>NW_006399851.1:1607149-1633996 GCF_000299155.1 Elephantulus edwardii
AAGAATGGGAATCCCAGAACATTTAATAGTGCTAATGCCAAACCTATACTTGGACCAAGAGGCAGTAGTCAGAACAGCAAGGTAACACTGCATAGTTCAAAATTGGGAAGGGTGTATGCCAGAGATGTGTCCTGTCTCCATACCTTTTCAACCTGTATGCAGAGCAGATTATCCGAGAGGCTGGGCTCTATGAGGAGAATTGTTGCACCAGGATTGGTGGAAGATCTATCAACAAACTGCGTTATGTAGATGACACAACCCTGCTTGCTGAAACTGAGGAGGACCTCATGCACTTGCTGCAGAGGGTCAAGGACTGCAGCCTTCAATATGGACTGAGGCTCAATGACAAGAAGACAAAGATTCTCACCACTGGACCAATCGGTAGCATCAGGATGGATGGCAAAGAGATTGATATTGTTCACAGCTTCAGTTTGCTCTTTTCCACGGTCAACACTCTCGGCATCAGCATTCAGGAAATCAAAAAACATTGTGATGGGAAAGTCTGTTGTTAGGGACCTCTCTAAAGTACTCAAAAATAGCTGCGTCTCTCTGGAGACTAAGGTGCACCTGATACAGGCCATGGTCTTTGCAATCACTTGTTATGCATCAGAGAGTTGGACAATGACTAGTGACGACAGAAGGAGAATTGATGCCTTTCAGCTGTGGTGCTGGAGAAGAGTATTGAATGTACTATGGACTGCCAAGAAAACAAACAGATTCATCCTAGACAAGATTAAACCAAGCAACTCCTTGAAGGCAAGGATTCTGGGGCTTCGTCTGACATATTTTGGGCATGTTGCAAGGAGGGACAGGTCTTTGGATAGGGACATCATGTTTGGGAGGGTGAAGGGACGGAACAAGAGGGGAAGACCGTCTATGAGATAGATTGAGTCAGTGACTGGGGTAATCAGGGTGGGTGTGTCTGCGACGGTGCGATTGGCATAGGATAGAGGAGGGTTTAGGGCTGTTGTACATAGGGTCGCTATGAGTCGCAAACGACTCTACAGCACACAGCAACAACAACAACACATAGAACTTCAAAGTAACAAATGAAGTAGATCAGGTTCTCTTTATATAACCCATCCAAAGTAGGATATGCTGTTCTAAAATTAAGATGACTCCCTAGCAATAATATATCAGTGACTTTATTTACTTCTGGATTAGTCATGCCTTTTGACACAAGCCAAGCTTAATATTTGCAAGTTTTCTCTTTGCTCTACCTTGTATCATGGTTCTAAAGTTGTTGTACTGTATCAAAATATGAGTGAAGCAAATCCTAAAAATGTCATGTGGTGCATGTAAAGATTTGTCTTGCAGTTCCTTGATTTGTTTCATTTTTCTTTCTGTTCATTTCCAGTGTAGCTTTTTAAAAGTTCTGTCTTATGTTAGTTTCTTTATACTTATTTTCATGTTATCAAGATGTAAAGAAGCTCACCTCTCAATCCATTCCCAATGAGCAGAGATTCTCCCTCACTTTGTATTTTAGTGCAAGTAACTGGTAGATGCCTTGAACAAGAAAATATGAGAGCACACTTCTTGCTACAGTCATTTTAGAATGTCCAAAATACATTTTTCTTTTTTCTACTCACTTCTGCTAAATTGAAAGATCTCTCCTCCAATTGTTGGTAATTCCATTTGAGGGCTTCTGAATAATTGATCCAATAAGAAATGCTAGAAAATTCTGTTCTCCTGATTCCCTGACTTATATTTGTCAATAAATACTAGAAATTACCACTAATCAACATATCATCACTGTTCCAGTCTGACCTACTGAAAGAACCATAGAGTCCTTACGCTAAATATTAATTGCTACTAATTTGAGGGAGTAAAAGTAGAAGAGGAAATTCTAATAGTATTGAAGGGCTCCATGTATCTCAAAACAACAGGGAATGCTATGGAAATCTTTACTGGCACTTTCCTGGTCATCATTCTTGCCATACAAATGACCTGATTTACCTTTTGAGTTCTAGCTTCATCAAGGGGGGAAAAAAAGAAAAAAAATTTCTTCGCCTCTCCAAGAAAAGCTTCCCTAGAAGTTTTTTTTTACCTTTATATGGCATATATACACACACATGTCTGAGGATATTCTATTCCTATGTTTCTGGTAATCTCACTCAGCAGAGCCAATGGAGGCTGGAGTGACAGGGCAGTGGGTAGGCACATCTCCAGATGTCAACTCCATGTTGTTAAGCTAAGTGATGGCACAGCTGGATACCAGGAATAGGCTTGTCATTTTCAGGTGTGGTTTTCTGTAAACACCTTATAGCAGCACGTATGCATGTGTGTGCACGTATAAGGCAGAAACTGGGAAGATTTCGGAATATTCAGTTCACTCCAGTTTGTATATATGTTTGCAATTTAAAAAAATGCTAAAGTCTAAATGACCATACACTGCTGTGGTATTATTGTGTGTGTGGGGGGCAACCCAGTAACCACTCTAGTTACAAACAATCAAGAAAAGATAGCTTATTCTGGCATGCTGTAGAAAAGGAGAGAGATAGAGTGGGAGAATTGGATAGACAGCAGAGCTGGCTAACCAGAAACTTCTTCTGGTTACATTTGTAGAAAGATTTTGTACAAGTTACATTATTAAAGTTCCATTTACATTAAGAAAAAGGCCTTTCTTTATGGCCCCCATGTCTTTATCTTATCAGAGACCAGAATATAACACAGAAAGGGGACATGCAGAGTGGACGTTACAAAAGAGGGTACAGGATCAGACGAAACCATTTCCTCCAGGTTGATAGAACATAGACCTGTAAATGAAGCAGACCACACATTTTGTTTTAAGGGCCTACCTTGCTTTCAAGATGTTAATGTTAATACTATATGTACATAATAAAAGAGCTTTGAAAACAGGCGAGTGAAACTCACCCACCAAAACTTTACAACAAGGAGCTTTCTATGATTTTGTTAAAAGCCATCTCATAACAGAATCAGCTCAGTATTTAACAGCTACAGTTGCCAGGCAGCATATATTGTTGTTTTACACAAACATGCTTCTAATTCTTCATCAGAGATTGAAGAATTCACATCAATGATGATCCTTGTGCCAAAATCCGGACTTAAGGGGGCTTTACCCAGTGGCCATGGCTAAGCATTTTAAAATCACTTTAAAATATTCCTTTCATTTCTTCACTAGATATTTCTGTTGTGAACCATGCTCTTCTTCTGCATTGCTGATTGATTGAACTGAGCTGAGGAAACTAAGTTTAGATCTAGAAATTTTCCCCCTCCTACAGACATGATTGCTTTACACTAAAGCAGTATATTTGAAATTTATAAAACATTTCGATGAACCTGTGTGCCAAATCTATGCCAAAAGTCAACGACATATGTGTGCAGATGTAGGGAAGGAAACCTCCTTTTTGCTAATGTGGTTGAAAGAAAATATCATGTCAAAGGAAGGAGAAGGGGATCAACATTGCTCCTTTCCAAGCATAAATCACACGGGAGGAGATTTTCCAGCACAACTCTGTAATTCTAGTTGACCAGTGTTCCTTAAACAAGCAAACAAACAAACAAACAAACCTTCCAAAAAAAACAAACAAACAAGTAGAGAGCCAATGAAAACTAACCCATAAAACACAAGCAGGTAGATTTAAAGGAAGAACTCTGGTGGCCTAGTCTATAGGGAGCTGCCCTGTCAACCCTAAAGTGGGCATTTAGAATCTACCAGCTGCTCCACAGGAGAAAGATGGGCAATCTCCTCCAGTTTTGTTTGCAGCTTTTGAAAACTTAATGGAGGGTCAGCTATGAGTTCCAACTAGATAGCGCTGAGTGAATGACATGTCTTTCTTTCTCTAGTATACACACACACACACACATACATATATACACGTTGTTGTTGTTGTTGTTGTTGTTGATTGCCTTCGGGTCAAGTGCGACTCACAGTGACCCTATGAACAAAAGGCCTTAAGCTTTTCTGCAACTATCAACATTTATCGAAGTTCATAGAGTTTCTGGAGGCATGTTATTTAGGAAGGGGATTCCACTCCTGCTTCCAAAGCTGCTTTTATGTGCCATTGAGTTCCCTGTGATGCATACAGATCCTAGTACAGAAGCTCTGAACCCTTCCCTATTCTAAACAAATTGCATTTATTCCAACACACCAAACCCCATTGCCTCAGTTACTCAACCGGGGTTTCTCTCCTGGGTTGTCTATCCACTCTTCTGAGCAGGATGCCCTTATCCAAGGACTGATCGCTCCTGGTGACACGCCCAAAGTAAGTGTGATGGAACTTCAAAATCCTAGCCTCCAAGGAGTGACTTGGTTTCTCACCCTCTCCAAGGCAAACTTATTTTTTTTTTCTTGACAGTCCATGGTATGTTCAAGATTCTTTTCCAGGACCACAACTCAAAGGCATGTATTCTTCTGTCATCTCTAGTTATTATCCAACTTTATGATGCATAACAAGTAATTGAGAAGACAACGGCCTAGATTAGGTGCACCTTTGTATCTAGAATGACATCATTGCTCTTTAACACTCTGGAGGGGTTTTCCCAATGCAGTTCGTCTTTTGATTTCATAACAGCTGGTGTTAAGACTGTTCATTGTGGATCTGAACAAGCTGTAATTGCTAACAACCTGTTCCTAACATTCAGTTATAGACCATATGAAGTTCAGAAAACTTCTAAATCAGCTTTTCTGGAATAGCTAAAGAAACTTCTTTTCTATATGATGCTAGAATTAAAGAGATAAAGCAAATCCTACCTATGAAACAAATGGTGACAAGAAGAGTGCTGACAGAGGTTTCCATAACACTACCTGTTTTATTGAGATACTTGGAGCACTTAAATGCAATTAAAATTCTCCCTTCTGTTTTCCCCCCAAACGTTGCTAAAATCAGTATTTAGAGGGAGGCCTTCTGTGGCTCTTATAGTAGGAGAGATTAGACTTGTTTGGGGGGTGGGGAACAGTAACCACTTCAGTTACTAAAAATCAAGTAACGGTAGTTTATTACAGCTTGCTGTATAAAAGGGGGGAAAAAACTAACCAAAGAAAGAGTAGAAAAATTTGACTTCCAGAAAGCCAGTTAAGCTAGAAAATTTTTCTTTATATAAAATGTAAAAGTACACATTTCACAAAAAGGCTTTTTTCCCCCCCACAGAAAGTTTTATAGCAAGTTACACAATTGAAGTTTCATTTACATTTTAAGGTGATAAAGGTAAAAGAGGGTGTTCATACATTCAATTTTCTGGATGCTTAGACCAAAGGCCCTTTGATATGAGTGGGGGCATCAAGTCTTCGCTTTATCAAGACCAGGATATAACACAGAAAGGGAAAATGCACAGTAGGTATTACAAAAAGAGGATAAGAGAAACAGATGAAGCCATCTAGGGCAGGTGATGGGGCATTGAAGGGTAAATGGAGCAGACCACAAACTCTGCTTGTAGGGTCTATCTTTTTTTAAAAAATGTCAATGTTATGTGGTCATAATAAAGAAGCTCTGCTAGCAGGTAGATGAAACTTAAGAATTGATGGCGTGGAGGTTTCTGTGATTTTATTATCGGCCATATGATTTCACAATCAGCTCAATTCAACAACTGTCATTGCCAGGTGACATGCAAGGTTGTTTCGTACTAAAACACAACAAATTTAAGGCTACCATAGAACAGTCAGGTTCTCAGAAAAACAGCATTTCTTAAGATTTCTTATTGGATCAATTATTCAGAAGTCCTTAGATGACTATTTTGAAGACGGAATTATTGGAAAAGACTTTTAAATTGAGGAGAGAGTTCCAACTCAAAGGCAATGAATTTCAGTTTTTTGCTGACAATATACATTGGTATTTGTTTGAGCTAAATGTACATTGATATTTGATTAAGCTAAAGTTATTTCCTAAGGAATTCTATTACCTTTCCTCCATGAAATGGTGACTACGCTCTCTGGAAGGGCAATATCCTTTAGTAAGATGCAGAATACCATGGATTTTCTTGAAAAGGGTTTACTGTAAAGAACATTTTTTTAGTTGTACTGGGTCAAGGATCCAGAGTAGAGTGAGGCCAAATGGGAACCATCCTCTTTTCTACATCTGTCTCTGCAAAGATTCCTCCTTTCTTTTCTTCTATACTTGAAATTCTCCTTTCTTTGTTCTCTACCTATTCAGTCTCTTCAAACTTTGAATAATGGTTAAGTCAGATCTTTAATTACCCTACTTCTCTTAATTCCCATGGTTCTGCTAATTGACCAAGTATGCTAATATTCATTATGTGTAGAATGACAATGTTTTTAATGGTGTTAATACAAGTCTTACCTCCCCAACTAGATTTTAAGCTCCCTGAAGGAAGGATTGCATATTTGGTTTTATTTTTTAAATATCCTCCAAAGTCTGAAAACCAGTTCAGACTCAACTGCACACAACACCAACAGCAAAGTAACTGAAGTTATGGGTTACAGATACCAAATAGGCAAGAATCATTATAAGTAAAAAAATCATAATGGTCAGGACAAATATAATACTATCTTATATGCAATTGTTCTGAAAAAAATATCAAATTTGGGTATTGATACATGTAGAAACATGTTAAAATATGACTGCAAAATTTTCTCAGTTAAGGAAAGGAAAAAATCATAACAGGGATTATGAAGTGTTTAACAAACACGCACTGGTGTATTGAATCCTGCCAACCTAATCCATTGCTCAACAAAATGACTCTGAATAAGATAGCGCTGAGGAGGAGAGTTAGAGATGAAATGGGCAATGAGGTGGAAGGAGTCACAGCTGTTTCTTTTCATTCATTCATTGAATTCTCTGTAAATATTGGTATGGCTTGCAAAGTGGTAAACAGTGTTTCTGTAAATTAAAATGACTGCTCATATCCTGGCAAGACTATCAGAGCCTGCGTGTCAGGCAAAACAGACAATGACAACAGCCACTGCCTCAGTGTTCCCTTTGGCTCCTCGAACATTCCTCATCTGTTTGCTTCATTACATTGCAATATATGTTTTTAAATGAGCTAACTCTGTCACCTAGAAGATATCATAGTTTTTAAAAATCATTTTTCTGTAGCTTTCATTTCACTGTATAAATTGGGATCTATGTATGTATCTCTATCACTGTCTATACATCTATCGGGAGCTCTGGTGGCATATTTCACTTTAAGGGCTGGGTTGTTTTGGGGTGTGTGGTGAGTTTTTTTTTTTTTTTGCATTAAATTTCCAAATAAACAGATGTCTTTTATAAAATTGAAAGGACATATCAGAGTTTTAATGTCATTTTTCTCTATTTGCATATTTAATTACATGCATCACATTTTATTAGTATGTTATCTGACGAGGCATTCTGACTAATTAATTTCACCTGGAATTGTATGCCGGATGTATGAAAAATTACACTTGGCCATTTGCAGAGACCAGCTGCGTATTAGAAATATCTGATCCCCATCTGCAAGATTAAAAAGAGTGAGAGAAAACAGCTGATTGTAAAAAGCAGTCACTTTCCCTTGTGCCTTGAAGGTATTATCATTGGCAGATATCCTTTATTACTCAGCCACTATTTCTCGCATTAACTCAGAAGTTTACCCCGATCATCATTCAGTGGGGCTACTTTCCTTTCCATCATGTTGGCTTTAACTTGTATTGCTCATGTGATTGAGTTCCACCCATAAGCAAGCACTCGCTGCCTACAATTCCAGCCTGACTCACCAAGAGCCAACTTCATTTGGACCACAGATTGTTTTGGCCTAGCTGGCAGGGGAAAGGGATAAACAAAAATCTGGGAGAGGGAGAGTGGTGTTGCAGTGTTAAAAGGTAACCTCCAGCATCAAATGCAGCCCCTTGGAAATGGCAAAGAAATGCAGTAGCCTCAGAAATGCGTATTTGTACTTGCTATCTATGCCTCTTGTTATGTATTTCTGTTTTGAAGTCTTTGTCTGCACTGACAACAGATGGTGTTTTAATAAAGTCCAGTAGGAATATTACTGTGAGTAAACATTCCAGCGCATGCCAATTCTATAATTGCTGGGTACTGATTCAGCCTCTTACCTGCTGTATCCAAATTGGTAAGGAACCAACTGCGCTCTCACCTACTGGCAGCAGCCCTGCTCGCTCGCAGCTGTGGTGTGCTTCGGCAGCTAGCCTCACCGCGGAAGGTAAATTGCAGCTCCAGTCATGTTTCTTGGCACTGAGTCTAAGGGAACGGCTGCCATCTGGCTTGTCATCAAAGCATGATCATTGAGTCTTTCAGAGATGAAATGTCTTTTCAAAAATAATCTTGCCATTTAAAAAAAATGCATAAAACGTACTATTTTTTTTTTTAATAGGCACAGAGTATTTTAAAATACCCCTTTGAGCTCAATCGGACAATAGATTGCAGAGTGGTGTTTACTCTTTTATTTTGTTTGTTTTGTGAGGTCCTTCCTCCTCCTTGATTCCCACGCTCAAAGGGATTTATTCTCTAAACCTATTATATGCTAATGGAAATTTTAAATTCATTGCATCTTGCCAAGAAATGCATCCTACTCATTTGTTTCTGTCACTGGGGAAGGGCAAAAGTTAGGTTAACTAACATTTTACATGGTGATAGTTTTCTTTTTAATTATGCACAAATATGTCCTTAATGGGTGTATATGTTAATTCAAAAAGGGGACAGGTGATACAAAGAAAAACAATAATTCGAATAGGTGTTCTTAGTCCCTTTCCAAGAGTCTTCCCAAACCTCCTTGCTAACTAGAAAGCTTCAGGAATATTAAAATGGCTTTGGCAGGCAGAAAAGACAAAATCAGTGTTTTACTTATTTTGTAAGAAGGCCAAGAGCATTTGATGGTTATTCAATGATCATATTTTAAGTGACATCCACTTTTAATAAGTGCTCCTATTTTTAACAAACTCAGAAACTTTTGGTAGTGGTAATTTTTCTAATTATAAAATTGGTTTATTTTCCAGTTCCAGCACAGGAAATAGCAAATATCACCACCAAAGCTCAAAATGCATTGCAGAAACTGCAGAGAGCAACATGGACAATAGAGAAAGGTTGATGCCTGCTCGCTGACATACTCAGAGAAAAAAACCTCTTCTTCCATGGTTTCACTGCTTAAGGAAATAAAACACATTCAAATAATATGACTCTAGATAGCTGCTCAGGGATTATGATAAGTTTTTCAATTGAAGTTGTAAATTCCATATTTATACATGTATATATTTATTTCTAAATAAATGCTTATTTTCGACATTATTTATAGGTGTATTAGTTCTCTATTGGGGCTTTAAGTTTTTTATCATAATTTATAATCAAACAAAAAGCACCAAAACTGAGTGAATTCCAACTGATAGGAGTTTGGTAAATAAAACAGAGTAGAACTGCCCAGTGGGTTTTTCAAGGTTGTAAACGTTTTATTTTTAAAGTTGTAAATCTTTGTTGAAGAAGATTGTCCGATCTTTCTTTACATAGTGGCCCGAGAGTTTGTCCCACTAACTTTTGGGATTCTGACCTTTGCAGGTTGTGTGTTTAATGTTTGGTATTTGCTGCTTTTTTTTTGTTTTTTAAACCTTTCCTAATCAACCTTGGCATTCATTGTTAATTTTATTTTCCACTATTTTTTAGGTTTATTAGTTGTAATTCATTGCAATAGTATATGGGCACCTCACACTAATGAGAACATTTATAAAAATGCTTTTCAAGGAAACCAACAGGACAGTAGAGATTAGTGGGGAATGAGGAGAGTGAAAAAATAGGTAAGGTGTAATGGGGACTAGAGGAGATAGCAAGCTAAAAGTAACACATCAATAGCGTGTAATTCTATAAATGTACAGAAATGATTCTATAAAACAAAATGTACATAAATTAAACAGTGTATAGTACTGAAGAGCAACGATGTCAGTCTGGAGACCAAGGTGCACCTGATTCAGACGTTGTTGTTGTTGTTGTTGATCGCCATCGAGTGAGCATAACTCATAGAGACCCTATGAACAAAAGGCCTAAAGCTTTTCTATAACTGTCAACATTTATTAAAGTTCATGAAGTTTCCAGGGGCATGTTATTTAGGAAGTGGATGCCAGTTCTGCTTCCAAGATAGTCTTTGCAATTAACTTACTATACATCAAAAAGCTGTACAATGACTAGGAATGATAGAAGGAGAATTCTGTTTATTATTTTCTCAGTCCATGGAATATTCAGTACTCGTCTTCATTAACACAGATCAAAGGCATCAGTTCTATCATCCTTATTTTTTTTTAGAAATATCTTGCAAATTTATTACATTTTTCTACTTTACTGGCTGTTCAGATTCAACCAAGGCCTTTATTAACTTATAACTACAGTCCTTTAACAGCTTCAAGGTGAGACAAATACATAACATAATTTGATTTAGTGGTACATATCATCCTTCTTTCTTGTCCACCTCTCAGTTATTCAGCAAGTGTTTGAAAAGACCATAACTTGAATAATCAGGCACACCTTAATCTATTTGTGTTTCATTGACTATGCAAAGGCATTTGACTATGTAGATCACAAACTGTGACTAACTCTAGAAGAATGAGAATCCTAGAACAGTTGATTGTGTTTATGCAAAACCTATAATTGGACCAGGAGGCAGTCATCAGAACAGAGCAAGGAAACACTGCATGGTTCAAAATTGCAAAGTGGATATGCCAGGGATGTGTCCCCTCTCCATACCTTTTCAATCTATATGTGGAACAGATCATCTGTAAGGCTGGGCTCTATGAGGAGAGAAGTGACATCAGAATTGGAGGAAGACTCATCAACAACCTGTGTTATGCAGATGATACAACCTTGCTTGATGGAATTTAGGAGAACCTGAAGCCCTTGCTGTAGAAGGTCTACGCTTACAGCCTTCAATATGGATCAAAGCTCAACAACAAGAAAACAAAGATTCTCACCCTGGGCTAACTGGCAACATCATGATAGACCGTGAAAAGATTGAGATAGTTGACTGCTTTAATATACTTGGCTCCACAATCTACACTCTCGGTACCAGCAGCAAGGAAAAAAAAGACAAATTGCATTTGGAAAATCTGCTGTATGGACCTCTCCAGGTTACTGAAAAGCAATGATGTCAGTATGGAGATTAAGGTGTGCGTTATCCAGGCCATAGTCTTTGCAATTACTTGCTATTCATCAGAAAGTTGGACAATGATAAGAGATGATAGGAGGATTGATGCCTTTGAGCTGTGGTACTAGAGAAGGGTATTGAATATAGTATGACTACTTGGAGAACAAATAGGTTTGTCCTGGACAGGATGAAACCAGGCTGCTCATTGGAAGCGAGAATTCTGACATTTTTCTGACATACTTTGAGCATGTTGCAAGAAGGAACCAGTCCTTGGAGAGGGACATCATGTCTGGGAGAGTGGAGGAACAGTGCAGGAGAGGAAGACACTCAATGAGATGGATTGGTTCAGTCAGTGGGGTAATGGGCAGGGTGTGTCAGAGACCATAAGGTTGGCACATGATATAACAGGGTTCAGAGCTGTTGCACATGGGGTCATTATGCATCGCTAGTAACTTGGCCAGAACCACAGCAACATTCTGATTTTTTCTGTCTAATGGAGTCTTCTGTTTCCTTGATGTTGAGATATAATCCATACTGAAGGCTGTAGTGTTAGATCTTGTATATCAAGCTCTTCAAGTATTCTTCATTTTCAGCGAGTAAAGTTGAACCATCTACATAATGCAGGTTATTGATGAGTCTTCCTCTTTCTTGATGCCACATTTCTTCAGAGTACAACTTCGAGAATTATTTACTCAGCAGACACAATTGAATAAGTATGGAGAGAGAATATAACTCTGATGCACACATTTGTTAATTTTAAACCCTATAGTATTCCTTTGCTCTATTCATACAGTAGTCTCTTGGTCTATGTATAGATTTTTTTTTCTCATGAGAATGATTGAGTAAGCTAGGATTACCATTCTTCTCAATATAAGCCATAATTTGTTATGATCCACACAGTCAAATGCCTTTATAGTCAGTAAATCACAAGCAGATGTCCTTCTGACATTCTCTGCTTTTAGCCAGGACCCATCTGACATCAGCAATGACATTCCCTGGTGCCATGGCCTCTTCTAAACCCAGCATGAAATTCTTAAAGTTCTCTGTCAAGGTACTATTCTAGTTGGTTTTGATCTTCAACAATATTTTTCTTGCATGTGATATTAATGATACTGTTCATTTGTGTGTACATTATGTTGGGTTACATTTCTTGGGAATGGAAATAAATATGAATCTTTTCCATTTTGTCAGTCAGGCGGCTGACCTCCTAATTTTCTGACATAACTATTGAGCATACTCAGGGCTGCATCTCTAAGGTGAAACATGTCAATTGGTAACCCCTCTATTCAAATGAAAAATTACTGATCAAAGATATTTAAAATTTGATGAATACTCATATTTAGATATTAAAAAAAAGCTCAGAATAGCTAAGCATAATGTTGTTGTTGTTGTCTTGTGTACTGTCATGTCAAAATTAATCCATAGTTGATCCTCTAGGGGTTTTCATGGACAATAAATCAAATGGGAGGAGATTGTCCTTCCATCTTTCACGGAGTAGCTAGTGGATTCAAACCATGTGCCTTTGGAATTACAGTGCATTTTCTTACCAGTAGGATACCAGAGCACCTTATTAAGCATAATAAAGACAAAGGGGGAAAAAAACCCAACAAACCCAAACCATCAAGACACATTAATTTATATTGCTGAAAACTATATAAAGAAAATAAAGATTTAAGCAGTATGGTACAAAGATATAGTATGTGCACACAATATAGATAAAAGCTGGTTCTTTGCTTGAAATTGTACAAAACAAAAGGCAATGGAGAGACATCTTTGTTGTGAGGGTGAAATATTTGTTTACCAGGAAAAAATATTTTCAGAACTGAAATCAAACTAAATACTTCTGTGCAATCAAAAGTTTAGATATTTTATTGATTACAAACATGAGTTTATAAAGTTCTTATAGGAAATTCTTTACTTCACAAAAGAACTTCTTTATTACATTAGAAAATAGAACTTTAGATCTACACCAGTAAAAGGAAAGTAATTCAAGCAAAACCTATACTTGGACCAGTAAGTAGTCCATAAAACAGAGCACAAGCACATTGCAACATTCAAAATTGAGAAAGTGAGTGTGTCAAGGATGTGTCATGTCTCCCTACTTTTTCAGTGTGTATGCAGAACTGATCATTTAGGAGGCTGGGATTTATGAGGAGGAATGTGGCATTGTGATTGGAAGAAGACTTATCAACAACCTGCGAGATGCTACTGCACAACCTTACTTACCAAAACTGAGGAGGACCTGAAGAGCTTGATTAAGAAGGTCTAGGACTGCACTCTTCAAAATGAACTGAATATCAACATCAAGGTGACAAAGGTCTCATCACGTGGCCAATTGGCAAAGTGATTAAAGTTGTTAATAATTTCAGCTTGGTCGACTCCACAGTCAACAGTATTAGCAGCAGCAGTTAGGAAATCAAAAGACAAATTTCACTGGGGAAGTCTTCTGTCAGAGACCCCTACAAAGTTCTAAAGAATAATGATGCTAGTCTGGGTACTAAGTTGTGGCTGATTTAGGCCATGGTCTTCACTATTACTTACTATGCATCAGAGAGCTGGATAATGACTAAGGATGGCAGAAGATGAATTGATATCGTTGATTTGTGGTGCTTGAGAAGAGTATTGAACATATCATGAACTTCCAAGAGACAAACAGGTCTTTACTGAATAGGATAAACCCAAGATTCTTCTTGAAGAGAAGGATTTTGAAGCTCTCTCTCTCACATACTTTGGGCACATGGCCAGAAGGAACCACTCTTTAAAGAAGGACATCATGATTGGAAGGGTGGAGAAAGATCTGGAATGAGATAGTGACACAGCTGTAGAAATGAGGAATCACTGTCAAAGTCATTGAGTCTTGCTTAGGAAATAACAGCATTCAGAGCTATTGTACATAGAATTGCTACAATTCTCAAGTGACTTGATGGAACATAACAATAACAAAAATAGTGAACATATGAGTAACTAAATCTTTATTTGTGAGTAATAATTAGATATTAATTTTTTAAATACAAAATAAAATCATATTGATAAAGGCAATAGACTAGTTATACCTTGTATGAAAGTTATGTCATAAAAGATAACAAACTTTGTGATTGATTCTTATTCAAAGGCAAGGTTTAATATGATCAAGAAGCATATTTTGAAGATATTTTTAAAATACCTCAAACTTGTTAAATATATGGATTTTTTTGGGGGGGGGACTTATGAACTAGGATGTAACAAGAAAATTAATAGGAAAGCACAATTTCTATTCTTTCTCAAATCAAATTCCCTGTTAATATCTAAGAACTAATATTAACAACTCTACCTTATTATGTTGTTCTTATTATGTACCATTGAGTTGAATCCCCTCTAGTGGGTTTTCAGACGCTGTATATTGCTCAGGAGAAGATTGCCTATATTCTTCCAATGCAGTTGCTAGTAGATTTTAACAATGTGTGTTTAGGTTGACAGCTCAGGTTTTTTGTCATTAATCCATACTATAAATTAGATAAAACTTCATATTCTAAAAACATAAAATATATTTATGTATCACTATTCATGTTTAATACTGTCATGATTTATATGAACTTAATATAGCATTTAAAATTTTTGTGTTTGATTATCTGCAAAGGTTTGCACTTTACTATACTATTTGCACTTGGCAATAATAATTAAAAGCCTTTTTATTATTATATTTTTTATGAATTTTAATGAAAGTTTACAGAGACTTTGGATTTCCATTCATTCATTGCTTTAATTTTCTCCCTGCCCAGCCTCCCCCCAGTTGGCTCTTCTCTTTAAAAGTAGAAGAAAAATTATTTTATTATTATATAATCCCTCCCTCCAAGTCCACTCCACTATGCAGCCTTTGTTCTAGACTACTGTCATAACAGTAATACCTAATCATATATCCCTTTTTAATAGTTGTCTCCCTCATCTATTTCAATATAGTATACATAATTTATCCCATCTTTCTCAGTCTTCCCCCACAGCACTGATATCAGTCCCATTATATAACAGTGTCACTATGCTGTACTTGTCCTTTTGTGACCAAGATATTTCACTCAACATAATGTCTTCCAGGGTCACCCATTTTGTATAATATTTCATGAGTTCCTTGTTTTTCAAAGCAGCGTGGTATTCCATTGTGTGAATATACCACAGCTTCTCTGTCCATATGCTTGTTTATGGGCACTTAAGTTGTTTACAACTCTTTGTTATTGTGAACAATGCCATGATAAACATGGGTGTGCATCTATCTATTTCCATGGCGGTTATAGTTTCTTTGGGGTATATTCTCAGTAGTGGAATTGCTGAGTCAAATGGTATTTCTATTTGCAACATTTTGCAAAAATATAAAAAATACTCTTCCATAGTGATTGCACCATTTTACACTCCCACCAACAGTAAATAAGGGTTCCAGTTTCTCAGCAACCTCACTAGCATTTGATGTTTGCTATTCTGTTAAATTTTGCTGTTCTTACTGGGGTGAGATGATATCTCATAGTTCTTTTGATTAATAAGCCTTTTTAGCAAGCTGTGATATTTAAATTGTTGACTCAACTATATTGAAATTTCTTAATTTGAAGACATTACCTTTAATCACACAATTCTAATTTAGATATTGTTAGGTTCCATCCAGTTGATTATGATTCAGTGATCCTATGTACAACAGATTGAAACTTTACCATATTCTGCACCAGCTTCACAATCTTTGTCAAGTTAAGCTCATTGTTTAAATAAATCTGGCAATTTCCTTGTTTGGGTACTAGTCTGGAAATTCTCAGCATAGTCTTGTGATTTCTGGCCTCCTTGAGAATACAATTTCTTGTGATCATTCCAATACCCATGTCTTTTGACACTTTCTGTAATGATATGTCAACATTTTATTAATAGTTAGCTTTGAGAAATACTCAGGCAATTTAATGCACTGCCATCTGACAGCAGCATAGACCTTTGTAGAAAAATGTTTTCTATCTTCTGCATTGACCTAAAGTGAAAAGAAGATTTTGCCAAAATGAAATTCCTGATCACTTTCTCATAGAAATATAAATCTAAAAACTCACTCTCTTTCCCAAATAGTTGTGTTTTTGGAAACTTGATGCTCATGAGTAAAAGAAGGGACAAGATGAGTTTCTCAAGAAGGCCATCCTTATGAGTAGCCCTTGACGAGGAGAACTTTAATAAGTTATAGTTCATCTTTGACTACAGACTTTGAAGCCTTTTAAAATCTGTCAAGATTTCTGCTTACAGTACTAATATCTCATATCCATTATCAGAATTATTTTGAACTTTTACTATAAATTCCCTACTAGAACAGTGCTGATTTCTCTAAGTGAAATTAAATTTAGAAAACAACATTTAGTAGGGAAACAACTCTAGTGAAAATTGATACCTTCAGTCAAGCAACATTTTAAAGATAATATTCTTGTTTCTCTTATTTGGACTATACTTCTATTCTTTCTTTCACTATTGCCTTTTATTTTGAAAGACAGTAAAGGGAAACATATGTGCCCTAGTTTGACAAAATGTGATAGAGTATAGTAATGCTTTGTATAGTTAAGTATAGGGAACTCTGATAGCCTAGTAGCAAGAAACTGTGGTGCTATCCCAAAAGCACATGATTAAAGGCTATAGTTAATTATAGTTAATCTGATACTTGAACTACTGTCTACTGAAGTTCATACTTTTTTTCCTAAAATCTATCTGTTCTTTATGAGTATATATCATTCATGGATTTAAAGCATATATTGATTAGACAGTCTTATCGAAGTGATAAATTGTCCTTTATTTTAAAAAGACCAACACAAATCCTTGCTTACTAGAGGGATATGTCAAGTAATATATAAGTTGCCAAAAGAATGATGTTAAATATTTCAGTAAATTGCTAAAAGGATAGGTGTAGACTAAGTGTAGGGAAAATAAAATCTCTGGCAGCTACTGACAAAATTCATACCTCAGTGATTTTTTAATCTGACTACTAATGGAAAAATCAGAGGTTCCTATTTCCACATGGGAGCCATGAAACCAAGGCCACACAATCTTTTTCCATAGAGTAAAGCCAAGAAAAGGCTATGGAGAAGTTCTATTCAGTAGGACAATTCACTTTTTGTGATATAAAAACAAACAAAAACTATGGCCACTAAGGCCATTCTGATTCAAAATACCCCCCATTTGAATTCTGAGATCATAAATGAGAGGATACTGATTATTTTCTCTCGATGAAGAGCTAGTGGAGGTGAACCACTGACCTTTGCTTAGGAGAATCTTCATTGAGTCTTCATGAGCTAGGTTGAGGACTGGGTGAAAGTCGCAAGAAAATTTTCTCTGTTATGTTTTCCTGATGTGAGTCCAATGGTAGGAATTGCAAGAAGACAGGTAGCAATATTCAGATTCTTTTACTTCTTTCCCCCATGGCACAAAAGCACACACAACCTGAAAAAAGACAAATTTCTACATCTTTAAGAGCAAAATACGCACTGAAACTGGGATAATAGAATACAAATATAAAAAAAGGAGGGGAAAAGAAAACTCAAACCACCTCATCATTCATAGGCCAAATGAAGGAATAGGATTATTAGAGCATATCTATTGCCCTGAGAGATGAAGTCTTATTCTTTCCTCAGTCACAGAGACACAGTATCTGGCTAAATATGAGAGTGTTTAGAAATAAGAAGTGTATGTGTTCACCTTTTCCTAGAGAGCAAGCATGAAGTAACACATTCTATTGGAGTAAGATCAGGAGCCTAGTTTTGTTTGGATATCTCATCCAGCACCAAGAAGCTGAAGCAGAGGGAAGAAAGCAGGAAGTTAAGGAGCTAAACAGAAAATTTTAAAAGGTGGCTTGGGAAGACAAAGCAAGATATTATAATGAAATATGCAAAGAGCATCAAAAGGTCAGAACACATTTGTCATTTCTTAAGCTGAAGGAACTAAAGAACAAATTCAAGCCTTGAATTATGATAGTTAAGGAGATGCTATGAGCAGAATATTAAATGATCCAGGAAGTATTAAAAGAAGATGGAAGGAGTACACAGAGGCTGTATTGAAAAGTTTGGCTGACACAGAAGAATTTAATGAAATAACATATGATCAAGAAATAAAGGTGATGAAACAGGAAGTTTAAGTGGCTCTGAAGGAATTTGCAAAAAACAAGGCCCCAGGAATTAATGGCATAGCAATTAACGTATTTCAACAAACAGATGCTGCCCAGGATGTGCTTCCTAAGTTGTGCCAAGGAATTTGATGGATAACTACTTGGCCATCTGACTGGAAGATATTCATATTTGTTTTCATTCCATAAAAAGGGTGTGTGATGGAGCGTAGAAATTTTCAAACACTATTACTAATATCATGTGCAAGCAAAATCTTGCTGAAGATTATCCAAAACCTGGTGAAACAGTTTATGCTAAGAGAAATACAAGAAATTCAAGGTGGATTTGAAATAGACCATGGATTTAGAGACATTAATCACTAATGTCAAATAGCTCTTGGCCAAAAGCAAAGAGTACCATAAAAATGTCTGTGCTTCATTGACTATGAAAAGGTATTTGACTGTGGATTTCTGTATGCTCTCAGAACAGTAACAAACTGTGGCTAACCTTTGAGAAAATGAGAATCCTGAACATTTGATCATGCTCATGCAAATCCTATATTTGGACCAAGAAACAATCCTCAGAACAGAGCAAGGAAACACTGTTATCATTCAGAATCAGGAAAACATTGAGTCAGAGATGTGTCGTGTCTCCATATGTTTTCCTTTTTTTAAATAAAATTTTAATTTTATTCTGGTTTACTTTGTATGCAAAAAATATCATTTGGGAAGCAGGGCTTTTTATGAGGAGGAATGTGGCATCAAAATTGGAGGTAGACTCATTAACAACCTACATTATACAAATGACACAACCTTGCTTGCTAAAACTGAGGAAGACCTAGAGCACTTGTGCAGAAGGTCAAAGATGATAGTTTTCAATATGAATTGAAGCTTAACATCAAGAAGACAAAGATTCTCACCACTGGGCCAATTGGCAGGAACATGATGGATGGAGAGGAGATTGAGGTTGTTAACAATTACAGCTTTCTCATCTCCACAATCAATACTCTTAACACCAGCAGTCAAGAAATCAAAAGGCAAATTGCACTGAAAAAATCTGCTGTCAGGATCCTCTCTAGAGCACTGAAAAGCAATGAATGTCAGTCTAGAGACTAAGGTATGCCAAATCCAGGCCATAGTCTTTGCCATTACTTGTTATGATTCAGAAAGTTGGACAATGACTAAGGATCACAGAAGAAGAATTAATGCCTTCAAATTGTGGTAGTGGAGAAGAGTCTTGAACATATCATGGGTTGCCAAGAAGACAAATAGGTTTGTCTTGGAGAGGGTGAAACCAAGTTTCTCCTTGGAGGCTAGGATTTTGAAGCTTCATCTCACATACTTTGGGCCTGTGGCCAGGAGAGATCAGTCCTTAGAGAAGGACATCATGCTTAGATCTTTGGAGGGACAGCATAGGAGAGAAAAACTTTGTATGAGATGGACTGATACAGTAATTGGGGCAACAAAAGTTGCTGTGTTGGATTTAGACTGTCTCAGGACAGGGCAGAGTTCAGAGCTGCTGAACATAGGGTCTCTATGGTTTGCAGGCGACTCAACAGCACATACAACAAAAACTTACAAAGTTTGTATACATTGTTTTTCACACTGGATCTTTCCCTTTTCCTTCACTCACCCCTCTCTCCACCCATCAATTTGTGTGACTCTACTGTTTAGCTCCCCCTATACCTAGCCTCATCGCTCTGTTCCCTTCCCCAACATGGATCCATGTACATGTTTAAGCATAATGCTCTTCATAACTTTTCAATCTGTATGTGGAACATATCATTCTAGAGCCTGGACTCTATGAGGAGGAATGTGGCATCATGTTTGGAGGAAAACTCATCAACAACCTGAGATATGCTGATGATACAACCTTGCTCACAAAACTGAGGAGGACCTGAAGTGCTTGCTTCAATATATTGATTGAAGCTCAACATCGAGAAGATGTATTATTATCACTGAACCAATTGGCAACAGCATGATAGATGGAGAAAAGATTAAGGTTGTTAACAATTTCATCTTGGTCAGCTCCACAACCAACACTCTGGGCACCAGCAGTCAAGAAATCAAAATATTAATTGGATTGGATAAGTCTGCTGTCAGGGACCTCTCAGAAGTGCTAAAGAATAATGATGTCAGTCTATGGACTAAAGTATGCCCGATCCAAGTGGTGTTTTTCACAATTACTTGTTATGCATTAGAAAGCTGGATAGTGACTAAGGATGACATAAGAAGAATTGATGCCTTTGAGTAGTGGTTTTGGAGAAAAGTTTTGACCATGTCATAGACCATCAAGAGAAAAAAACAAGAGTGTATTGCAGAAGGTAAAACCAAGTTTCTCCTTGGAGGCTAGGACTTTGAAGCTCTATCCCACCTATGTTGGACACATGGCCAAGAAAGACTAGTCCTTGGAGAAGGACATCATGCTTGGAAGGGTGGAGAGAACAGCCCAGGAAAGGGAGACCCCAGATGAGATAGCCTGACACAGTAACTGGGGTAATGGAGGTAGCTGTGTCAGTAAGATTAGCATGAAATAGAACAGAGTTGGGAGCTATTGTATATAAGGGTGGCTATAAGTTGCAACTAACTCAATGGCACATAAAAACAACAACAAAGGTCGAAATCATGGACAGGGTCAAGAACATGTATAAAGGAAAAACCTAAAGCTGAAAATAAAAGGTTACCTAAAAAAACAAAAGCAAAACAAAACAAAAAGAAAACCACACTTAAAAAAAAAAAGATTATCTTTTAACAGACCAGTCTTCCATGAAATACAATTTAAGCTAAAGGACTCTTAGATCTGAAGTGCAGTGAGGCCTATAATGGTAAAAGCAATTTATAAGACCAATTTATTGTTAAATGTTGTTGTTGTGTGTGATCAAGTTGGAACAGACTCAGAGCTAACCCTTAAACTGTTTTTCAGAGACATTTAAGGGCAAAATAGGAAAATACCCATCCTTGTTCCTTGTAGCAGCTGGTGGATTTGAACTGTGTGCCTTTAGGATTGAAGCTCAGATTCCTTCCACTAGGACACCAGAGAGGATTGGTGTGGCTCTTCATTGAAGAAATCGAGGAATAAAAAAGCGTTGTGATAATTTGCAGGCATAAATATTATTTCATCGCTACTGTTCTCCAAAATAAATAACTCTTTATTTTTAAAAGATCATGTTTTTTATTTTTAAAAAATTCTGTAAAATATACACAACAAATGTTCACCAACTAAGCAATTTATATATGAACAGTCTAATGCAATTTATTACATTTTTTACATTCGGCAACTTTATTTTTTTGGCAGTTCATAGGATATTCAGTACTTTTCAACAACACCACAATTCAAAGATGTCAGTTTTTCTACAGTCTTCCTAGCTTTGGATGAGCGACAATTACCGCCAAATAGATTGTTAAGTATTTTATAGTAATGAAAATATAAAATTCTTGTATATTTTCACTATAGTAATAAAAATGTTTATTTTGTGAAAGTGTAGAAAGGATACAATTTACCTCATATAAACTATTTCACATATCCCATTGGGAAATTTAAGCTCATTTTGTATAACACTGAGTGCAAAAGAGGTTCAATTAATTGTAATTTATTTAATTAACTGTTAATAAATGGTTGACAATTTTCTGTTTCTATAAAATTATCTTCTTGTTAGGTACCATCTATTGAAAATACACTATGTGGAAAAAAGCCTTCATTAAAAAACTTTATTGTGCATCAGTTATCTGCCAGTATTTGGTACTGTGATGATGTATGTGTTTCTGTGGTTGCTTATTTGTTATATGATGCTGGAGACTATGCCACTCATATTTCAGACACCAACTGTTACCCATGGTGGGTAGATTTCAGTAGAGCTCATATACATAATAAGAAGAACTTGGCATTCAATATATAAAAGAACAAAAAAAGAGTTAATGTTATGACATGGCAGGAGTAAAGCCTTCAGTACCATCATACGTTGATGTGATATAGCGCAAAATGACTAGAAATGCTCATTAATAACACAAATAATGTTCATTGTTCATGATGTGGTATAAGTTTAAATGACAGGAAGTACTCATTAATAGTACAAATAATGTTCAATATTAATGGCAGATATACATGTGGACTACAAGTATGGAAAACAAAAGAATAAACTACTATGGGACAAGATGATGGAAAAAGTTAATATAAAAAGGTCAAAATGTCAGAACAAGGTCAAATTTTGACTGTGGATTTGACAACAAATTACAGTTTAAGTTAAAACAGAAGAAAATGGAAACAAATCTACAAGAACAAAAGTGGCCTAAACGTACTCAAGAATAAGTTTGATGTATTGAAAATAATGACAAAAGTGCAAATGAATTGTAGGATGACATCAAAATATCACACATGAAGAAAATAAATCATTTAAAATAAGGAGAAAAAAAAAGACCCAAATGGATGACAGAAGATAACAGTTGAAACAAATGGAAGAAATGAAATTAAAAAGCTGAGCAAAAACAATTTGAGAAGATAAAGTGTTATTGAATTATGGAAGTTCTAGAATTAGAAAACCTGAATGTAAGAACACATTAAACATTTCTCAAGCTGAAAATACTCGGGGGTGAGGGGGAGGGAAATCCTTGAGTTTCTTCATGGAAAATTTCTCATGCAAAAATTGAGTCATGCAGGAAATATTAAATGAAAATGGAAGGAAGGTACAGATTTACTATACCAGAAAGAAATAGTCAATGTTTAAGCATTTTAGGAGGCAGCATATGAGTAAAAACAGGGAATACTGAAGGAAAGACAATTTACACTGAAAAAAAAAGGCCCCAGAAGCATTTGTTAATAAATGTTAAAGACTATAAACCTCAATATGTGTTGTAATTCAATATAATCACAAAAAATACTTATAATGTACAAGCAAACAACATTAGAACAAAAGAAGAAAAAGGTTTATATTGCCATGAGTTTTGTTTTATTTGCACCTATCATCAACATCCACTCAATCAATACTTTTGAAATTAAAGGAAGCATTGTTTGGGGGTAATTTGCGGCAAAAGACTTCAATGTATTAATAGTAAAAATCTCAGTTTGAGAACTATGGAACTTCTGACCCAAGCTATGGTATTTAAATCACTTCACATGCCTACAAAGCTGGAAAATAAATATGAAAAAAAAAAAAGAATTATTGCCTTTAAATCATAGTATTGAAGAATATTGACTATAAAATGCACTTTTAGAATATACGTTTTATCTCTTGGAAGAACTATAGCAGACTGTTCCTATTATTAAGAGATAATGAGAATTTTCACTGACATATTTTGTAGATGTTTTGAGGGGGGATTAGTCCCTGGAGAAGGGCTTCTTCTTGGTAATTTGAAAGATAGACAAAATGAAGGTTCTCACTGAGGTAGATTGGCACAGTGGCTACAACTATGGACAGAAGCATAGTAATGATTGTGAAGATGACAACAGACCATGCAGCATTTTGTTGTGTTGTACTGTCAAGTCGTATTTAACTCATAGATGACCCTCAGAGGTTTTCAGAGGCAGCAAATTACACTAGAGAAGATTTCCTCATCTTTCTCCCACAGAACAGCTAGTAGATTTGAACTGTTTCCCTTTTATTTGGTACTGCAAGCTGGACCAACTTGAGTGCATTATTGAATAACATTTAGTTAGGTTATGTTTTGTATTGATAGGAAAAACAGATATACTTCCTACAATTCCTGGAGTGAGATTTTCTTGATGGTGGTTAAAACAGTCATTGAAATAAGCATAAAATACTATTTATACTATGATGATAAAGTTGGTTGGCATTACAGAGTTTAAAAATAGAAATAATTTACCTTAGTGGAGAAGCAGAAAAGGTCCTTTTAGTGGAAGCATGGTATCTGATCTATTCCTAAAGCTTTTTTGTTTTTTTTAGATGCCTTCAATACAACTTAGACTCCCTCCCTTTTCACATTTGATCATATGCTACTTTCAGAAATATTTCAGTGTCAACCAATTCTTTTTGGTACAAAAACTCTGTGTATTCCTCCATATTCTTTTGATGCTTGCTTCATGGATTAGTCAAAATCTTGCAAATAACATTTTTTTAGTGTTGCATCTTGAGGCTTGAATTTGTTTCTAAGTTTTTCACCTTGAGAAATGCTGGATGTGCTCTTCCTTTTTTTTATTTTTTTTATTCTCCAGCTCCAGATCTTTGCACATTCTGTTCTAATTATTTGCTTTGATGAGTTCACCAGTCTGTGCTAGGAAATTTGGAAGACAGTTATCTGGCAATCTGACTGAAAGATACATATTCATTCCCATTCTCAAAAAGGTGATCCAACAGGATGTGGAAATTGTAGGGCAATATCATTAATAACATAAAAAAGCAAAATAATACTCAAGATCATGAAAAAAAATACTATGACAGTACATTGAGTCCTACCAGGTTTAGAAGAGGGCATGGGACCAGGAATATCATTACTGATGACAGATGTAACTTGGCTGAAAAGCAAAGAATTCCAGAAGAATGTATATTTGTGTTTTATTGGCTAGGCAAAAATATTTGAGTGTGTTGATCAATACAAACTATGACTAGCATTGAGGTGAATATGAATTTTTCAACACTTAATTGCCCTTATATGAAACCTAGAACAAGACGCTGTTGTTAGAATATAACAAGGGAAAACTGCGTGGTTTAGCATAAAAAAAAAAGTTGTATCCTCTCTCCATGCCTGTTCAATATACATGCTGAGCAAATCATTCAAGAAGCTGGGCCTTATGAAGAAGGATGTGGTATCAGAGTGTAAAGAAGACTTGTTAACAACCTGTGTTATACATGTGCCACAAGTTTTCTTGTTGAAAGCGGGGAGGACTTGAAGTACTTGTTGCAGAAGGTCAAAAACTTCTGCAACATGCAATAACCTAAACATCAAGAAAACACAGATTTCCATCATTGGGCCAACATCATTAATAATGTAGAGAAGAAAGAAGCTGTCGATGATTTTACCTTGCTTTGATCCATGATAGACACCATTAGTACCAGCAGTCAAAAAATCAAGTCACAGTGCACTGGAAAAGTCTGCAGTCAGGGACCTTTCCAAAGTATTGAAGACCAGGGAAGTCATCTAATAAACTAAGGTGCTCCTGGTTCAAGCCATGGTCTTTTGAAACACGTGCTATACATTTGAGAGCTGGACAATGAATAAGGATGACAAAAGATCGATGCCTTTGAGTTGTGGTATTAGAGAAGATGAGTTGTGGTATTAGAGAAGAGTTCTGAGCATTCATGGACTGCTAAAATAACAAACAAAAATGTCTTGGAGAAAGTGAAGTCAGAGTCTTCCTTAGAGGCAAGAATAGTTAAGCTAGTCTCACAAACTTTGGGTATGTTAGAGACTATTCCTTGTAAAAGGTCACAGTTCCTCAAAAGTTAGAGGGTCAGTGAAAGAGAGGATATACCCAAACTAGATAAACTGACACAGTGGCTGCAGCAATGAGATTAAGTATATCAGAGATGATAAGGAAGGGATACTAGAAAATATGGTTCATATTTGCTGTTCATAATATTAGTTAGAGTTGTACTTGGCTTGATGGCACCTAACAATATCTATCTATCTACAGCTAAACATCTGTATACCTAACCATCTTTATATCTATCTATCATCTATCTATCTATCTATCTATCTATCTATCTATCTATCTATCTATCTATCTATCCATGTTGTTGTTGTTGGGTACCCATAGCTGACTCTCTGGCAGGTTTTCAGAGGCACTCAATCACAGGGCAGGAGATTTCCCATCCTTCTCCCACAGAGTGGCTTGTGGCCTCAAACAGTGTGCCTTTGGGACTGCAGCACTGTGTCTTGACACTAGGCCACCAGAGCTTGATAATCACTTGCTTACTAGGTGAAGAAGAAAGGTTTACAGATAATTTAACAGTTTCAGCCATGATAACTCTAATGGATCATTTACTAGGCGTTCACTAAGAGGTCTATATTTTAAAGAAAAGATTATTCTTTTAGTAAATTAGTTATTCATTCCAAAATGTTTCCTTATATTCATGTGCCAGGAGCTGTTCTATAGAACAGAAAGACAAGATTCTTGTTCTCAGAGGACATTATTAAAATTTTATTTTCTATTTCCCTCTTTTTATTTCCTTCTAAATGGCACATGTAATTAAATTATTGTATGGTAATAAATTTTTATACAAAGTAGATTTAGTTTCTTTTCAAAGTTGTAGTAAATATGGCTTTATTTTTGTACTGCAATATTTCAGAAGACACTCTTTTCAGGCTTTGTTTGGATGCTTGGTTGACTGAACTTATTTCTTCCATGTGACCTAATTCAACTAGGTCTGGACCAATTTCAGTGAAATAAAACATAATTGCATGGCTGTTTAATTCAATAGCACTTTCAACTTTTCAACAAAGACTTACAATTTAAACTATGATATATTACGAATAATTTTAAATCAAGTTTGTTGAGACATGCCAATTAATTTCCAGAAATATAAGAAATAATAGAGTACGCCTGGTATTTTATTTTTCTACCTATTTGTTTCTTCAGTTCAGTCTTTTATTGCTTCTCTCCCACCAACTGCTTTCAATCATATTTTTATCCGAGGCACAGTCATCATTATAAAGCAAATAGAACTGAATTTAAGAAACTAGAGGTCAGAGTGTGTGTGTACTTGAATTATGTTGCTGTTATTGGTTGTCATTGAGTTGAGCATGACTCATACTGACCCTATGAACCAAAGGACTGAAGCCTTTCTATAACTATTGACATTTAT
>NW_006399851.1:1635671-1663433 GCF_000299155.1 Elephantulus edwardii
TCCTGGATCATTTAATATTTTGCCCAAAGCATCCTTGATTACAGCAACTCTAGGTAGTAAAAATTTAATTAATTATGTTATTGACATTTGCCATTGAGTCATTTTTTAATTATGGTGACCCCATCTATGCTAGATAGTACTGTGCTTCATAGTTTTTAAGGCTATGATCTTCCAAAAAAATATCACCAAGTTTTACAGCAAAGGCGCCTTTTGATAAGTTTGAATTGACAATTTTTTACTTGTTGTTCAGTAGATAGCCATTTGCGCTGTATTTTAATTTAAATTAAAAACACTGTTATTAAGCCAATTCTGATTCATAGTGACCCTGGGAGACAGACCCTAGGAACTCTATAAGACTCGCTTACTGAGTTTCCAAGGCAATCTTTATATTATCAGACTGTGCTATCTTTCTTCCCCAAAGCAGCTGGTAAGTTCCAACCAATTACATCTTTGTTAGCACTACAGGGCTTACTGCAAAAGGTCAGTGGAAGAAGAGAAAAAATAAAACAAATGGATGTCAGAACAAGCTTTGAAAATTATATTAGATTGTAAAGAAACCAAAGATAAAGGAAAATGATAATGAAGTATGACAGGTTAACAGATTATTTCAGAGGGCAACTAAAGAAGATAAAGCAAAATATTATAATGAAGTGTGCATAGAGCTGGAGTCAGAGAATTAAAATGGAAAAATTCGGTTGGCATTTCTCAAGCTCAAAGAATTTAAAATCAAATTCAAGATTCCAATTACAGCACTGAGAAATGCTATGGACAAAATCTTTACCTAGAAAGACTCAAAAGAAGAAGAAAGAAATAAAAAAAATGACTGTACCAAAAAGAATTAGTTGACATTGAACTATTTAAAGAAATACCATATGAACAAGAGCCAATGGTAATAAAAGATGAGTTTGAGCTGCACTGAAGGCACTGGAAAAAATAATTAGGCACAAGGAATCAACAGAATACCAATTAGAATGTTTTAACTAACAAATGGAGTCCTTGATGTGTTCACCAGCTTAAGCCAAGATATTTGGAGGACAGATGCCTGGCCAACTGACTAGAAGAGATCCATATTTGTCCCCAGCCCCAAGAGAGGTGATCCAACAGAACGCAGAAATTCTCAAACAATATAATTGTATATCACATGCAAATAAAATAGTGTAAAACATCTATAATAGAATATTGACAAGAAACTGCCAGATCCAAGCTGGATTTAGAAGTGGTCACAGCACCAGGGATATCATTGCTGATGTCAGGTAAATGTTGACTGAAAGCAGAGAATACCAGAAAATATCTATCTGTGTTTATTGACTTTGAATAGGCATCTGATAGTGTGGATCATAACGAATTATGGCTAACATTGAGAAGAACAATAATTCCAGAAGACTTTATTGTGCTTATGAGAAATGTATGCCTAGATCAAGAAATTATTGTCCAAACAGAGCAAGAGAACAGTGATTTAAAATAGGAAGGCTTGCAACCTTTATATAAACCTATTCAAAAGGTATGTTAAGCATATAATTTGAGAAGCTGCACTCTCTGAAGAGGAATGTGGTATTTAGATTGGATGAAGACCCATCAACAACTTGTGTTACTCAGGTGGTAAAGCCTTGCTTGCTGAAAATGAGGAAGATATGGAACAGTAGCTGCAGAAAATGGGAAAACTACAGCCTTAAGGATAGATAACATTTCAATATTAAGAAAGCAAAGGTTCTCATTGTAGGACCAACAATCAACATTATAGAATAGGTAGGAGAGAGAGGGAGATGGCGAAGAAGGATGGGGAGGGAGGGAGGGGGGAGATAGAAAGGGGGAGAAAAGGGGGGAGAGAGAGGCAGAGAGAGAGAGGAAGAGAGAGATGGAGAGAAAGAATTGAAACCCTCGATGATTTCATCTTGCTTGGGTTAACAATCCACCCTTTTGGTCCTAGCAGTCAGTATTATATTGGGCAAGTCTGTTGTCAGGGACCTCTCCAAAATGCTGAAAAACAATGATGCAAGTTTAAAAGCTAAGGTGTGCCTGATTCAGGCCATGGTTTCAATAATCTGTTACACATCAGAAAGCTAGACAATGGCTCAAGATAACAGAAGAATTGATGTCTTTGAATTGAGTTGCTGGAGACGAGCACAAATAAATTATACACTATCAAAACAGCAAATAGATATGTCTTGGAAAAAATGCAACCAGAGATCTCCTTGGAAGCAAAGATGGCAAAGTTTCATCTTCCATTCTTTGACTTGTAACTAGGCGAGGCTATTCTTTGAAATGAGATATTAAGCTTGGAAAGGTGGAGAGTCAGTGAAGGAGAGGAAGATCCCAACAAAGTGGGCTCTAGTATGTCAGAGGTGATAAGGATGGCACAGGATAGGGCAGGGTACAGGTCTACTCTTCATAGGGTCACTATGAGATGTATTTGACTTGATGGCACCTAATAACAACAAATCCTTGATTGTTCTAGGTGTCTAAGATTTATCAGCCAAAACTGTCTTTCCTAGACAAAAGATTAACTGTTTATTTTATGCTCAAGTAATTATTATATCAAGGAGAAAGAATGCTATGTAGATGGGTGGGGATATGCAAATGGAGATTGGCTATGTACTATTCTAAAAGGGTATTGGTCAAGTTTAATATTCTATGAAGATTTTGCCTAGTCTTGCCATTGAAATGAGCACACCAGAGTGTTATACAGACAAATCTTCTGGTATCATTGAACAGACAACAAGGGAATATAAGACACCCTTCTTGTTCCAGCACATTCATGGCAGCGACAATTCTGGCCAAACTGGAGACTTGATGTGAGATGAGCCTTTGGGAATGGGATAAGGGGATGAGGATGGGAAGATCCAATATTGGCAGGACTGAGAACTTGGAAACACTGCCTTAGAGCTATGAGGTTTGGGGATTAGGTGCCTGTGTGCACATTTCAGGAACTGTCTTGTCTGTATTATGTTATTAATCAGGATTATAACGTTTTTACTCCCCCATTATGGTTCTGTGTGGCCTATTAACTATTGTATCAGACTTTGGAGACAACAAAGCTGTAAAATTGTTGTTGAGATGAGTAGAAATAGATATGGGATAGAGGGAGACATGTCTGACTTTATGGGAATTGGTTTTGTTTTATTGATGCTGTTGATAGGAAAAGTTCCCTTTTGTGAAGTTAGTAGAGGTCAGCTACAGCTGTCTCCATGTGGTCCTTGTTCTTTTTACACTGCTAACTGAAAGTTTGATGATATGAGTTCACCAATTACTCATCAGAGTAAGATGTGATATTCTGCTACAGAGTCCTTATGGCCCTTAGCCATCCTTCAAGCCTGAATTTTTGCCCATACCCAGGATTACTATACAGCCAAACAGGCAGTCCTATATAGTGAACAATAACACTCTTGAGAAACATAGATCTCAGAATAGTTAGTCACATGATATAAAAAAGTCAGAGTTTGCACCAAAATGAAGCTCAGAATGCAGAAAGGTACAAAAAAGAAGTGCAAAATAATAGACTCTGGGAGGAGATATGAAGATCACTCTTAGATTGAGGAAATTACAACAAATGTTCCTAAGGAAAATATATATAAGTTGTTAAACTTAACATTACTTTGCTTTCTGAACTTTATTCCATCCCCCTACACACATATACCCCACAAATTTATAACCTTAGCAACTCTATGGGGCAGTTTACTCTGAGAATCAGAGTTAACTGTATGGGGGGAAAATATAAGAATGCAGTCCCCACCAACTTTATTTATGGCATGATTATGATTTTGCACTTTTTTCCTAATTCTTTCCTACACTGATTCACTTTCCAGATACCTGTCCACTATGATACTCTGCACTCACCATTCTGTTTCCCCAAATCAAACTGAAGACAAAGACAAAGACTTTTTCCTTCTTTTGTTTATTTATCCATTGGTTGAGTACTTAGTGCCTCTAAAGAAACTAGACTTTGTAAAATTTGTTGGCAAGAACTCAATTACTGCTGAACACAATATTGAAAGTAGATAATGTGGTACTAATGCACACAGACACTTCAAAACAGACCTGAAACAAATTCTGCCTTGCTTTTTAAAATGATAAAGCTTCCACATCTGTAACTTATGTCTCTTCTGTAATTGTCCTATACTCACTAGAGCTCTTTATCATCTCTATGGGCCTGTAGTCCCATTCAGAAAACAAATGAGGGGAAAATCAAGATGAGTCTGATAAATGCTATCTACAGAGATTTTTGTCACAATAAAGTTCATTATTATTTTGTGGTGTATGGAGGAAAGAAAAGATGATTGGGCTGATCTAGAAGTCATATGCATAGCAGGTAATCAAAAAGTCATGCCCTGAATCATATGCACCTTAGTCCTCAAAATGACATCATTATTTCTCAATAACTTGGAGAGATCTGTAAAAGCGAACTTACCCAGTGCAATAAATATCCTAATTTCCCAACTGTTGGTACCAACAGTGTTAATTGTGGATCTAAGTTAAATAAAGTAGTTGATGGTTGAATCTCTTCTCCATCCACTGTGATGTTGCTTATCGGTTCAATGGTGAGAAATTTTTCTTTCTTGACAATGAAGTGGAATCTATATTGAAGGCTGCATTCCTTGATCTTCTGCAAAAAGTGCTGAAGACTTCCTCACTTTGAGCAAGCAGGGTTGTGTCATCTGCATACCACAGGTTATTGATGAGTCTCTCTCCTATCCTAGTACCACATTCCTCTTCATTGAGTCTTGCTTCTCAAATAATTTGCTCAGCATCAAGTCTAGAGACACAGGTGCACCTAATTCAGGTCTTCTTCAATTCATGTCTTCTCAATTACTTGTTATGCTTCAGAGAACTTGACAATGACTAAGAATGACAGAAGAAGTATAGATACCTTCAAGTTGTGGTGCTGAAGAACATAACATCGACTGCCAAGAAAAGAAATAGATCATTTTTAGAGAGGGTGAAACCAAGTTTCTCCTTGGAGGCTAGGATTTTGAGGCTCCATCTTGCATACTTTGGGCAGGTGGCCAGGACAGATCGGTCCTTGGAGAAGAACATCATGCTTGGAAGGGTGGAGTGACAGCACATGAAGACCCCCAGATGAGATAAATTGATACAGTATCTGGGACAATGGGGGTTGGTGTGCTAGAATTAGTGAGACTGTCTCAGGACAGGGAAGGGTTAAGAACTGCTCTACATAGGGTTGCTATATGTGACTCAATAGCACATAATAGCAACAACATACTATATTGTTTGATTTATTTTTTTTTAATTTAAGCCTATTGTTTAGAATCAACAAGACCTCGGGAACAGCCTTTGGATTTAAAGTTGGTTGTTGTTACATTTTGAAGGAACATTCTTCTAAGTGGTACAGCACTCTTTTGTCAATATGCTGTACTGAGGTAACATGGTGTTGTTGTGATGCCCAACCTTGTTCTCAATGACACTCAATGGAGTGTCAAAAGTCAGATCTGATTTGACGGTACACAGACACACAAAAATAATGATAAAATTTTAAAAAATTTAAAAAAGACTATGAAAGAAATACATAGTCACTGTACCAAGAAAAATTGGTTGATAACCATTTCAGGAAGTGGCATATACTCAAGAACCAAATACAATGAAAGAAGAAATTTAATCTGTACTGAAGGCCTTGGCAAAAATAAGGCCCCAACAGTTGATGAAATAGTGATTGATATACCTCAACACACAGTTGCAGCCCTAGATGTCCTCACTTGTCTGTACCAAGGAATTTGGATGATGGCCATCTAACCAAATACATAGAAAAAAGTTCATATTTGCTTCCAATCCTACAAAAGATGATCCAATAGATTTTGTTCAAAATACCTAGCTCTAAGAGAGATGCAAATCAAAACAACTATGAGATATCATGTCACCCCAGTAAGAATAGCAAAATTTACCAGAACAGCAAACAAATATTGACAAGGTTGTGGAGAAACTGGAACCCTTATTCACTGTTGGTGGGTGTGTAAAATGGTGCAGCCACTATGGAAGGCGGTATGGCGCTTTCTCAAAAAGTTGCAAATAGAAATATCATTTGACCCAGCAATTCCACTACTGGAAATATACCCTAAAGAAACCAGAACTGCCACCCAAGCACATACATGCACACTCATATTTATTGCAGCTTTGTTCACAACAGCAAAGAATTGGAAAACAACCCAAATCCCCTTCAACAAATGAATGGATAAAGAAGCTGTGATATATTCACACAATGGAACACTATGCTGCATTGAAAAATAAGGAAATCATGAATTATTATACAAAATAGATGACCCTAGTGGACATTTTGCTGAGTGAAACATCTCAGTTATAAAAGGGCAAATACTGGATAGTGTCACTGTTGTAAAGCAGGACTGACATCGTGGTGGGGGGAACTAAAAGGGGATAAATAACTTATACTTCATTGAAACAAATGAGGGAGAGAAACGTTTAGGAGGAATATATGATTAGGTATTGTTATGACAAGAATCCAGAATGAAAGCTGCATAGTGGAGTTGACTTGGTGGCAAAGAGCGGGGGTGGGGGAGGTGATGGTAGCTTGTATAACAATTTTTTTTTCAAAGAAAAGCAAACTGGGGGGAGGGGTGGGCAGGAAGAAAAGTATGCAAAAATGAATGAATGGAAATTCAAAGTCTCTGTAAACTTTATTAAAATAAATTTTAAAAAATGAAAAAAACCCGACCCTAATAACATATGGAAAAGAAGTCTTGTTGAAAATTTTCAAACAGAGCCAGAACAGTACATAAACAGGGTTGTTTTTGTTATTGTTGTGTATCATTGGATCAGAACCAACCCATAGCTGACCCTGCAGCTTGTTTCTCAGAGACAGTTTATTGCATGGGACAAGATTGCTCCTCCTTATCCCACGGAGCTTCTGGTGACCTGGAACCTCTTGCCTTCAGAATTGTAGCACAGCTTCTTGTCACTAGGTCACCAGACACAGGGTACTGATAGAAAATCAAGATGGATTCAGAAGAGGCATTAGAATGAAGGATATAATTGCTGATGTCAGAAGGGTCATGACTGAAAGGTACTAGAGAAGGATATTTGCTTGAGTTGTATTGACTACAAAAGGACTTTGACTTTCTATAACAAATTGTTAATAAACTTGAGAGGAATTGGAACCCCAGAACACTTAACTATTCTCATGCAAAAACTGTGCCTAGAACAAGAAGCTGTTATGTGAACAGAACAAAGGAACACTACATGGTTTAAAATCAGGGAAGAGGTATGTTAGAGTTGTATCTTTTCCCTATAAATATTTAATCTGTATGCTGAACAAAAGCTTTCAATAAACTGGATTATAAAGAGAGGAATGTGGCTTCAATATTGGAGGAAGACTCATACCTGCCTACATTATACAGATATATAGCCTTGCTCGCTGAAAGTGAAGAATACTTGAAACACTTGCTTCTGAAGACCATGAACTACAACTTTCAAGATAGATTACATGTCGACATCCAGAAAACAAAAAACTTCACCATTGGAGAAAAGATTGCAGTTGCCCATGATTTTATTATACCTGGACCCACAATCAGCATCCTTGGTACCAGCAGATCTGCTACATTGGGAAAATCTGATGGCAAGAACCTTTTCGAAGTGCAAAAGAGCAAGAATGCTAGTTTAAAGCTTATGGTACGCCTGATGAAAGCTATGGAATTTTCAGTACTTCCTCTGCCTCTGAAAATTGAACTTATATTGTCGGAATGAGTAAGTAACACAAAAGCAAAATTGGTTACATAGAGTTGTGGTGTTGGAAAATAACACTGAATACCCCGTGGATTGTCAAGAGAACAAACAAATATGTCTTGAAGCAAGTGCAACTTTAAAGGCAAGGATGATGAAACTTCATCCCACATACTATGAGCTTGTAGGAAAGACCAGTCCTTGTAAAAATGCATCATGCTTGGAAGGGAGAAGGTCTGTGAAAGAGAGAAGAGTTTCAACAAGATGGATTGACAGTGACAGTATCAATGCACTCAAGTATATCAGAGGTGATGAGTGTGGCATAGGAAAGGGCAACGTTCAGATCTATTTTTCGTGAAGTCAATATGAGTTGGAGTTTACTCAGTGGCACTTGACCACCGTAACCTGTGGCCTAGTTGAGAAAGAGATGTATTGATAAACTAAAAGCAGGTGGTTTGAATCCACCAACTATTCCACGGGATGAGCAATCTCCTCCTGTTTGTTTTACCACCTGGAGAGGACGTAATAGCAAGGTCATCTTTGAATATCGATTCAAATAAACAGTGTGGACAGTAATAAGTATCTTTTAATATTAGATTATTGCAACATTAGAGATATCTCTTGATGTAGTCTTCAGTGAATTGTGCTCGTAGTTCAAGTGATACACATCTCCTGTGGTTCCATACCATCATGGCTCCTCAGTAAAAGATGGGTTTTACAGCCTTGCAATTACAGCCTTAGATATGCAACTGAGGATTGATTTTTTGGAATGAGAAATGTCTCAATAGTAGTGAATCTCGGTTTTGTTTATTCTTATAATGGAGGTTTAATAGTCTATAATTACGTTATTAAAGGCTTTATAGTGATACAGACTGAAATATTTAGAGATTAAAAATAATGTCTAGAATTTGCTTTGCAGTAATATAATAGTTTATGTGTCAAAGCAGATGTAGATATGGATCAAGTGAAAATGACCACAAATTTTTAATTACTGAATCTAAATAATAGATTCAGAGAAATATATTATTTGTTAATAGTTGGCAGTGAAAGAGCCTCTATTTTTTCTAACTTATTTTTTTAACCTCATTGATTCACAGAAATAAGCTTTTAATTTTTTATTAGTCTTGTGTCACAGCTGAGGTTGCTAAAGTCGCAGCACAGAAAGTCATAGCAGGTAAAAGATCCAGACCTACCCATTTCCAAACAGAATCTCTTCACTGTGCCAAGCTGTAAAAGTTTGGAACTTTATATTTGGTCTAATTATTATTTTCTTGTTTGTTTTAAATCAAGGAGATTTTTGGTGGCCTAGCTTATGAAGAGTTGTGCTGCTAACCTCAAACAGCTATTGTTTTTCTCCTCAACCTAAGTTTTCACTCTGCGTTTTGTTTTCACTCACAGGCACTATAATCTGACTGGTGGTACTTACTATCTTTTACCTTAATATTTTTACAGTGATTAAATTCCAGGATAACCAATCAGCTTTAGGTTTTAGTTGTCATGGTCATGGAATATAGTAGACTCAGAGAACCTTATGTATAATAAAATGAAATGTTGCCTTTGGTACCATTCTCATCAGCACCAGCAAATCTGAGCCCTTTAGTGAGTCTTCTGTGTTAATTAATTTTTTAGAAAATCTCTCTTGCCCCTGCTGTCCTATTACTTTGCCAATATGATGAGCTCCTCAAGTAATTGATCTTTTCTAAAGATGTGTACAAAGCGACTCAATTAGATAATATTCTATTGTAATTCATAGTTTTAAAAGGCTAATTTTTTAGAAATTGATCACCTGGCCTTTCTTATTCCTTTTAGTCTAGAAACTCCACTGAAACTTATGCATATGTATAGTAAAAATTCCAACATCACAAAAATACACAGATCATCAAGATAAAACAAATTGATGTTGTTATTTACCATCAAGCCAAAACCAATCCATAGCTGACCCTCCAGTGGATTTCCAGAGGCAGTTAATCCCTCAGGAGGAGATTGCTCATCTTTCTCTTGCAGAGCAGTTGATGGATTCACACTGTGTGCCTTTAGGATTGCAGCACAAATTCTTGCCACTAGGTCATCAGACTGTCCCATATTGATAGATGAGTAATTAGCAAATACAGTAAAAATTATTCCTTTGAAATGAGATTCTCTTTTCTGCTCTTATTTTTCTGCATTAACTATAAGATGTAAAAAAATAAAAGTTGTTGAAAAGATGAGCATATCCATGTGTAATTTTTCAGTTGTTAACAACTATCATGTAGCTATGAATACAGATATGGTGCTTCCTGGCTTAATTTTACAGAAAACTTCAGTTACAATTTGCTTCATGATAAATCAGATCAGATCAGTCTGCTTGCTATTTTTGTGTTAAATGTCTTAGCAATTCAGAAGATCCTGTGACTTTGTTTTAAATATCTTTTGAAAACAGGCAAAGGGAAGGGGAGTAATCAAATGTTTCATTCCTTCTAAAGTTCTTTACCCAGACCAAGTAATTTTAACTTAGCCTTGTTTCATTTTGTGTTATCTGTGACAAAAGGAGCTGAGGGCAGTATAAATGTCCTCTGAGTTCTATTTTTTCCCCCTCTCGTAGTTATCTTACAGCATTTACAAGTAGATGCTTCTTAACCTTCTGTTTTCCATTCTTTGTGTAAGTATGACCCAGTTAGTTCCTAAGCTACGTGATTATCTATATAAAGGCCAATTGAGGCAATAGAAATGGAGAGAGAATTCCTGATTAACTTAAGTTTACCATAAAAATGTTACACTAGAGTGATGATATAGCTTCTGGTTGCACAAAGGAACAGGGAAAATTAAAATGATGCTGCATGCTCTCTGCACAGCCATCTCTGACAAGTGAGACTTAGATATCTGATTACAAGTTAGCTTTCTGGTCTATTATTACTACTAGATGTATTTCCTAAGCATTTCTGAATATATTTGTTTAGAAAGATGGTTTGTTTATCTGTTGCTCAAGTCAAGACATAATGACAAAATCACTGTATCACCTCATATTACCAATTTCTCTGAGCCATTCAGTTCCCAAAGAAGCCATTCTAGACACATTAACGACTCCCTAAAGGGAGAGTTGTAAAGGAACCTGAATTTACAGGTCATTAGTTACCTTCTGCGTTACATTACCTCAGTTATTTTTAGATAATCTCACTAATCTGGTGTTCAGGGTAATTCCTAAATAATTTACTTCCCAATGTATTCAGAATGCTAAATTCAGACCCTTAAGAAAGTACTGAGGGAAATCTTAGAGAAAGGGGAAATATATGACTCACGCCAAATAATTTCCCATTCTGAAAAACTGGATAGTTAATCTACTGCAGATTTTTTTTGCTCTTGTTATTCTGTTTGTTAAACTGAGCAGAATAATTTATCATTTATTTTTTATTCTCAATAATTAAAAATGCAGATAGACATCTAATAGTATAATCATTAAATGTAATGCTTGGTTGCTTCCAGTTGACTAATCGAGTTTGCAAAATGTGATGCCCGGAACAATAATTGAAATAGGAAAATTTACAAGTCAAATCTCTGGAATGAGCTATTTGAAAGAAGTTTTATGCATTGTCTCAGTATCTTGACAAGGAGATTGGTTTATTCCAGTACAATGAAATATCATTCATTCAAAGTAGGTCTGTATAGTACCTACTATCTTTGAGCAGGGCACCATTGTTGCTTATGCTAATGGCAAAAATATTTGGTCATTATATAACACACACAGTGCTCTTCTTTTCTAAGGGAGAGAGTACATTTCTAATGGGGTTTTGATGCATAATTTGCCTTATTTTGCTTATCATTCCAAGCATCTATCTTTTACAAAAGATAATTCATCCCATTTTTGGTTTGTTGCCAAAGACTCAACATGGAGGAACTTTTTCTAGGATCTGCTTCCAACCCAGGGGGACCTATCTTTCAGTATTATGTAAAGGAGTATTCTGATCTCTAGAGTTTTCCTGGCTAATTTTTAAAATTAGAGTACCAGGCTTTTCTTCCTTGTTTAACTTTGTATGGAAACTTGACTGAAACCTATCTGCTATGGGTGAATCTACTGGTATTTGAAATACTGGTGGCACAGTTCTCAGCTTGATAAAACAGCCACTATATCACAAACTGACAGACTGGAAATGAGTTGTCAGATGACATGTGTAAAATTGGTTTCAATCCTAGTGATTAACAGAGTGGAATAAGGATGGGCAATCTCCTCCCGTGAGAGATGAACTGTGTGTGAAAATCCACCAGAGGGTCAGCTATGGGTTGGTTTGGACTCATTCATACACAACAACAACAACAACGACAACATAGCAGATGGATCTCAAATGTGTTTAATATAGCCTACCTTTTGTTGCTCAAATTTCCTTTTGCTTCACATTCTATTGAACCTGTCACTGATGCTTCATGTGTAAGTGAATAGCACCTTACAAAAAAAGGTTTAAAATAAGTGCAGTAAGGAATAAACCCTATTTCCCCCATTCTGCAATTGGTTATGAGGTCTCATCTCATATACATCCTTTGCCTCCTCTACCATGTAATTTTCCCTATCTCACTCAGTTTTTATCAGGTTTAGGTTGTTTACCTGCTGTAATGGCGCAGACTTTAATGTCCGAGATTCTAGTCTTTAAATGGCCCTATGTTTTGTTTTTGTTGATATCGTGATTGCCGTACCTGCCTGTATTTTGTTATCACTGCCTGAAAAGCACCCAAAGATCTGAATTTATCCTATTATCTAGTAGCAACATTAAGTCTTTGTTAAAGTTAGAATACGCTTTAATAGTGTAGAAACTCTTTTATTTATTTGTTTATCTAACTGCACAGACCGAAACATTCCAGGTATAAACCATAGATTTAGGTCCATTGCAAGTTATTCTCCAAGATTACTTTTTTTTGTCAATATTGTTTGATAAGGTCCTAAGAGTAAAAATGAGAAAACAATACATATATAAACAACATATATGACAGGAGTCTGATGAATCAGTTTCTATGAGTTATTTTGTTGTGTTTTATGATTATGCTTTGGCCTGATCCAAAGTATGCTATTTCCACTCTAAAATGGATATTTATGATTTCTCAGCTATGATCCATCCCACAGTGGGCAGTTCTGTTCACAATGACACTCTTTTATGAGACATTGAGTTCTCCTAGAGCCTAATCACACACTCTTTTCCATTAATTATATATGTATTTTTGTATGCATCGTACACCTCAATGATCTATGCTAAGTACACTTCTTTCTTACAGATAAGCACAAAGGATAATAATTGATTTTTTAATTAACCTTAGAAGATGATTTTCCAGTATTTATACAATACTTAGATAGGCATTTCCTAATAAGTCTACAAAAGTTTTACCTTAGAGGTATATTTATCAGTATGGCATTTATAAAAAGCAAAAAGGCTACAGCACCCAGAACTTTGTGCCTACTGCAAATGTAACTCTCATAAGGGCATTCATTCTTTACTATTTCTTGCTTATCAGTTGGTGGGAGGAGCAGGGTAAGAATCCTCTACTTAGCCCTTACTATCATCATAGACCTTACTCTACAAATAAACAAAAAATCAAAAGTAAAAATGAATTCTTAAAAAGTAATAATTTTATATAATAGTATATAATAATTATACTTATTTCTAAATTATTAAAAATATTACATTATAGGAATAACAAAACAATGCTGGTCCTTGGCTCCTCTACTCAAGCACTAGAATGTAGTTGCCTGTAACTTGCTTTTCAAAGTTTTAAAGAGTTCTTCATGTTATTTTAATGGAAAGAAAAGTTTGAGAACCACTGCTATACATCCATTGCACTTAAGCCAATACATAATTTGTCGTCTGGTCCCTACAAGCCCAGTTCTAACTGGACAACCATGATGACTTTTCATGTATCAATGACAGATCATGCCATTACCAAAGTCCTAAAAAGATCTGAATTTTCCCAATTCCCAATTGTTGTTTGTACTTTAAAGAATAATTTGTAAAGTCCTTCCTATACTAAATAGGCCCAGATTAAATTTTAACCAAAGGAGCATTGTGGCATTTATTAAATGGTTTCATTTAAAATTTGGATAAAAGGCTACAAATTTTCATTGGACAAGCTAAGATTAGTCTTCTATTTATTCGCTTTTGCATTTTACTTTCAATTACACAAGTCTAAGAATACTCTTCCTCCAATCTTAAAGTTATGTTCTTCTTCATAAAGTTCAGCTTCTTGAATACTTTGCCTGGTGGGTGGATTAAATAGGTATAGAGGAAGGACACAGCTCTGATACACGCTTTTCTTGATTTTAAGCCATGAAGCCTTTCCTTGTTCTAGTCAGACAACAGTTACTTGGTCTAGGTAAACATTTCCAATAAGAAAAATTAGAGTTCTGGAATTCCATTCTACTCAGCATTAGCAGAAGTTTTTTATGATCAAAACAGTCAAATGCTTTTTCATACTTACTAAAATAGATAAAAATTCTTCTGGCATTTTTTGGTTTTATCTAAGATCCATCTGGCATCAATAATTACGTACCTGGTGCTATGACCTCTTCTAAACTCAGCTTGAACTTCTGTTAGTTCTTGGCCAGTGTACTGCTGCTCTACCCATTTTTGCAGGATCTTCAGTAATATTTAGCTAGCATACGATACTGATGACAATATTTGATAATTTCTACATTTGTTGACTCATTGCTCTTGAATTTGGGAATATGGATCTCTTCAAGTTAGTTGGTATCAGCTAGGAAGAATGGCCAGGGCAGCTGATATTGATTGAAACATTAATTGATATCCTATTAGTTTCTCGAACCTTGTTTTTTGTCAATTTCTTCAATGCAGTTTGAACTTCTCTTATCAGTATTGACTTATTATCATATGCTACTTCCTAAAATATAGCTCAAAGCAAGGAAGACTTGAGGCACTTACTGCAGAAGTTCAGAACATGCAGCTCTCAGTATGGATTACATATCACCATCAAGAAAATGAAAATCCTCACAATTAGAAAAACAGGCAACACCTCATATGATGAAGAAAATAATGAAACTTTCAATTATTTCACCTTACTTTGACTCATAATCAACACTTTTGATACAGTCAGGAGATCAGGAGACATACCGTATTAGGAAAGTCTACTGTCAGGGAACTCTCCAAAGACCTGAGGGAGAAATAATGTCAGTTTAAAGACTAAAGTTCTCCTGATTCAGTCTATGGTCTTCACAATCATCTGCTATACATATGAGAACTAACTGGTAGATAAAGTTGACTGACGAATTGATGTCTTTGAGCTGTGATGTTGGAGAAAACTACTGAATATCCCGCAAACAGATATGTCTTGGAGAAAGTGCAGCCAGAGTGCTATTTAGAGGCAAGAATGGTGAACTCGTATTTCACGTATTTTGAACATTTTTTAGGAGAGTCTGTTACTTGGAATGGTACATTTTGCTTAGAAAGGTGGATGGTCAGTAGAGGAAGACCCTAAACAAGATGGATTGATGCAGTGACTGCAGCAATGGGTTCAATTACATTAGATATGAACAGAATGGGACAGGATAGGACAGGATTCAGATCTGTTGTTCACAGGGTCACATGATTTGCCATTGTCTCAACAGCACTTAAGAGCAACAGTACTTTAGTGAATTGTTCCTTTACCTTATCTCTAGGAGCATCGTGGCTCATTGCCACAAATCTTTGAGAATCAAAGCATTTTGGTGGCTACTCAATCTTTTGTGCTCACTGTATTTATTATGTCTTGTTTAAATCTGTAAATTGTGTCACAGTTGCTATTATAGAACCATTTACGACATTAGAGATAACCAGCAGTACTATTTTGTCATCATTTTTGTTATCCTAGAAGCAACTTGCAAATAACCTATATCACTCATACCACTGAGCTTCTCTACTAACTGTCATTCCCTTATTTTTGCAATGATGGATATGTACTTTAGATGCTCTCAGATAGCATGTGGGTGGATTTCATGTGAAACCTATAAACAAAAATGGTTATCCTAACAGAACACAACATGGTTTAAAATCAAGAAAGGTGTGTATCAGGATTATATTCTCTCTCACTGCCTGTTCAATCTATACATTAAGCAAATAATTCGAGAAGCTGGGCTATATTAAGAACAAGGTGGCATCAGGATTGGAGCAAGATTCATGAATAATTTGTATTATGCAGATGACATAAACTTGATTAAAGAAAAGTAATAGGATTTAAATTATTTGCTGTAGAAGATCAAATACTGCAGTCTTCAAAATGGATTACATATCAACATAAAGAAAACAAAAATTCTTCACCATTGGACCAATAGGCAACATTGTGGTAGATGGAGACAAAATTAAAGTTGTCATGATTTCATTTTACTAAGATCCACAATCAACTCCATGGTAAAAGTATTAAAGAGATCAAAAGATGTGTCATATTGGGAGAACTTTTCCAAAGTGTTAAAGAGTAAAGTTTTTCTTTTTTTTTTTTAAAAAAAAGATCTTATTTATTTATATTCTTACTGTGTTCCATCAAATTGGATCTGACTGGCACAGGAGGAAGTTTTCCCTCCTCCAGCCGAGCATCTGTTGGATTTGAACCACAAGCCTGCAGTGCAGCTTCTTGCCACTAGGCCACCAGAGCTCCCTAAAAATTGTCATTTTAAAAGATTAAAGTGCTCTCAAGCCATGCCATGGTTGCTTCCATCTGAAAGTTGGACAATGAATAAGGTTAACAGAAGAATTAATGCCCTTGAGTTGTTGGTTAGAGTACTGAATATTCCATACACTGCTAAAGGAATAAAACAATTTATCTTGAAGAAAGTGAAATGAAGGTACTCCATAAGGGCAAGGTTAGAGAAACTTCTCACATACCCCAAGGTTCACTTGGCTCAAGCCCATGATACTTACATTGTTTCCTATGCAACAAGATACATGCCACTGAATAAGAATGACCGAACAATCAATGTTTTGTCTTGAATGAAGTACAGCCTGGGTGATCCTCAAAAAGTAAGGATAGTGACACTTCTTCTCTCATACTTTGGGCATGTTGTTAGGAGGGACCTGTGTCTCGAAAAAGCAATCATGCTTAGATGCAAGGTCAGAAAAAGAGAGGAAGACCCTCAACAAAATGGATTGGACACAGTCACTGTAACGATGGGCTCAAGCATATGAAGGACCACATGAATGGTGCACAAGAAAGCGAGTTTCAGGTCTGTTATTTATAGCATGTCTATAAGCCATAGTTGACTCAATGACCCCTCATAATGACAGTTATTTGCAGGATCCTTTGTCTATTGTTCAAAATTGTACCACAGGTTATTAAGGCCTTGCTATTTCTAGGGTGGCTATGCATGTGTTGGAGTGCTTCATAGCCAATTGCCATACTAATGGATGAGTGAGCCAACAGGATAAGAAACAATGTGTAGCCCAGGACCATGCTATTCTCTGTACTTGTATTTATCGAAGGGCATTTTTGCTTACCAATCTACCCATGCATGTCCTGGCCCAATTGCACCATCGCCGATACACCCATCCCCATTACCCCAGTCACTGAATCAATCCACCTCATAGAGGGCCTTCCCCTTCTTCGCTGTCCCTCCACCCTACCAAGCATGATGTCCGTCTCCAAGGACCTGTCCCTCCTTGCAACATGTCCAAAGTATGTCAGACGGAGCCTTAGAATTCTTGCCTCCAAGGAGCAGCCCAGTTTGACCCTTTCTAGGATGAATCTGTTTTCCTAGCAGTCCATGGTACCCTCAATACTCTTCTCCAGCACCACAGCTCAAAGGCATCAATTTTCCTTCTATCCTCCTTAGTCATTGTCCAACTCTCTGATGCATAACAGGTGATAGCAAAGAATATGGCCTGTATCAGATGCACCTTAGTCTCCAAAGAGATATCATTTCTCTTCAGTACTTTGGAGAGGTCCCTAACAGCAGACTTTCCCATGGCCATGTTGTTGTTGTTGTTATGTGCCGTCGAGTCGCCTGCGACTCATAGCGACCCTATGTACAACAGCCCTAAACTCCACTCTGTCCTGTGCCAATCGCACTGTCTCTGACACTCCCATCCCAATTATCCCAGTCACTGAATCAATTCACCTCATAGAGGGCCTGCCTCTCCTGAGCCGTCCCTCCACCCTCCCAAGCATGATGTCCCTCTCCAAGGACCGGCCATACGTCTTCTAATTTCCTGGCTACGGGTGCCGAGAGTGTTGACTGTGGAGCCAAGTAAGCTGAAGCTGTGAACAATCTTAATCTCTTCACCATCCATCCTGATGCTGCCAATTGGTCCAGTGGTGAGAATATTTGTCTTCTTATTCAAGAAAATCTCACATCTGTCAGTTTGTAGTACCATAATCCTTTGCATATATCATTATCTCTTTTCTTTTATACACTAGCAGGGTCAACCAGAGTGAGCAGTTTTCAATAGAGGTTCCAAACAAAGAGATATCTATAAGAAAAACAAACCAATGAAAAACTTATGACATATCAACAGAATATTGACTGTTATAGTACTGAAAGATTAGCCACAAGGTTGATAGACATTATCTAGCAGTTGCAACAATAGTTGAAGACATATCAATGATGTTGCAAGACTAACCAATGTTTCATTATGGCCGTGTCATGATTTGAAGCCTACTTGATAGCAACCAACCACAGTTGTCACCACACATTTTTCTAGAGTTAAATAAATCTAAGTTAAATGCTTTTGTTTTAAAAGTAAAGACATTAAACTCACATCAGTTAAGAAAGTTAAGAAATTGTCACATGTGCATTTTTTAAATAAGTTCCACGCCCAGGAACATGATCCTTACCATATGTTTCTTCCTGCACTATTTCCTGTCATCTTTTCTTCACAGAGCAGAACTTTATAGTCACAGATAGGAACATACTGACACTGTGTCACTTGCAAATAAAATGAGGATTGGAGAGTTTCTCAGTAATATAATTCTTAGTGAATTCAGTGAGAAGATTTCTCTAGAGTACTGGCATAGGGAATTTGGGAAATAGGCAAATAGATGTGAACAGCTGTTCTTAACAAAAGGAAAAAAAATCAGAGAATCTAAACTCATTCCATCGTAACAATTAATCTTTTTCTTCAAGGCTGTCTAAACTAAGTATTCATGATGAGATGAATAATTCCAATGAGATTTGTACTACTAAACCAGATATGTTAGTAAAATGTTAGGGTAAGAATCACTTGGATTTATTTGCCCATGAGCAAGAACTTATAAAAAACATTTATAATGTGGCCTTTTCTCTTTTGTATTACTTGTGTATAATTTTCCTACCTGCAATGATCCTTTGCTGCAGAGATGCTCTAATTTTTTTATTCCATATTAAAGCTGAATATTTGTGACTTTTTTCTATCTTTGTTATCCTGATTTTCTTCTCTGAAAAGTAGAACTATTCTTGTAGCCTATGGTAAAAATTAAATATGGAGTTTTATATCAGTTATCTAATGAATATCTAAGTAATCTTGAAGTTCTAAACTTTTCTGACATTCCTGAACTATAACAAAAACCATTTAGGTCTAGTCCATTTTGACTCCTAGCTATCCATATATTATAAAGTAGAATTACTCTTTGTGATTTTCTTAACTGTAATATTTATAAAACCAAAACATCAGGATTTCTTCTATTGTACCACTGGGTAGATTTGAATTGTCAACCTTTAGGTTAGTTGCTGTTATTGTTTAATGCCATTGAGCCTTATCAAAACACTAGCAAGAAAAAATATACCAAAATGCTCAAGAAAAACATAATTTATAAGGCTGGCATAGGATAGTTGTTGTTATGTGCAGTCGAGTTGCCTGCAACTCATAGCAATCCTATGTACAACAGCCTTAAACCCTGCTCTATCCCTTGTCAATCTTATTGTCTCCAACACATCTATCTGCATTACCCCGGTGACTGAATCAATCCATCACATTGAGGGTCTTCCCCTCCTGTGCTGTCCCTCTAGCCTCCCAAGCATGATGTCCCTCCCCAAGGATTACTTCCACCTTGAAACATGCCCAAAGTATGTCAGACAGAGCTGCAGAATCCTTGCCTCCATGGAACAGCGTGGTTTCACCCTCTCTAGGATGAACATGTTTGTTCTCCTAGCAGTCTATGGTTTATTCAACAGTCTTATCCAGCACCACAGCTCAGATGCATCAATTCTCCTTCTATCCTCCCTAGTCATTATCCAACTCTGTGATGCATAAAAAGTGATTGCAAAGACCATGGTCTACATAATGCATACCTTAGTCTCCAGACTGACATTGTTGATTTTCAGTACTTTGAAGAGGTCTCTGACAACAGACTTTCCTAATATAATTCACCTTTTAATTTCCTGGCTGATACCAAGAGTGTTGATTTTAGAGTCAAGCAAACTGAACCTGTCAACAATCTCAATGTCTTCACCATCCATCATTACACTGGCCAGTGGTGAGAATCTTTGTTTTCTTGATGTTGAGCTTCAATCTATAGTGAAGGCTGCAGTCTTTGACCTTCTTCAACAATCACTTCAAGTTCTCCTCAGTTTCAGCAAGCAGGCTTGTGTCATCTGCATTATGCAGATTGTTAAGGAGTCAGTTCCAATCCTGATGCCACACTTTTCATAGAGCCCAGCTTCCCAGGTAATCTTTTCCTCATATAGATTGAAAAGATATGGAGATAGGACACATTCTTGACGCACACCCTTCCCAATTAATTTTGAACCATTCAGTGTTTTCTTGCTTTGTTCTAACGACTGCCTTCTGGTTCAAGTATAAGTTTTGCATAAGCACAATCAAGTGTTCTGGATTCCCATTCTTCTCAGAGTTGGCCACAGTTTGTTGTGATCCACACAGTCAAATGCCTTTGCAGTCAATGAAACACAGATAGACATTTATCTGGTACTCCCTGTTTTCAGCCAAGATCCATCTGACATTAGATATAACAGCCCCAGTGCTACAGCCTCTTCTAAACCCAGGCTACACTTCAGGCAGTTCTCTGTTGATGTGTTGTTCTAGTCATTTTTAGATAATATTCAACAGAATCTTACTTGCATATAATATCAATGATAGTGTTGGATAATTCCCACATTCTGTTTTATCACCTTTCTTTGGAATGGGAACAGATTTAGATCTCTTCCAGTCAGTTGACCAGGTGGCTATCCTCCCGATTTCTTGGCACAGCTTGGTAAGCACATCTGGGGCAGTGTCTTTTTATTGAAATATGCCAATCATAACGCTATAGATTCTTGGGGCCTCAACGTTAGGAATCACAGAAGCCAAGAAAGATTGACATATAGGCCATCACACCAAGGACTCGATAGGGGAGATATTGTTGAATGGAGTAGGTGGAAATAAATGTAAATGCTGGTGGAGCAGGGAAAGGGGTGGATCAAAACACACCCGGCAAGCAAGGGTTGGGACAACAAGGAATCTATTGGATTTTTTTCTACTACTAGGAAATATCTTTAATCTGCTCTTCTCTGTAAAATGTTTGCCTGTCAGATAATGTTTTAAATCTGAGCAATCAAATTAAGACAGACTAGGAAAAAAGGATTGGTCATTCACTTCTGAAATATCAGGCCTTTGAAAACCCTGTGTACAAGAGAGCACACTTAGACTAGCAGATATGGCAACTGAGGCTGAACCCTCAGGTATGGAAACAAATAGGTTGAGGAACAACTATAAGCAGATACTAGTGATTGGAACATAGAATGTAAGAACCATGAACGTAAGAAAATTGGATATTGGTAAGAAGGGAATGGAAAACATAAATATTGACATACTAGGTATTGGAAAAATGAGATGGACTAGCATGGGACATGTTGAGTTGGAGGATCATATGATCTAATGTGCTGGAGACAAAAAGGTGAGGAAAAATGGCATTGCTTTCATAGTTTAAAAAGTCATTTCTAGATTCTTCTTGAAATACAATATTGCGAGTGACAGAATAATATCCATACACATAAGAGGAAGTCCAGTGAATACCACCATCACTGAAGTATATGTACCAACAGCCAGAGCCAAAGAAGAGGAAATAGAACATTTCTACCAACTTTTACAGTCAGAGATTGATCAAACATGCATCAAGATGCATTCATAATAATGGTAGACTGGAACGTAAAAGTTAAGAATAAAGAAGGACCAGTAGTTGGAAACATGAACTTTGTGACAGAAATGAAGCTGGAGATAGAATGATATAATTTTGCACAATCAAAGACTTTTTCATTGCAAATACATTTTATAAGAAACATAAATGCAGACTATACACATGGATTACACTTGATGATATGTATAGGAATCAGATCAATTAAATCTGTGGAAAGAATTGCTGTTTAAAAGGGATATATGATTAGATATTATTGTTATTATAGGAGTCCCAAACCAAGGTAGCATAGTGGAGTAGACTTAGGGGGAGGGATTGAATAACAATGAAAAAATTTTTTCTTTTACTTTTCAAAAAGAAAAGTGAATTGGGGGATAGGGGTGGGCAGGGAGAAAAGTGCAACAATGAATGAATGGAAATCCAAAGTCTCCATGAACTTACATTAAAAAAATAAAAATAAGAAATATATATAAATGAATTGTTGGAGAAGCTCAATATCAGCTGTGAAAACTAGGACAGGTGTTGATTGTGGAATTGACCACAAACTACTCATATGAAATCAAGTCCACAGGACCCAAAATTTCACCTGGAGATATCCCATATGAATTTCAAAACCGTCTCAGGAAAATGTTTGATGCCTTGGACTTTAATGAGCGAAGACCAGATGAGTTTTAGGAGGATATCAAGAATATCATCCAGGAAATATGCAAAAAAGGTCATTTCAAAGAAAGAAGAGGAAGAAAAGACCTTGGTCTGATGGATATCAGAAGACACTCTAAAATTGCACTGTTGTGCTGAGAGGCCAAAGCAAAGGGAAGAAATAAAGATATTAAAGAATGGAACAGATGATTCCAGAGGGCAGTGCAGGAAGACAGCGTATAGGATTACAATGTAATGTGCAAGAAGCCAGAGTCAGGAAATTAAAAGCACTGAATTCACTCAATATTTCTTAAGCTGAAGGAACTGAAGAACAAACTTGACAGTACACAACAACAACATGGCATGGGAAAGAATTGCCTACTTTTCTCCTGAAGAACCATCAGTGAATTTGAGCCCTGTGTCTTTAAGTTGACAGTGTAGCTCTTTACCACCAAGCCACCAGAGCTACCTCAAAACAAACTCTAGAAAAACTTTATTCAGAAGCTTCCATCTGCAATAACGACAATACGTACCATTCCTGTCAATAATTCCAAACCAAACCTTCTCCTTTCAAGTTTGCTCCAAGAGGCTAGGGGAAGAGGAAGAAGTGTTGCAAGGTAATTGAGGTCAGAATCCAACAGGAATGAAAAAGGTGGAAATTTGATCTGACAATGATTTGTTATTGTTTAATGCCAAGTCAACTCTGACTGGTCCATGATGACCTTAAAATGTTTCACACAATGACTGCCACATAAGCAGGATAATACTATCACAGCCTTTGTTGCAGTTGTTTAAATATAAACTATCAAAAGTGAGGTCTAACTTCTCTAAAACATTGTTTCCGTAGCTCCCCCAAATGCAAATGATGATAAATAAGCATACAAACAGATGTCAAAAAACTTTGATTCTTCAATTTTATGCTTATTAAAACTAGTTCTCTTTAAGAAATCAAAGGTCTCTTCAAGAGTTATAAAGAGTTTTCTTTCTCAAATAGAAGGAAAAAAGAAATTTTGGAGACCACATTTGATCATCCAAACGATATGATGTGAAGTATTTGCTCTTTCTTCTATGACCTATTAATTGTTCTAGTGTTCCTTTATCTCACAAAGCCCTGATCTCAAATCATCTCACAATATGTGAACCAAATTCTTTGCAAAGAAAGTAGATGTTGAAGTTACAGAACTTTAATTTGTTTACTGCAGCTCTTAACTCTTCTTAATTGAAAGAGAGTTCAATTCAGACAGACAGTTTGAATTTTTGTCATTCTCTGATACTCCGAAATCTGCAGAATTAGTCATTCAAATAAAATAAAATAAATTTTTTCACAATTGATGTTTCATATGGCTTGGTTGAATTACTAATGTCTTATGAACTACAAAACTGGAAATCAATTCATGTTTTGGGGCAATATTTGCTTGTTTCTTTTTAAATTACACTGATAATCAATTGTGTTTTAGTTTTTAGTTTCAGTGACCCATATGTGATTGAAAGTTTATATTCACTTGACAAAACTCTGGCTGAGGACATCATGATAAAGACATTCAATTTTAACTTCAAAATAATCTTAAATTTGCATTAAATAATATACTTTTTTACTTTGAATACGATTAAGTAAATAAAACATCATTCATTCACATTATTGCTGTAGTTGTTAAACTTCATTGAGTGGGAACCTACCCACAGCTAGTTGGCCCTCCAGTAGTTTTTAATAGCAGTGAATTTCATTATAGAAGATTGCCCTTCTTTCTCTCATAGAACAGCTGATGGATTTGAACCAAGTGCCTTTGGAATGGCAAAGCAGCTCCCTACCACTAAGCCAATGGCTCTACTTTTACACTAAACTGAATAAAATTCATATAAATAGACATAACAACAAGATAATAAGGAAGTGTATGTTTCTATTTTTTATAAAAAATGTAATTAGCTGCTTTCTCATGCTTGCTTTCTATCTTTATTTCATTTTTAAGAGAGAAGACATAGGATATATACAAAAGAAATCAAATAATGAAAATTTTCTAGAAGGTATTGACCAACATATAAAAGTGAATATGTAACAATGGGGAAGACACATGAAATATTTGGTCAGGGGAAAGAGAGCAGACATTTTGATTACTTTTGGATTTTAGTGTTTTTCTGGCCTATCTCTAAGTGTACCACATCCCTCTCCAAGCATTTATGAGGTTCAATGAGAAACAAAGAAATACAATGCCAGTGAGCTTATTTACTTTTTGACAGCCTTAAGAACTTTATTTGAAATTCCCATCATGGAACACTCATTATTTGATTAAGAATACATTAGCTGAGCAAACATTTCTATAAAAACAAAAATAAATGTGATTATAGTGGTGGGTTAAAAAGTAAAAAAAAAAGCTCTTAAATTCTTAGACTAAAACCTAATGTTTAGTTTGCCTTTTGTTTCTTTTTTGAGATTGGTTCCCTAATAACACTTGACTTGTATTTACAACTTAATTTGATGGAGGAATTTCTATTCAATTTAAAGAATATAAAAACCCCATGGAATTAGATATTCAACTATATCATTTATAAATTCTTTCATTCTGTGTATGTTGCTCTTGTGTGCCATTCACTCAGAAACAACCCATAGGCTACCCCCAGCGGGTTTTCAGAGACAATAAATTGCATGGAAGGAGATAAATTTCTTTTCTTCCAAGATAACCTGGACATTGTGTTTTCCTGCAATGATGGTGAATTCACATTGACTCAGAGCCATCATATTCTTTATGTATTCATCTATTATTATATTTTTGTTGCTTCTATTCATAATGTTTCAAATACATTAGTTTTCTGTGGCACAAAGTATCAGTTTCCAGTCCTGTATGCAATATAGTAAAAATTTAGAGGAGGTGGGGAAAATAAAACCTAAGACATTAAAACCAAACCAAACCAGTATAATTTAAGATTTGACAAAATTATGTACAAATGCTATAGATACACAGAGGGTAAATACGATTGCAAGTGCCTAAAAATAGTTTTAACAATGAAGAACAGTCTTGACAGAGTATAATGCATTGTTTCAGGACAGTAAGGAATTCATTCTTGAGTACCAAAGGAAATAAAAATGCAAACAACTGGATAAGCTAGTAAAATAATTTTAAATAATTAGAATATATTAATTTGGGCAAAGAGATTACATAGACAAATGTTGAAATGGAAATGCATCACAGAAAGACCAATTTAAATGAGCAGAGTGGGGACTGAGAGGATCTGGAAGAAATTCAGAAAACTAGAATCCAAGAAATAACACTAAAATTAGAGAAATGAGGGGAAAATGTAACAATATTCACATGATGCTTTTGATTGAACTTGTTGGCTGAATATTTGTAGGTGATATTATAAGAAGATAAAGCCCAGGATTTCTAAATATTTTTGGTGGAAAGTAGCATATAAGTATGGCATAAAGTTCTAACAGGTAACATGTAGAAGGAGTCCTCTCTGAAAGTCCTTGAATGAGTATCTCAGTTCAAGAAACACAGGAGAACACAGGGACATTAATTTTCACTTTCACTCGTTTATTTACAATGAAGAAAAAGCAATTAATCATCATCATTAATTCTTTAAATAAAAACAATATGAATACATTTTAAGTCAATATTCAATGAAGTTGTTGGTCGTGTTTTGTGTCATCAAGCTGGAACCTACTCATAGCTGACCCGATTGCAGGTTTTCAGAGACTGTGAATTGCACCAAGAGGAAATTACTCATCTTTACCCTGCAGAAAAACTGACTTCCTGTCTTTGGGTTGTCACAGCAATTTCTTACCATTACGCCACCAGAACTCTCTAATCATTTAAGAGGATTTTCAATTTATCATAGCAATTAAAACTGCCCTTCCTTAGTTATTATTATACACTACTGAGACATATTCAAGGAAGTCTTGACTATTGAATATTGCCTTGGAAGAGACGAAGGAAACTGTTTAGAAAGAATATATAATTAGGCATTATATATACAACAGCAGCCTAGAATAAGAGTAGCATTAAAAAGGACTTGGGGCGGGGGAAGGAGGTAATCATACAACACTGCATGAATATTTTAAAAAAATGAATTGAGGTTGGGGAAAGGGAAGCAGAGGGGGTAAAATGTGTAACAATGAATTAATGAAAATCTAACTTTCCTGTAAAATTTCATTAAAATCACAATTAAAATAAAAACCCCCTTTACTTAAAAACAATGGAAATTCAGCCACTAAAAACTCTATGATCTAAAATTTTACTCTGAAACACATAGGGTCACCATAAATCAGAATACCAGAGCAGCTAGTTACTGGTTCCTTATTTATGCAACCCCTCAAAGAAGACTTAAATAAAAGATACTTCAGATTACTTCACACGGATATAAAATATGGCCAATAGATAAGATCACAGAAAAAATAATGCCTTTGAATTATAGTATTGACAGAAAAGATGTAATATTCTAGAGATGGCCAAAAGAACTACTAAATCTATCTGAAAAAGCTCAATTGGAGTTCTCCTTAGAAGCAAGGATGGTGAGACTTTGTCTCACTTACTTTGCACATGTTATCAGGTGAAGCACTGACTTGAAAAGGATAAAATGCTTGGAAAAGTGGAGGGTAAGGGAAAAATGGGAACATCTTCAATGAGATAGATTGGTGTAATTGCTGCAGAAAGGGATGTAGGGATAACAGAGATTATGCATTTGGTGCAGGATTATACTTGATATTGTTCTATGAGTTGAAGACAACATTATATAGCTAAAATGATAAACTTTAAACAGCTATTTTTTAAATCCTTAAGATAAAACATACTTTGGACATGTTGTGAGGAGAGACCAGTCCTTGGAGAAAGACATCATGCTTGGGAGGGTGGAGGGACAGCACAGGAGGGGAAGGCCCTCTATGAGGTAGATTGATTCAGTGACTGGGATAATAGGGATGGGAGTGTCAGAGACAGTGCGATTGGCACAGGACAGAACAGAGTTTAGGGCTGTTGTACATAGGGTTGCTATGAGTCGCAAGCAACTCGATGGTACATAACAACAACAACAACAAAGATAATATATAAATATTGAATGCCACACTCTGGAATATTTACAAGACAAAGGCACAATGATTTATTTTCTTAATTGTAGTAAAAGTCAGTCATTACAATCTAGTGAGAACAATCTCATGCTGACCTTACATTAGATTTTTCAGAGGCTATTAATGACATGGGCACAGACTGACCATCTTTCTCCTGTGAAGCAGCAAATAGATTAAAATTGACCACTTTTCACTTGTCAGTGCAATCCCCAACACATTAGGCCACCAGAGCTCCCAACAATACAAATAGTTCCAAGTAATTTTTATAAAATGTAAGTAAGGCAATGGGAAATAGACATGGTTTACTCTTGCTTCCTCTTAATTCAGATGTGGTTCTCTAC
>NW_006399851.1:1670458-1677701 GCF_000299155.1 Elephantulus edwardii
TTCCAACATCACAGAAACATACAAGGTACCATGATAGAATAAACTGACAGGTGGATGACAGATTTTGTTTTCATTGTAAATTCTGATAATTTTAGTGCATGGTATTGATGAACACAGAGTTACCAGCAATGCATATTGAGTAATTTCAGTAAAATATATATACAGTTGTTATTTTTGTGTGCCATTGAGTCACCTGCCACTCATAGAGACCCTATATACAACAGTTCTGAAGCCAGCCCTATCTTGAGCTAGTCTCACTGACTCTGACACATCTATCCCCATTGTCCCAGTTACTGTATTAATCCATTTCATCCAGGGTGCCATATTCTCTTTCTAAATATTGAAAAGATATAAATTTTGAAATTGCTTTGTTCCAGAGAGATCTAGTAAAACACTGTGCACATGAGTAATGCATAATATCAATATATATAATACAAGGTATTATAGATTATAAAATTAGGTTCTGACATTCTTGAGTAGGTTTGAGTAATAAGCTAATTCTAATAAAATAAAATTCAATAGAAGCTTATACCATGTGTCACTGTTGGCAGCTCAGTGTAGATAATCACAGATAATACTACAGTAGTGAAACAAACAAGCAAAAAAATCTATAAATTTGTAAAATGTTTTCTAGTATTTCAACATAAATTTATTTTTAATCAAAATAATCTTATAGTTAGTTACAATTAAGAAAACACTTCACAAAATCACAAGGTTATATCTATCAATATGCCTACAAGGATAAAGGTCTATGATTTTTGAAACTTTTAATGTACTCCACTCAAACTTTCATTATTTTACAATTACAATGACATTTTGAGTGATGTGGTATCATCTGAACACATACAAGTACATTCTGCTGCTTCTGTTACTGCTGATGTTTTCATGTTATTAAGTGATGCTGTGTTGAGTTGTCTATGATTCATAATGACCTTAACAACAGATCTGAAACTTGCCCTGTCCTGCACTGTCACCATTATCTCCAACATTCCCCAAACTATTTTTATATTTTCAGTGTCAATCCATCATGTTAAGGATCTTCCCCTGTCCCTGACCCTTTGCTTTCCCTGTCTGAATTTTTTCTCCCAATGACTGGCATCATCCTTGCCTCTAGGGAACATTGTGGTTGTACTTTATCCCAAAAAGATTTGTTTGTTCTTTTGGTGGTCCATGCAATACCTCTGCATCAATCAAAGGCATCAACTTTTCTTCTGTCTTCCTTGTTCATTGTCCAACTTTCAAATGTATAGAAAGCAATTGAAAATATTATGGCTTGGATCAAGTGCACCTTGGTCTTTAAACTTACTTCTTGTTCCTTAGCACCTTGATAAGGTCCTTGCCAGTAGATTTCCTCAAAGTAATATAACTTTCGATTTCTTGACTACTGCTATAATGAGTGTTTATTGTATATCTAAGTAAAAAGAAATACTTGATAAATTCAGTTGACAACATCAAGAAATCTAGTCAACAATCTGCACTGTTCAGCTGGTGCAACTTTGCTTGCAGGAAGGAAGAAGACTTGAAGTACTAAATGAAGATACTAAAATACTGCAGACTTTAATATTAGTCACATATCAATATAAAAAATACAAAAACTCTCACCACTGATATAATGACTAATTTTGTCAAATTTTCTTCTGTAGTGTTGTGATAAATCTGAGAGCTGGATAGAAGAATTAATTCCTCTGATCTGTGGTTTCCGGAAAGAATGCTGAACATACCATGGATTGCCAAAAGAACAAACAAATTTGTTTTGGAGAGGGTGCAGCCAGAGTACACTTGGGAGACAAGGTTGATGAGGTTTCACCTCACATACTTTGGACATGTTGCTAGGAGGGTCTTCTCTTTGGAGAAGGACATGATGCTAGAAAGGTTGAGGGTCAGTAAAGGATAGGAAGACTCCCATCCAGGTCGACTGACATGGTGACTGCCTCAATGGGCTCTTGTATGTCAGGAAGTATGAAGATGGCACAAAATAGAACAGGGTTCATATTTTTTGTTCATAGGGTCTCTATGAGTCATACTCAACTTAATGGCACCTAATAATTACAGCAATAACATTGTGGTAAACACAATCTATCAACCTATATCAACAACTCGTTTAATAATGAACTAGCACTTAAAGAAGCTCATTTATTGCTATGGAGCCAAAACTAACTCATAACTCTACAGCAGGTTTTCTGAGCTTGTAAATGATATGAGAGAAGATTGCTCATTTTTGTTCCACAGAGCTACTGGTGGATTTTAGTTGCAAGAAAAGCATGGCCTTTTCACTGCACAACTTTCTTAAAAATAGGCAACCAAATCTCCCTTAAAGGAAAATATGGAAAACATTTACCAAGTAACTCCTTTGTTACTAATAATCTTACAACTAATCATGTACTTCGATGTAGAAAGATTGTACAATTTTTTTTGTCATTGATTTTTAGATAATCTAAGAAATGTATATATGCAGTTTATAAATGTGTTTATTGCATAGTATTCTGTGATTAAAATTGATGGTAGACATTACTAAGGAGCCTTTATGGATCAGATAGAAATAGGACGGTTGATGGTTGAGTTATACCATGACTGTGAAATCATGATACTACTGACATTTTAAATACTTTTAATACTTTTCATTTGACAAAATATGTCAGTGGAACGTTAGCAGTAGCCTATATTTATAAAGTTTTCATTTCTTAGAGGATGATAGACGTCCTAAAGTGAAATTTTAATTTTCCTTAAGGGAGATCTGGTTTCATTTCTATACTCTATCCATCTGTGAGTGGAGGTTTGTGTGCTGCTTTGTACTGAATAAGTTTTAAGAGAACTTACACAATATTATGAACTCTTTTTGGTTATTATTCATCAGACACATACTATAAAGGAATTGCTCATGCATTTAGTATTGACTGAGGTGTAGAAATTCACAGTAGATTTCAGATAAATCCAAAAAAAAACCTTATTGTTGTGTTCCATTGTGCATGTGGTTGGTGGAAACAGATTCCATATCAGTTAATTAAAACAGTAACAAGTCTGTAGTGAGCACTATCATAAGCTGTAAAGGAGCCCTGTTGTTATAATTGGTAATGTAACTGCTAACTGAAAGGTCAGTAGTTTAAAGTCATCAGCTGCTGCTTGGGGAAAAGAATTGATCATCTCCTCCCTTAAAGATTTATATCTATGGAAACTCTATGACATGAGAACCACTAGAAGTTGCAATCAACCTAAGACAGTGGCTTCTGTTTGCTACTTTTAAAAAAAATTTTAGTAGGTTATACTTTAAAACATTCTTAATGACTGCCGAAGTCCCTTTTAACTCTTTACTCCAGTTGCTATGAGGATTTAGCACTCATGTAATGTGTACAGTAACAACTAAGCATGTTGCTATATAGTTTTATTTGTGTTTTTGTTTTATTCAACACAGAATCTAAAAGATTTGACAGTGTCTTCACATAGAAAAATTCCTGAATTGATAGTATTTACATTTTTAATTTCCCTAAGGAGCATTTTGAAAGTACATTATTTGTTTTAAATATATTCATTTTACTCTTCGGTGGGATTTTTTTTTTCCATTTGAGAAGGAGTATTTTTTACTTCACTATCATGACTTAAACTGTTATCACAGGTTAAGTTTTTAGGTGCAAATCAATGCTAGTAACATTTTGTGCCATGATTTTTAAATCTTGTTTACTCATTTACTCTTCTATATTATCAGAGTCTCACTATTTTCCACTCTACACCAGTGCTGAAGAAATGTTAGCATGGACATTAAATTGACCTGAAGAGCTTCATAAAATGTAGGCTCCTGGTCTCCAACCACAAGGGACTCTAGATAATTTGTGTGGTAGAACATTTACCTTTCTAATAATCTCTCTGCACTGGCAATCCAAAGGAACACAGTTCAAGCCCACCAGCTGCTCTGTAGGAAAAGGATGAGCAATCCATTCCCAGGCTATTCACTAAGTCCAAACCCTTACTGGAGCGTCACTAGGAGTTGGTTCTGGCTCATTGACACATAACAACAATGACGACAACAGCAACAACATCAACAACAAAAGCAATCTCCCAGGTGATGCTTTGGCGGCTAGTCAGCAGATTATACTTTGAGTAGCCAAGGTCTAACTTTCAGTTGTATTTGCTACCCTTCATTGTCTAATTTCTAAATTTCTTTTTCCCATTGCAAAGGATTCATTCTTTATAGCAATAACTTATGATCATTAAAATTAGTACATTCATCAAAATTACTTATGCTGGGTAATGTGTATACCTAACAAAGGTCTTCTTAGATGCTCACAATCAAAGACATATGATTAATAAAGGAAAATTCAGATGCCAAAGAGAAAGTATATTTTGGCACATAGTGCCTATAGTAACTCTCAAAGCACTCATTTCTAGATCTAGATGAGAACAATAGCATGTTTTTGCCATTCTAAAAGTCTATTAAAATGGAGTTATATAAGAACTAAGAGAGTTAAAAATACCCACATATACATACAGACAGACTTTTTTTCCTCGTCAACTGTAGATGAGGTTACTCTTTTCCTGAACCCAGTGTGTCAGGATGTGTAACAGATGTCAACCAAAATGACAGGGTTTAGTTTGATGCTTATGAATTAAAGGGCAGATGTCAGTTTCAAGTGACATGTTTTCTGTAATCTACAATCTCTCTTTGTTTATCTTTCAGATGCAATCTATAAAGCAACTGCTCATCTATTTAGGCTTTGATAGGACTTAGAAATGCAAGTCAGATCTCAATTTAGTTTGTCATTTGCCTTCTTGAAAGGAGATGTGATTTATGTTTATAATAAAATATTTGAAATATCCTTTAATAGGAAAACAAATGGCAGTAAGATTCCTATGAGCCAAAAAAAATGCTGAAAAATTCAAATTAGACATTTTTATCTTACCACTTTCTAACTTACATATTTTTATTCCAAATGCAAAAATTATCTCTCTTGATATATCTTTTCAATTTTTCTCCAAAAAGAATTTATCAGCTGGGTTAATGATGACACAAAATTTTAATATATGCATTAAACATTTAAGTCTTAATATGTTAGCATGTCATAAGATGTGAATAATAACAATGTTTTATATATGAAGTGAAAACATATTTTATGTTAGAAATAGTTATAATGCCTGGAAAGTGACTTATATCCATAACAATTTCATTTAAATATTGCTTTTGCTCCCCATCTATCTCAGATGCAATTTTATGGTCCTTTTAAAAAATTCATTTCAGTGTGACCTCTTTGAGGCTGCAACTTAGTGCCTCTAGCCTACATATCCAATTGCGCTTGTACTTGCTCTTATTCAATTACCTTTCAACATGCAGAAAGAAACCAGCATCCAGGCTTGAACTGCATTTACCATGCTGAAACTCTCCAAGAATTACAACTTTTGTTCAGTTACACTGCAAGTATAAAAAAGGGGAAATGGAATATATCACAACAAAAGAAAATTATTTAATCTCAAAATGGGCAAAGGAGTTTGAGAGACACTTCACTAAACAGGATGTTTAAATAGCCACAAAAGACATGGAGAGATTCTTAGCTATCATAAAATACCAGCAAGTTGTTTAAGGAGCATTACTTCAATCCTACTAGGATGCCCAAGGAAGGAAAACCAGAAACTAACAAATGATGGGGAGGATGTGGAGGAATTGGAGTCCTCCTTCACTGCTGGTAGGAATGCAAAATAATATAGCTGTTGTGAAAAAAATAGTGAGATAATTTCTCAAAACACAAAAAGAACACTGAAATTTGAGGCAGGTTTCCATTCTGAGGTACATACTCAAAAGATTAGAAAGTAGAAGCATTAAAAGAGACTTGCACAGCAATATTTTTAGTAATATTTATAATAGCTAAAAGGTAGTAACAATTTAAAGTTACTCTATTAACAAATGATTGAACAAGAAAAATGTGCTACATAGATGGAATAGAATACTACTCATCTAGTAGAAGAAATTCAATCTTGATACATGAAACAATAAAAATGAGGCTCAAAGACACCATGCTGATCAAAAGAAACCAATCGCAAAAAAAAAGGCAAGCACTGTATAATCTAATTTACATAAAAAGACAAGAGCACTTGCTAATGGTTATCAGAGGTAGGAAGGAGAGGGGAATAGGGACTGACAGTGATAGAATAATCACGTTGATTTAAGGCTGAGAACAGCACAGTTGATTATTGTTATTACTATCAATAAATGGACACTTGTAAGAAAAAAAGCTGAACTGGTAAAGTGTGATATATATACTTACAACAGTGATGACAGTAAAATATATAAGCATTATTTGAAGGTTGCTGTGAGTCAGAGAAAACTTGGTAGCACCAACAATGACAGCTTCTAAGACTGCTTATGACAGCTTAACTCCTCAGAGGATTTGATAATTTGGTTTAGAGGTTTAGGGACCTCCTAGCTACTCAAAAATAACGTCTTTAGGCCTTAAATGTTTGAAGGCAGCCATTCAAGAAACAGAAACGATCTATATTCACCTGGAGCAAAAGAGGTAGAAGGAGAAATAGAAATAGGTGGAAGATAAGTAACATATAGCTAATTGCCTCTCTGGACAATTGTCTTATATGTCTTGAGGCCAGAAAGAACTAGATAATGCTGACTACCACACCAGTAATTTTGAGCAAAGATTCTCAAGAAGAAGTATGATAACACAATATCAAGATTTTATGAAATCTAGATTTTTCTAGAGCCCTGAAATAACTTAAAATAGAAAATATCTCCTGAAATACTCTTAAAATAGAATATTTTTTAGTTTAAGGTTTAGCAGTGTTTAAAAAAGCCGTCTTTAGAGAAATTATTTCAGGGGCTTTCTAGCTTAAGTGACTCCAGTGAAAGACTTTTAAAAAGTGTGAATTTGATTTAGGATTGTGAATGCGACCTACAATTTTACCCCTTTTGATTGAGACTTGTATAAATAAGACTTGAGAACAGTAAGTAGTGGTGGTCAGAGACCATTTCGTTCTTCACAGATTATAAATGACTAACTAAATAATTGCTTGGGCTGATTGCTTTGAAAAAAGTATGAACGTAGCAGAAAGTTAATTTTTATTTCCTAACCTACATTGTTGTTGTTGTTATGTGCCGTTGAGTCGCTTGCGACTCATAGCAACCCTATGGACAACAAACAGCCCTAAACCCTGCTCTAAACTGTGCCAAATCTCACTGCCTCTGACACAACCATCCCGATTACCCGAGTCACTGAATCAATCCACCTCATAGAGGGTCTTCCCCTCCTGC
>NW_006399851.1:1679047-1683134 GCF_000299155.1 Elephantulus edwardii
AGTATATTTCTTCCATCTTCTTTTGATACCTCCTGGATCTGGAAAAAATCCAAATAGCCAAGCCAAAACAAACACACACACACACACACACACACACACACACACACACACAGCAACCATTTTTTTAACCCCCTCAGAACTTATATTCCCTGGAGAGAATGTGGTAAATTTAATTACAAAACTCACTAGCTAAAAACATTAGTATGTATCTTTAAATAAAATGATTTGAATTATTAATGAGAACATACTATTTAGTCAAGAAAAAAACACAGAAAAACCAAACTTAGTGGTCAAATGAGAGATTTCATTAACAAGAGCGATTCTGAGGATAAACCACATTCTGAAGCCACTAGAGGCTTCTTGCTTCACCTGTGTGTAAATCAACACCTCTGGCTTGTTTTTTCTCATGTTATTTTTTTTCAAGCCACTTGGGACTGAGCAATGAGTGGATTAATAAATGTATTAAAGCATTAGTATTAGCACTGAACTATGCCATTGCTGGTTTTCCTTGACCAACAGAAGACATGTATTATCCAACAGTCAGTTCATTTGATCGCGCTCAAAAATTCACTATATAGAGCTCTTTCCTTCCTTTGATGAATTCACCACCAAATGCATTTCAAATAAATTTGCTTGTATTCCTGTAGAGAGCGTTTAAAATAAATCTAGAATTTAAGTCAAGTCATGCTTGATTCAGCCCAAAAGCTGCATGTACTCTTTGCTCGTGATGAAAAATGAAGACCAACTACAATAACTGATACAGGTTTAAATGAAGCACATGTCTCTTCTCTTTCCTGCTGTACACTCTGGTACTCAGTATTTTCTGCTTGTAGTGATGCTTGATTCAAGAAGGTTAATTAAAAAGGTGTAAAGCAAGATCTGCGATTATTTATTTCCCTCCAGACTGCATTGCAATCCTCTGTATAAAAGTGAATCATTGAAAAATTTGTAAAACAAAAATCAAAGCAAAGATACAAAATATCTCCCACATCCACAAAAAACATCAAAGAATAGTTGTAAAACAATATTGCACTTAAACAAATTAAGACTTGATAAATAAAATTGCATGGGTTAAACTTTTTATAAAATGATACTTCCATTTCAAAGCTAAACAAAAAATAAAGACAAATTTTTAATTTTAAGGTAACAAACTGAAGTTTTCATTAGTATTCTCAGATGTTCAGCAAATTCTCAAATAACTGAGATGTTTTCCCCAAAACACAGAAATAATTATTTCCTAATAAAATAAGAATAAAAATTGATTACAAATTCCAAAAGTGATTCTTTTCTACTGTCATGGGAGAAGTGGGAGTGAAAGGCGTTCTAATTTCTTAAATGGAAAACACAAAGAAATGATAGAATTTCTACAAAACACTAGTAATAAAACAATACATGAAGAACTTATAGGATACAAAGCAATCAATATTCAGGAAACATGTCATGACCTTAAATTGTTTCAATCATCAAAGCAGTTTTGAAGTGTACATTATATATACTGTTTTACATATTGCATCAGAGACACCAATTAGCTAAAACATGAGTTCCTCCCATTTTTGGCAGGAGATACTAGAATTGTTTAAAATAGTATCAATCTGAATGAATGTGAACAAAATTGAATTAATTTATTTTCACATTTTATTTCTGGCTATAAACATTTTTAACCATTCCAGATGGAAAAGCTCTCATCCATGTATGATTTATTAGGACTCTTTACATTTATTTGCTACTCAGTCTTCTTTGCCCAGGATTGCTTGCTTTTGTTTCATGTAATGAAATTTCACCATTTCATTGTTGGTTTCTATATAACTGGGCATAGATTTTATATATCACTGTGCCTGTCACCATCCGTAGTCATGTCAACTTTATAGTAAGTAGACACATGAAGTAAAATTTGTTCAAAAATGGATTTTTGTGTGTGTGTGTGTAACCTGTAGGGAAGGTTAATCACCTCATAAAGAAGAAGGAAATTTAAAGAACTTTTTAAAACTAATGTTTCCAGCCACTGGGTAGCACAATTTGTTTACATATTCAGCTGGTTAACAAATGCTTAGATACTCAAGCTCATCACGTTGTAAGGAATTGTGGTGCAATCCTAAAGGCATGTAATTCAAATCCACCTGCTGTTCGGCTGGAGAAGGAGAGGCAATCCCCTCCTGTGTGATTGTCTGTGAAAAAATGCTGAAATGTCAGCTATGGGACAATTCTGATTCTATGGCACACAAACCCAACAACAAACAAAAGCACATAACAGAATGGTCTGGTGATCTGTTTTATATATATAAAATTACTATGATTTATTTATAAAATTTGAATATATTGTTTTTCACAAAAGATCATTCACACACACACACCCATCATATTTTTCAGTCCTATGATTAACACTCTCCTCCTCATCCCTTTTTTTCTACCCTTCCCCCCACTTTGAATCCTTATACTTATTCTACAATAATGGTTTTATGCACTATTTATCCCTGTGGGATTGAATTAGTTCACTCAGAATAATGCTCTTCAGTACCTCCTAAGTTAGGTAGTAATTTACAAAATTATTGCTCCTATGTGCTGCATAGTGTTTTGTTGTAGGAATGTACCACAACTTTCAATTAATTCGTTTGTGGTTGGACAACTAAGTTGTTTTCCATGTTCTTGCAATGGTGAATAATGCTGCTGTGAATATTGGTGTACAAGAAAGTCTGCTGTCAGAGACCTACCTCTCCAAAGAACTGAAGAGCGATAATGTCAGTCTGGAGACTAAGGTGCGTCTGTTCCAGGCCATAGTCTTTGCAATTACTTGTTATGCATCAGAGACCTGGACAGTGACAAAGAATGATAAAAGAATTGATGCTTTTGAGCTATGGTGTTGGAGAAGAATATTAACTACATCATGAACTGCTAAAAGAACAGGTTCATCCTAGAGAGGGAGAGACCAGGCTGCTCCTCGGAGGCAAGGATTCTGAAGCTTCGTCTGACCTATCTGGACGTACTGCAAGGAGGGACCAGTCCTTGGAGAGGGACATCATAATTGGGAGGGTGGAGGGACAGCACTGGAGAGGAAAACCCTCGATGAGATGGATTGATTCAGTTACTGGGGTAATGGGGATAGGTGTGTCAGAGACAATAGATTGGCACAAGTTACTGCAGAGTTTAGGGCTGTTGTACATAAGGTCGCTATGAGTCACAGGAGACTCAACAGTACATAAAACAACAATAAGTGTCTTTCTGCTGGTAGCCAGTTTAGAATCTTTGCTTGTATATTGGTAATGGTAGCTGAGGGGACTGATGAAAATATGGTAAAAATTGGGGGGAAACGCAATTCTTTGATTTTTTTTATTCTTTGCTTAATCAATGATATAAACAAAATATTCCATCTCAGATTGCAAACTGATTTTATGTGTTGCATTTTGTTGTTGAATCTGGAAAATGATGAAGGATGCACAAAGACTGAGATGTATTTTCTAAAAAAATACCTAAAAATGTGTAAGGATATTGGAGACTGAAGAGCTGTATTGTGGAACTATTCTTTGTTTCATTTGATGAGCTCTAGTTGATGAGTAATCCTGCTAGTGTGGGATGGGCCATGAGATTTGACAGTTATAAGTTATGCTACAAAAGAAATTTCAATTAAATCAGAGTGACTAAATTTCTAGGAAATATATTCTCAAGTTCAAATAAAAATCATTAAGAAATTAACGACAGAAGAAAATTAGGAACCTCATAATTATTTGGAAGTTAAACAACACTTTTAAAGGACAACAATTTAAATGGTCAAATAGATAAAGGGAAATAAAAGAAAAAATTAATAAACCCCAAGATTTATTCTTTTATAGGGTCAGTTAAAAAGGCAAACTTAAATTAGAAATCATATAATTATAATAAAATAATAACTAATATTTTAATAATAATGTATAAGATAATCTGTATGTGAGAAAATCACCCAAGAAACTGGATTATTTCATGAAGAATGTTGCAGCAGAATTAGAGAAAGACTTATCAACAACCTGCATTATGCATATGACACACCTTGCTTCCTGAAAATGAAGAGGACTTGAAATGCTGCAGAAGATAAACACTTACTGCAGCCTTTGTAGTA
>NW_006399851.1:1691815-1693540 GCF_000299155.1 Elephantulus edwardii
ATGGCACATAACAACAACAACAACATTAAGACCACAGAAGAATAATATATCCAAATGTGTGAAGATGAGATTCCCACCAGGAACTACGTTGCTCACTAATTGCTGCAAGTTGTATTGTACAAGAATAAATTGGTCATCCAAACATAGCTCCCCAAAACTCAACTAATAGTATTTTGAAAGTGGAGGGGAACCCATTTACTACTTTTGAATCAGTTCCAACCCATAAACGTAAGTAAATAATCAAACAAGAGACAAAACACAAATCACCAAATTTAAGAATCCAAAATGTGAGATTTATGTCACAAGAATTAAAATGAAAAGTAGCTAATAAATCAACAAATTCTTAGAAAGATTCCAATTTCCCAGACCAGTCTGAGAAACAAACCAGGAAATTTGAATGACATTACTGGTGTTTGTGCTCAAACTCAAGACGGAAATTCCGCCCCTTTGTACAAGTCATTTCATAGACAAAAAACTGACCTGGGATCAAGACAAAAGACATTGATTTATTGTTCAAGGGAAGCTTACAAAGAAGGAGAAACAACAGAGTTATTAGAGATGTTTTAGATGAGAACGAATTGTACATTCCCACATAAAAAAGGGGCACATTATACAGAGTATGTGTTCTAAGATCACACTGTGCTCATAAACCCCAGAAAAGGAACAAACAATATCTTGGAAATGAGTAGGGTGTAGAGTCACAGGACATCACCAATTTTGTCCAAACAGCTTCTGCCAAGATTGCAAGGAGGTAAAAATAAAAATGTACTTAAGGGCATGTAATGGAAAAGAGATGTAGCATTTCATCTCAGTTTGGTTGAAAATTAGCTGTTTGATAAGGACTTTGTAAATTTCCCATAGATCCCATCAGAAAGCCTCTAAAGGACCATTACAATTTTCCCACCAAACTTCTGTTGAGCTGAGCAGATTTTCTGAATTCAATACTTTTTTTTTAAATTTGTTGACTGCTGCTACCATGGTGTTGAGTGTAGATTCAAGTAAATGAAATTCTTGACATCTCAAACTTTTCCCTATCTATCACGATGTTGACCATTAGTCTAGTGGTGGGATTTTTGTTTTCTGGATGTTGAGATATAATGTATAATAAAGACTACAGCCTGCAAAAATTGCTTCAAGTCTTCTTCTGCAAGTGAAGTTGTGTCATATGTATAACTCAGGTTGTTTGTAAATCTCCCTCCATTCCTGATGCCACATTCTTCTTCATATAATTTAGTTTCTCAGATTATTTGCTCAACATACAGACTGAATAGGTATGGAGAAAAGATACAGCTCCAACACACACCTCTTCTGCTTTTAAGCCATAGGGTGTTCCTGTGTTCTGTTCTGGCAATTAATTATTAGTGTATACATAGGTTTAGCATGAGTACAATTAAGTAAGCTAAAATAGTTTCCTCAATTTTAGCCATAATTTATTAAGATCCACAGAATCAAACACCTTTGCTTACTCTTTAAAACACAAGTAAACAACTCTTTGTTATTCTTTATTAGCCAAGGTTCTCTGACATCAGTAATGGTATCCTTTATTCCATTGCCTCTTCTTTACCCAGCTTGAATTTCTGACAGCTCCCTGTTGATGTGCTGTTCCAGTATGTTTTGCATAATCTTTGGTGAGATTTTGCTTGCATATAATATTAATGATTTTGTTTTATCATTTCCACATTCTGTTGGATCACCTTTCTTTCTTTCTTTCTTTCTTTCTTTCTT
>NW_006399851.1:1693685-1708499 GCF_000299155.1 Elephantulus edwardii
CAATTAAGAATCTCTTCCAATCAGTTGATTACTTAGCTGCCTTCTAAATTTCTTGGCATATACTAGACAGCATGTTCAGGGCTGCATTTGTTTTTTGAATGTCAATTGATATTCAATGAATTCCTGTAACCCTACTTCTAGATAATACCTTCAGTCAAGTTTGAACTTCTTTTTCACAAGAATTGGTTCTTGATCACATGCTGATTCTGAAATGTTTCTATGTTCACCAATACTTTTTGGTACAGTGACTCTGCGTATTCCTTCCTTTTCCTTTTGAAACTTCCAGGGACATTCAAAATTTGCCAATGACATCTTTCAGCATTTCAACTAAAGGCTTGAACTTGTTCTTCAGTCCTTTTAGTTTTGAAAAACAGTATAAAATGCCCCAACAGCTGAATTTAATGAGGAATTTCATGTAGAAAGTGTGGGGTGTGTATGACTACTCCACACAAGCATCAGTATAGTTACAAGGGAGAAAACACCAGCCATATGACCCACAACCAGCCCTAAGAGAAAGGTAATACTCTGCCACTGTAGTTGGCATTGTTTTTGCCTAGCCAAGTTAAGTACTATTTACTAGGAAGATGTAGTGACAGGTGCTAGAGGGCAACCATTCCATACTATGCATACAATTTTTAGTAGTTCTTTCTACACACCAGTCTGTAATAGCTGTACACATAAGGTAGACAGCCACCGCAAACTTTTCCATACTGAATAACCTTGGTCATATGTGACATTTAGTTATTCCTGAACCAATTGGAAAATTCACCATTGTGTATATTTCCAAATGGCTAGTCTGGCAAAACAATTGACTCTGGGGACAGAGAAATAGGCAGAGGTTGATCCAATTGCGTTCTGTCATATCTTCAAGCAAGTCATGTGCTTTTATTGGCTGGAGCTGTCTTCCACTGAAGATCTACAGCAGAGGATATGTAATCTATCAAGGCAGTTCTAGGTCCCAAAAAAGGCAGGTCATGTCTATGAAGATAAGAATGTCAACTAAGGACAGTTTCTGGGCAAGACCTTTTCCAGCTTTACAAAACCATATCTTTTGCCTCAGAGGCTGCTCTGAGCTGCTATTTTTTGTGTAATTCAAGGTAGGGAATTATTATACTCAATAATGTTGTTGCTGAGTTCCATCAAGTCATAATTGTCTCATAGTTAACCCTCCAGTAGGTTTTCAGAGGCAATAAATTGTTCAGGAGGAGATTGTCCATCTATCTTCAGCAGAGTAGCTAGTGGATCAAAACTATGTACTTTCGGAATTGCAGCACAGTTTCTATCCTTACTATGTTTATAAATGATGAGAGACCTGGGATGAGGTGACAAGAACCATGAGATAGTTTGTCTTACCCTAATCTTCAAAGAGTCAAAAAGTCAGATCCTCAAGAGCTCATTGTCCATTTACAAGGGAGGACTGTACTTGTCTTTCATGGTTACCAATCCCATTTTAAGGACTACATAATATTATTTTGGATTATTCAGAAAAACTTGTTTCTTCATTGGTTTCTGGACTTCTAGAGTCAACAGAGATATAAGCTTGGTGAAATCTGCTGCTGATATTTGTGGGTGTACTGGAAGGCCATCAGGTAATATACTAATTCATTGCTGCAAGAAGTGTGCTTCCTGTCTCAAAGTCTGTTTCACATGCCATGCATGCATTTTGTGAGACTAGTTTCTGTGGTGTTATATGGTTGATGAAAATGCTAGGCAAATACCCACACAGTCAGCCTGTTCCTGAACCTAATGTTCAGTGAAAGGAATCCCTTAGTTACTGCTAATATCTGTGGTGTTCTATATGCAGTGTATAAATACTAGAGACCCCTGCTTTTTTACCTCTGCGTGACATAATTTCATGGGTATACTTGTAAAAGCCGAGTCACAGTATCCATACAAGTAAGGGCACATTCACAATGATTAGATATAGGGAGAAATTCTATGCACCAAATTTGCCTCCTTTGCACTGGGCTTTTTCACATACTATGTATTCCATAGAAAGAGGGATGACGTTTAGCACCCTCTAAAAAAGAGCTAGGGAACTGTTGACTGGCCTGATAATTTACTTTATGAATAAAAAATACCCAGTTCTTTAGCCAAGACCCATAAGAACCATTGACCCTAATGGTTAGTTTATGGTGTAATTTTTCTGCCACCTGGTTAGAAAGTGAGAGTACATAAGACTCTCATTCAAGTCGATTCAACCATCTGAATGTTCCCAGGGAAAGACAAGGTGCTATGTTTAGATACATGGGGCAAAAAATAATGTCCATAACTTATTTCCTTTTGCATACATCTTCCTACAACACATTATTCCACAAGAGATGATGACTAAATATTCACTCTTATTGTTTCCACTGGAAAATCTGCAAAGTAAGTCAACTTATCGTCAACTCAACTTTCTGTACACAGTGATAGGACTATCTCTGAGGTCAGCTCATTGGCTCTTCTGCTTGTCACCATGGTTCACCCGCATACTGTCAGTGAATCAGTGAAAGGTTGGACAGCCACTATTGTCCATCTGGGAAGATTTCCTTGAGTGACAATAGCATTTTCTGGATGGGTCTTATGCCTTCAGCAATATTACTCTTACATGAGTATCTCAGGTTACGAGGGTTATAATAGCATCTTTCGTTGCACAAGTGATTGAGTTTCATTACTCAAATGAAGCTCATCACTTAGTATACTGACAATGCATGTATGCCACACTGTTGGAAAAAGGTATGTCATTTGGTGAGGGTACTTGTCTATGTCACTTCAGATTGAGATTAACCGAAGTCCTTAATGAGTTAGTTCACACCTTCACAGAAGGTGATGCTGTCTACTAGTTTTAGACTACTGTATAAATGCACACAATTGCTTCTCTAAGGGAATCTATCTATTGTCTTTATCTTTTCCTACATGGGACCAGAATCTAAGAGAAATTTCCCAGCAATGTTAGCTTTGTTACAGAATTCACTGTACCCTTAATAATAACAAGCCACATCCAGTCCACATTCTTACTGTGATATTTTTCGATTGCTTCCTATATTTCTGAAAATTAGATGATTAATAAGGATAACCAAAGTAAAATAGATGCAATTGAGTTTTGGTGCTGGTGAAAAATACTGAATATCAATGGATTATCAAAAGAACAAACAAGTCTTGTCTTTGAACAACAGCAACCTTGTTGTTCCTTAGAGGAAAGGAAGGTGAAACTCTATCTCACACAACTTAGCCTAACTTGTAGCCCATTGGAGTAGGTGTGTTAGGGGAAAGAGACACATCAAAGTGATCTTTTCATTTACTGAGTGGGCTAGTTTTGGTGTCTTTTATCAAGTGTTGAAATGGCAGTTTCTGTCATGACTGAATCAGTACTTCAATAATCTCTTTATCAATTGTTGTTTTCCTATCCTTTTTTTCTTTATTTTCCTTTGGGATTTTGTCTACTAGAAAATCGACTCATAATTGCTTTTTGTTGTTGTTGTTGTTGTTGTTGTTGTTATGTGCCGTTGAGTCGCTTGCAACTCATAGCGACACTATGTACAACAGCCCTAAACTCTACTCTGTCCTGTGCCAATAGCACTGTCTCTGACACGCCCATCCTGATTATCCCAGTCACTGAATCTATCCACCTCATAGAGGGTCTTCCCCTCCTGCGCCGTCCCTCCACCCTCCCAAACATGATGTCCTTCTCCAAGGACTGGTCTCTCCTCACAACATGTCCAAAGTATGTTAGATGGAGCCTCAGAATCCTTGCCTCCAAGGAGCCACCCAGTTTAACCCTTTCCAGGATGAATTTGTTTGTTTTCCTAGCAGTCCATGGTATTCTCAATACTCTTCTCCAGCACCACAGCTCATTGTCCAACTCTCTGATGCATAACAAGTGATTGTGAAGACTATGGCCTGTATCAAATGCACCTTAGTCTCCAGAGAGACACCATTGCTCTTCAGTACTTTGGAGAGGTCCCTAACAGCAGACTTTCCCATGGCAATGCACCTTTTAATTTCCTGGCTATTGGTGCTAAGAGTTGACTGTGGAGCCAAGCAAACTAAAGCTGTGTACAATCTCAATCTCTTCACCATCCATCCTGATGCTGCCAGTTGGTCCAGTGGTGAGAATCTTTGTCTTCTTGACATTGAGCCTCAATCCATATTTAGTCACTCAAAATGGGAAGTAGTTTCCCCTCCTTTGGTGAAATTCTTCCCTCCTTTGGAGAGTCTCTGAATTCCTTGATGTAATTTCTTGAGTTTTCCATTTTACTAAGTCTATGATGACTTGAATCTTCAGGACAGCAGTTAACCACCACAGGGCTCAAAATGTATACTAGAGCTCCATCCTAGTAAGGGGCAGACTGTAATATAGCATCCTTCATCCTGGTGTGAACATGCTCATTATCATGTTATAATATCTTCTCCATAGTGATAAAGAGCAAACATACCAGTATTCTTGAGGCAAGCCATGGTCTTTTTCAGTTATTTCCTGTGCATCTGAAAGATAGACAATGAATAAAGATACCAGAAGAAGAATCAATGTCCACGAGTTGTGGTGTTGGTGAAGCATATCTCATGGACTGTCAGAAAAATGAACAAATCTGTCCTAGAGAAAGTACAATCAAATTGCTTCTTAGAGTAAAAGATGGTGAAACTTCATCTTGTATTCTATAGGTATGCTGTCAAGAGATACTAATAGTTGGAAAAGGACATCATATTGGTCAAAATTAAGGGTCATCAAAGGAGTGGAAGACCTCTAACTAGACAGATTGACACAGTGACTATAACAATAGGCTAGAGTATTTCAAAGATCATGAGGATGGTGCAAGTTAGGGAAAAGTACAAATTTATTGTTCACGAGGTTGCTGTGAGCCATAGATGTCTTGATGACACTTAACAACAGCAATAGCATTGACCTTCTATCCAAGGAGTAGATACCCGTATCTTCCTCTCTTTTTTGTAATTATTCTGATTTTCTAAATATGTGTAGTGGATCCCATTTTATTTAGGATTCTGTCTGGTTTCATTATATTTTCTCTTACTTTCTGGCATGGTCAAGTGCTGTTCATTCAATTTCACTAAAGTCTCTATTGCTTGGTCATATGTATGTAAGGTGATGGTAATATGTGTTAATCTGAGTTGGGTGTTCTGGGTTTTTGTTTGTTTGTTTCTAATTTTAGTTCCAGTCAGAGTCTTTGGGTCTCAGACTTGTGGCAACCTTTGATTCTTTAGTCACTGGTACAGCAGATAGCATTCACCAGGTTACCTCAGCAACCAGTATGTTGGTATCTACATTCACTTTTTTCAACCCCTATTCCCTGTAGAAGAATGTCTACTTATTTTTATTAACTATGCAAAGGCCCTTGTCTGTGTGGATCATAACAAATTATGACTAACATTGAAAAGAATGGAAATCCCAGAACTGTGCTTTTGCAAAACCTATACTTAGACAAAGAGGCTGTTGTATAAACAGAGCAAGGAAACACTATATGGTTTAAAGTTAAGAACAGTGTACATTAGGGTTATATCTTCTCTATATACCTATTCAATTTGTATGCTGAGAAAATTATTTAAAAAGCTGTAATCTATGAAGAAAATGTGGCAACACAGTCAGAGGAACACTCTGCAATAATGTGCATTATGTAGATAACACAACCTTGTTTGCTGAAAATGAGGAATTGGAGCACTTGTCGCAGAAATCAAAGCATACAGTTATCAATAGGGATTGAATCTTAACATCAAGAAAATGAAAATTTTTACCACTGGACTGATAGACAACACCATAATAGATTGAGAAAAGATTAAATTTGCAAACATTTTCATCTTATTTGATCCAAAGTCAACACCTTTGGTACCAGCAGTCAGGAGATCAGGAAATATATTGAACTGGGAAAGCCTACAGACGAAGATGTCTCCAAATTATTGAAGAACAGTGATGTCAGTTTGAGGACAAAGATGCTCCTGATTTAGAACATGGTCTTTTCAATAATTTGCTATGCACCCAAGATCTGGACAATTAATAAGGATGACAGAATAACTGACACTTATGAGCTGTTGTGTTGGAGAGGAGTACTGAATATCCTATTATCCTATGGAGTGCCAAAAGAACAAATTAATATGTCTTGGAGAGAGTACAGCCAGAGTATTTCTTGGAGACAAGGAGGATAAAGTTTCATCTCACCTATTTTGGGTATGTTGTTGGAAGAAGTTATCCCTTGGAAAGGGACATTGTGCTTGGAAAGGTAAAGGGTTGGCAAAAGAGAGGAAAATGCCCAAAAAAGATGAATTTACACAGGGACTACTGTAATGCTCTTTCATATGTCAGCAGTGTGAGGATGACATAAGATAGGACAAGATTCAGATCTGTTGTTCATAGGGTCACTACGGGTTGTACTCAACTAGACGGAACTGGGGACATTTATAAGACCTCGCTATATTCTTGCACTGGTCCCCACTCTTCTAGAACCTAATGAAAGGATCAAACATGGATACCAATGTAATACTGGAATTTTCTGTATATGCTTCAGCATTTCCTCAGAATTTCTTTGTTGTTAGAGGTCTCACAGAGACTTTCTGATTCCCGGGCTGGTAAATTGCCAATAGTTGGAATCCAAATTCCATAGAAGAAGCACCTCCTTATAAATGTTCTCAAGGAGACTGAAAACTGACCCAGGGTCAAGCAAAAAGATACCCATTTATTGTTCATAGGTAAAATTATACATAAAAGGGAGCATTACTGTGTCCAGAAGTATTGGTTTGGAGGAGAATGAATCCTAATTCCCGTCTAGGAAACGGAGAAATTATCTAGAGTGAGAATATGTGCTCAAAGATCAGATTGTGCTCATTTAAAATTGACAACTCTCGGGCAGTTTGAATCCACCAGCAGCTCCTTGGGAGAAAGAAGATTGATCTTTTCCAGGTGATTTAAGAGTCTACAAGTTTTGCACTGCTAACCAGAAGGCCACATATCTCAGGTTGTTGGACAGCTGGAACCACAATCAACTTGGGAGAAAGATAGGCAATCTTCTCTTGTAAAGATGTAAGATATACACTCTTGGAAACCAGATGGAGAGTTGTTATGAAGAATGGATTTGATGGCAGTGATTTTTTTTTTGATGGCAGTGATTTTGACTTTTACTTTGTTTGATTCTTTCTTAATGTCTGTTTCTAGAGGCCAATTTGAAAAATTTTCATAATATTTTGTGTACAAAGATATTTTGTGAACAGAATAGATACTTTGCATGGTCCATACATCAGATTAAAAAGAATGTCATCTTTGAAATACATGGCCTAAATCAACACTCAGATTAGAGGGACAGTCATTTGGAAAGGAGCTTTTAAAAATCCAAAGTGGGTTCCGAATTCCAGACTTACTTTAAAATGGAGTTAAAAGCTTATTCTTGGACTTCCCTGTATACATGTACATTTGTGTTCATGACCATATTCATATTCTGTCTCTCTCTCTCTCTCTCACACACACACATACACACACAAGAACAAAACAAAACAACAAATATACTTGGAAGAAATACAATCAAGATGATTCAAAGAGCAAATTATTCAGATCTGTTGTGCCTAAGGTCACTATGGGTTTTAGCAGACTTTAAGGCACTTAATAACAATAAAAACACATTCCCACAATAATAATAACACTGCCTAAAATTTCGAATTTCTACATTTTTGGTAAAAGGAAATATCTTCAGATTTTTTGTTGTTGTTAAAGCCAAATTATATTTATATGTCTTTAATAGGCACAAAACCAACTTCAAAAGGTGGGGAATATTTGTAATTCAAACTCAGACAATCTATTTTCTTGTGAAAGTATAGAAGTTTATTCCCTTGTATAGCTGATGTAAATGTAAAGTATCTTTAATGTTTTTGTAAAATTATTTATGAGTTTCTTCAATATCTATATAAAAAATTTGTTCAGTGACCAAAATAAATTAAAACATATGCCCACCCAAAGATATTTGCAAAATGATGTAAAACAGCTTTATTTATAATAAACCTTGAAATTATAAAAATATCTTTAGGTAATTAATAGGCAAAAATATTTCATGTTTTTAGAGTACTGATGTTGTTGGTACCATCGAGTCTACTATAACTAATAGTAATCTTATGGACAATTTTGCTCTGTTCTCCAACATCTTCATGACCACCATGCTCAAGCCCTTTGTTATAGTCTATCTCAGTCCATTTCATTGACAGCCTTTCTCTCTTTCACTGACCCTCTACTTTTCCCCACACAATGGAACTAAGAAATCATATGGAAAAATCTCAGAAAATTTTACTCTAGAAGTTGATGTCTACATAAATTAATGCAAAATTTCCTCAAAAAGTCATATCTGTAGTGACAAGAATATGGTCAGTATTCAGCTTTTGTTTGGGGAAGAGCATAGGAGAAGAGACTGAAAAGTCTTAACAAATTTTTTAAGTGATAGATATCTTCTGACATATTTTATTGATATTCACAACACTAAAAATAGTGTAAAAAATAATAAATTATGCACTTAAAATGAGTGCATTTATAGTATGTGAATGGTATATCATTATTAAAGACTTTGCATGATCAAAACTTTTTATTAGATATTAAACATCAGACTCTTCTTTAAGTAAATGAGGTAAAGTATTCATATAATCATGTAATATAGCCACAAAAACAGTATACTGCTAGGAAACTGTGAAAAATTTATAGTATATTCAGAAGAAGATATGACACAAAAGGGTTTATTGATGATGTCAAGTGCACCTTAGCTGAAAGGAGAGAATAACACAAATATGTTTACTTGTGTTTTACTGGCTATGCAAAGTGTTTTACATGTAGATCATAAAAATTATGTCTAACATTAAGAAAAGAACACTTAATTGTGCTTTGTAAGACCTGTACAGAGACCAAAAAGTAATTGTCAAAATAGAACAAGGGATTACAACTTGATTTAAACTCAGAAAAGGTGTGTGGGAATTTTAGTTTTTGTCCATACCTAGGCAATCTCTGTACTCGGTCAATAATTAGAAAAGTAGGCTGCATGAAGGAGCATGTGGCATCAGGAACCAACAGGAAACAGTATGTTCTTGTGACCACTGTTGTTATCAACACTTCTTAAAATATCACAGACATATCTTCAGGAATGTTTAGGTGACTTTTTGTGTTTGTGTTTTTGCTTTCACACCAGAATGATCTTCTTTTTTAACATTAATGAATAATGCTAAGAAAAATATTCTAGAATAGAAAATTTAAAAAAATGATACTGTCTTAAATTATCTCATGGTGTTACCACAGAAATACCACTGGTGAATGGCTTTACTAAACAGAAATTTATTTTCTCACAGAAGGCTAGAAGTAAAAATTCAGGATAGTGGATTTAATGGAAGGATTTATCTTTCTATAGACTCTGGGGAAAGGCCCTTGGCTCTTTTTAGCATCTCTTTCTTAGTTTCTTACCAATCTTCATGTGAAGTAGCATCTATATTCCACATTCTGTGCTTACTTGCTGTTATGCTTCATCTGCATTATTTTAATAATACATAAAATAATTAACTTAAAATATAACTTGGACATAAATTATCTCATTAACATAACAAATAAAGTCATATTCCCAATTGGGATTATAGTCACAAGTGTGTTTTTGTCCACGCAATTTTGGCTCATGGGTTGGAGTAGAACTGCTCTGTAAGTTTATTTGTTTTGTTTTTTTTATTTTTGTTGTTGTTGTTTTCTTAAATCTGAAATCATTAGGAAGTATGTAATCAGGTGTTATCTCCTGGAGAGAAGGTAATGGGTCTGAATTGGTTACTTTTGAATTGATGCCTTGGAGTTGGGGTGTTGAAGAGCACTGAATATCCCATGAACTACCAAAAGAACAAATAGTTATGTCTTGCAAAAGATATAGCTGGAGTGCTCCTTGGAGGAAAGGATGCAAAACTTTGTTTCTCATTCTTGGTACAGGTTGCTAGGAGATGCTATTCCTTGGAAAGGGATATCATCCTTGATAGGGTAGAGGGTCAGTGAAAGAGAGGAGGAACTGCAATGAGATGGATTTACATAGTAACTATAGCAATGTACCCAAATCTATAGCCTGGATCAGGAGCACCTTAGTCTCCAGTCTGACATCATTGCTCTTTAGTACTCTTGCGAGGTCCCTCACAGCTGACTTTCCCAATGCAATCCATCCTTTGATTTCCTGGCTGCTGTTACTAAGAGTGTTGACTGTGGAGCCAAGTAAAGTAAAACTGTCAACAAAGGATGAGCCTCAAGAAAAGTCAGGCCTAAAAGAGAGAGAGATAGGTCCAAATGCCAAGGGAAGATAAAGTGAGGAACTTGTTGTTATTTATTTCTTCAGTCCAGAAATTTGAATGCAGCTGAAGAGGATTTACACAGGTTAATAGAAAGATTCCTTTATTCCATAGAGGTCTTCATAATATTGGGACTTTCATGGCACAAAGTAGGTAAATCAACAATGGAATTAAGTGAGAAAATAGAGAAAATGGCATAGATAATGATTTTGATATATTTGACTGTCAAATGATGAAAACACAATTGTGAAGAGATTAGATGTCAAGGTAGTATTCGTTGTTTCTGTCATTATTTTATTGGAGAGAGAAGTTGTTATGTGCTGTGGAGTTGCTTGTGACTCATAGCGACCCTATGTACAATAGCCTGAAACCTTCTCTATCCTTATTGTCTCTAATACATCTTCTCCCATTGAAGCAATGCATCTCATCAAGGGTCTTCCACTCCTGTTCTGTCCCTCCACCCTTCCAAGTTTGATGTCCTTCTCCAAGGGCTGGTCCTTCCTTGCAACACGCTCAAAGAATGTAAGACAAAGCCTCAGAATCCTTACCTCCAAAGAGCAATCTGGTTTCACCCTTTCTATGACAAACCCATTTGTTCTTCTGTAAGTCCATGGTATAGTCAACACTGTTATCCACACCACTACTCAAAGGTATCAATTTCCTTTCAATCATCCCTAATCATTGTTTGCTTTCTGACACATAGCAAGTAATTGTGAAGACTATGGCTGAGACCATGCACACCTTAGTCTCCACGATTATGTCACTGTTCATTAGTCCTCTGGAGAGGTCTCTGATAGTATACTTTCCCAGTGCAATTCATCTTTTGATTTCCTAGCTACAGGTACTAAGAGGGTTGTTTGTGGAGCCAAGCAAACTAAAGCTGTTAACAATCTCAGTGTCTTCACCATTTATCATGATGCTGTCAATTGGCCCAGTGGTGAGAATCGCTCTGTTCTTGATGTTGAGTTCAATCCATATTGAAGGCTGCAGTCCTTGACCTTCTGCAGCAAGGGCTTCCGGTCCTCTTCATATTTACCAAACAGGATTGTGTCATCTGTATTATGCAAGTTGTTGACGAGTCTTTCTCCCATCCTGATGCCAAGCTCTTCCTCACACAGCCTCCTGGATGATCTGTTCTGGGTATAGATTGAAACGGTATGGAGATAGGGCACATCTATGACTCACTCCTTTCCTGATTTTGAACCATGCAGTGTTTCCCTGCTTGGTTCTGAGGACTGCTTTCTGATCCATGAATAGGTTTTACATAATCATAATCATAATCAAATATTCTAGGATTCTCATTCTTCTCAGAGTTAGCCACGGTTTGTTGTAATCCACATAGTCAAATATTTGCATAGTCAATGAAACACAGATATTTCTCTGGTATTTTTTACTTTCAGCCAAAATCCATCTAAGATTAGCTGTAATATCCCTACTACCATGACCCCTTCTAAACACAGTCTGCACATCTGGCAGGCCTCTGTTTATGTGCTATTTCAGTTGTTTTGGGATAATTTTCAACAGACTCTTGCTTGCAGATGATATTAATGATATTGTTTGATAATTTCTGAACTCTGTCGGGTAACCTTCTTTGGAATGGGAACAAATAAATATAGATCTCTTTCAGTCAGTTAGCAAGGTGGTTGTCCTCCAGATTTTTGGTACAATGAGCACATGCAGAGTATATTTGTTGAAATATTTCAATTGATACTCTGTAAATTCCTAGGACCTTGTCATTTGCCAATTCTTTTAGAGTAGGTTAAATTTTTTCTCTATCACCAAAGGCTCTTGCTCATAGTTTCATGAAATTCTTCTGTGTCAGCCAAATTACTTTTAGTACTTTGACTATGTATACTCCTTTCATCTTCTTTTAATGTTTCCTTGATTATTTAATATTCTGCCCAATCCTTAAGGATTGTAACTCGAGGCTTGATTTTTTTTTTTTCTTTAGTTCTTTCAGCTTAAGAAATGCTGAGCGAGTTAGGCCCTTTTGATTTTCAGACTGCAGCCCTTTGCACATTTCATTGTAATATTTTGATTTCTCCAGCTTCCCTTTGAAATCTCCAATTCACCTTCTTAACTTCCTGATTTCTTTCCTTTGCTTTGGCTCCTCTATGCTCCAGTGCAATATTCAGAGTCTTGCCTGACATTCATCTTGGTCTTTTCTTCTTCCTCTGCCTTTGTAATTACTTTTTGCATTCTTCATGGACAATATTCTTGATATTCTCCCACAGCTCATTTGGTCTTCACTCATTGGTGTTCAAGGCCTTAAATCTGTTCCTGAGATGGTTATGAATGTCAAGTGGGATAGACTCAAGGTCTGGATTTGATTTCGTTTTCTTTAACTTCAGCTTGAACTTGCATATGAGTAGTTGGTGGTCTGGTCCACAATCAGCACATGGCCTAGTTTTCACAGCTAATATTGAGTTTCTCCAGTGTTTCTTTCCACATATGTAATAAATTGGATTTCTATCTATACGGTCAAGTGAAATCCATGTGTATAGACTGATTCTATGTTCCTTATGAAAAGTATTTGCAATTAATAAATTGTTGAATATACCTATCATCCTATTGCCAACCTAACTTCTGTCACCAAGTCCATGTTTTCCAACTACTGATCCTTCTTCCCTATTCCCAACTTTTGCATTCCAGTCACACATTTTTATTAATGCATCTTGATTGCATGTTGGATAAATTTCTGACTGCAAAAATTCATAGAAATCTTCTATTTCCTTTTCTTTGGTTCTAGATGTTGGTGCATATATTTGAGTAAGAGTGGTATTCACTGGACTTCTTTGTATGTATATTGATATTATCCTGAGGAATTTCAGAAATCTAGAAATTTCAAGAGGAATCTAGAAATTACTTTTTAACTATGAAAACAATTCCATTTCCGCCCCCACACACACCTTTTCATCTCTGGCATAGTAGATCATATGATCATTTGATTGAAAATGTCCCATGTCAAGCAACCTCTTTCACCAACATCTAGTATGTCAATATTTATGTGTTCCATTTCCTTCTTAACAATGTCAAATTTTCTTACATTCATGCTTCTCACATTCTACATTTGCAGCTGTGAGACTACATGTGTATAATAGAGAATAGAAAGATGACTAAGTAGAGAGAGCATTTGTTTCAAGTGCACGCATTTTTATATGAGAAAAGATATGAGATCCACAACACAAATGTAGAGATTAGTCTTATGTGCCATTGAGAAAAGTATGACTCAAATAGACCCTATGAGCAAAGGCTCTGTATCTTGCCCTATCCTGAACAATGTTACAGTCTCTGACATGCTTGATGCCGTTGCCATGTTCACAGTGTCAATCCATCTGATCCAGGACCTTTTACTCCTGGGTGGACTGTCCTTCCAAGCATGATGTACTTCTCCAACAACTGGTCTCTCTTGGAAACATGCCCAAACTGTGTGAGATGGAGCTTCACAATCTTTACCTTCAACGAGAAAACTGGTTTCACTCTGTCCTGGACAGACCTGTTTATTCTCTTGATGGTACATAGGATGTTCAGTATTTTTCTCCAACAACAAAATTCAACAGTGTCAATTTTTCTTCTATCATCCTTAATCACTATCTGATTCTCAGATGCATAGGACACAATAGACAAAATTCTGGCTTGGATCAGGCATACCTTAGTCTCTAGACTGACACTGTTGCTCTTTAGTAGTCTGGGGATGTCCCTAACAATGGATTGTACAAGTGCAACTCACAACTCATTTTTTTATTTCTTGAATGCAAGTGCCAAGGAGGGGGGTTTTTTGGTAGATTTTGTTGTTGTTATGTGCCATTGAGTTGACTGCAATTCATAGCGATCCTATGTACAACAGCCCTAAATGCTCCTCTATCCCATGCCAATCATATTGTCACCAGCACACCTATCCCTGTTACCCCAATCACTTAATCAGCATCATAGAGGATCTTCCTCTCCTGTGCTGTCCCTTCACACTCCCAAGCATGACGTCACTCTCCAAAGAATAGTTCCTCCATGCAACATGTTCAAAGTATGTCAGACAATGCCTCAGAATCTTTGCCTCCAAGGAGAAGTTTGGTTTAATCCTCTCCAGGTTGAATCTGTTCAGTTTCATAGCAGTCTGTGGTACATTCAATACTCTTTTTCAACACCATGGCTCAAAGGCATCAATTCTTCTATCCTCCCTAGTCATTGTCCAACTCTCTGATGCATAGCAAGCGATTGCAGAGACCATGGCTTGTATCAGACGCACCTTAGTATCCAGAGTGACACCATTGCTCTTCAGTACTTTGGAGAGGTCCCTAAGAGCAGATCTTCCCGTTGTAATACATTTTTTCTCATTTCCTCGCTGCTAGTATCAAAAGTGTTGACGGTGGAGTCAACCAAACCAACACTGTTAACACTCAATCTCTTTACCATCCATCCTGATGCTGCCAGTTGGCCCAGTGGTGAGAATCTTTGTCTTCTTTTTTTTTTATTTTTTTTGTCCTTTTTTTGACTGAGATATTTCTTTCTTTTTTCTCCCTTTTTAATTATTATTATTAATTTCAATGAATATCT
>NW_006399851.1:1710142-1716579 GCF_000299155.1 Elephantulus edwardii
ACATAAAGAGTCTTCCAAGTATCCTGAAAAATTTAGAACCAGGAGAAGATAAAATAGATGAATGGGACCTTCTAAGAATCAAATCCCTATGCACAACCAAAAACTTCTCCAACAGGGTAAAAAGGGAAGCCACAGACTAGGGAAATGTCTTTGGTAATGACATGTCAGACAAGGGACTTATATCTAGAATTTATAAAATACTTGAGCACCACAAAAAGATAAGGGTAAATAATCCAATAGAATAATGGGCACAGGATATGAACAGACACTTCATCAAAGAAGACATTCAGACAAGCACATGAAGAAATGTTCAAAATCCCTAGCCCTGAGAGAGATGTCTTCTTGATATTGAGCCTCAATTCATATTGAAGGCTGCAGTCCTTGAACTTCTGTCACAAGTGCTTCATCCTAGTAGCCTAGTTGTACGGAGCTGTGCTGTATACCCAAAAATTCAGGGTTCAAATCCACCATCTACTCCACAAGAGAAAGATGGGCTATTTTCCCTCATGTGATTTATGCTGCTGTAATTGCCAAGTGGTTAAGGCGTTGGAATCAAAATCCAATAGGGTTTCCCCACAAAGGTTTAGATTGATACTGCTCACAGCGTTTGAGTTTTCTCAATGTTCAACCTACTGATCTTTCCTTGTAGATTTTAGCGAAATGAAATCATCAACAACTTCAATCTTTATCTATCATGATGCTGTTTTTTGACGCAGTAGTGAGGATCTCTATTTCTAGATGCTGAGATATAAGCTATACTGAAGGCTATAGTCCTTGATCTTCTGCAGTTTTGGGGTAAAAATTAGTCCTTATTTTAGCAAATGAAAATAAGATATGAAAATGCTTATTAATAGAGAACATATGTCCAAAATGCAAAATATATAAAAATATAATAGATAATGCACACTAGCATTGGTATTTTGTGTTCAAGGCACCTCTAGTTTAAATGACTCATTCAATAAATGGTACATAAATGGAAATCCCAAGAATTCAGAGTGCAACAGAACAGAGGCAGGCTCCTAATTCCTCTTATTCTAAAAAGCAGGTTGAAAAAATGTCTACAAGCATAGAAAACATACACCTTTCTTCCTGTTATGATCATATTAAGTATAACTGCTGTGATAACTTTGTTTTAAAGACTTGGTTCAAAGGAAAGGTCAAATGGACAGCAGAAGCCCAAATGTAGAGCATGAATTTAATATTGGTGTCTAAGAAACACACACAGAATGAGACTCAAGACATTCATGTATCAGTAGAAAAATGGAACATAGGTGGGTTAGCAGGACAATTTATTTAGCCTGATCCTCCAGGTAGGAGTAAAAGGTCTATTTGTGTGGGGTTAATGGATTCTTCCAGGATACCTGCTAAAACCATGTTGTCTACAAAGGATTAATTGACCTCACAGAGATGAACCATTTCTCTATCAGAGAGCCTTTTATTTATCCATCTTTATACTCTTCAGGAGTGGACCATATGTTTATGAGATATTCACTTCTCAGAGATGAAGAAAGTGGGTTTTTTTCCCATGAATTTATGCTTTGACACATACCAAACGTGAACATGACTAGCAGAATTGTTTCTCTTCCTACTATTAAAATGATGTCACGTACTTTTAAAATTGTTGCAGTAATACAGATATAAAAGAGTACTACTTCTTTTTATTCTATGTAACATCTTTGAACCGCAGGAGCATACTATACAGTACTGAGAGATGTGTGGTCAAACCGAGAATTGTCATTTTCTGTGTTATTGAGTCTCCAGTGACTCATAGTGACCATATGTACAACAGCCCTAAACCCTGCTTTATCCTGAGCCAATCTTACTCTCTCTGACACACCTATTCCCCTTACCCCAGTCACTGAATCAATCAACCTCATAAAAGGTCTTCCTCTCCTGCAATGTCCCTCAACCCTCCCAATCATGATGACCCTCTCCAACGACTGGTCCTTCCTTGCAAAATATCAAAGATGTCAGGCAAAGCTTCAAAATCCTTGCCTCCAAGGAGCAGCCTGTTTTAACACTCTCCAGCAGGAACCTATTTGTTATCTTAGCAGTGCATTGAATTCTCAATACTCTTCTCCAGCACCACAGCTCAAAGTCATCAATTCTGCTACTATCATCTGTAGTCATTGTCCAGTTCTCTGATGCATAGCAAGTGATTGCAAAGCAAGTGATGGCCTGTATCAGGTGCACCTTAGTCTCCAGACTGAAATTGTTACTCTTCAGTACTTTGGAGAGGTCTCTGACAGCAGACTTTCCCAATGCAATTCATCTTTTAATTTTCTGCCTGCTGGTGCCAAGAGTGTTGATTGTGGAGCCAGGCAAACTAAAGTTGTTTTGCAATCTCAATCTCTTTACTATCTATCACGATGCTGCTAGTCGGTACAGTGGTGAGAATCTTTGTTTTCTTGATGTTGAGCTTCAATCCATATTGAAGGCTCTAGTCCTTGACTTTCTGCAGCAAGTGCTTCAGGTACTCCTCATTTTTAGCAAGCAGAGTGGTGTCCTCTGCATAATAGAGATTGCTTATGAGTCTTCCTCCAATCCAGATGCCACAGTTCTCGTAGACACCAGCCTTCTGGATAATCTGGTCTGTATATAAATTGAAAAGGAATGGAAATAGGACATATCCCTGGTGTACACCTTTCCCAATTTTGAACCATGCAGTGTTTCCTTGCTCTGTTCTGATGCCTGCCTCCTGTTGCAAGTATAGGTTTTGCATAAGCACAGTAAGTGTTCTGGGTTTTTCATTCTTCTCAGAGCCTGCCAGATTTTGTTGTAGTCAAACAACTTTTCATGGTCAATGAAACACAGACATTCCTCTGGTGCTCCCTGCTTTCAGCCAAGATCCATCTAACATTAGCTAGAATATCCCTAGTACCAGGACCTTTTCTAAACCCAGCCTGCATTTATGGCAGGGGCCAAATTCATTCAGCATTTCTTAAGCTCAAGTAACTGAAGAACAAATTCAAGCCTCAAGTTGCAATACTTAAGGATGCTTTAGGCAGAATATTAAATGATCCAGGAAGTATTAAAAGAATACGGAAAAAATATGCAGAGTAATTATACCAAAAGGAATTGTCAGACACAGAAGAGTTTCATAAAACAACATATAAACAAGAGCCTGTGGTGATGAAGGAAGAAGTTCAAGCTGCTGTGAAATAATTGGCAAAAAAAGGGGGCCCCAGGAATTGATGGTATATCAATTGATATATTGCAACAAACAGATACTGATTCTGATATATTCACCAAGTTATACCAAGAATTCTGGAAGACAACCACCTGGCCAACTGACTAGAAGAGAGCTCTATTTGTTCCTATGCCAAAGAAAGGTGATCCAACAGAATGTGGAAATTATTGAACACTATCATTAATATCATATGCAAGTAAGATTCTGCTCAATATTATCAAAAACCCAGAGTAAGGATGGATCTCTGAGACGAAGTTTATTCAGCTACACTTATCCAGCATTTTTACACATAATTGTCGTTAGTTGTTGTTATGTGCCATCAAGTCACCTGAGATTCATAGAGACCCCATGTAGAACATCTCTGAAGCCTGCACTGTCCTGAACTAGTCTCACTGATTCCAAAACACCTATCCCCATCGTACTAGTTACTGTATCAATCCATGTCATCCAGGGTCTTCCTCTTCTGTACTATCCTTCCACCCTTCAGAGCATAATGTTCTTCTCCAAGGATCTGTCCCTCCTGGCCATATGTCAGAAGCAAGTGAAATGGAGTTTCAGAATCCTAGCCTCCAAGGAGAAACTTAGTTTTACCTGACTCAATGGCACATAACAGCAACAACAACAAGACAGACCTATTTGTTTTCTTGGCAGTGCATGATATGTTTAAGACTCTTCTCATTACAACTCAAAGACACCAATTCTTCTTCTTTAATCCTAAGTCATTTTCTGGCTCCCTGATGCATAGTAAGTCATTGTGAAGGCCATGGCCTGGATAAGGCACACATTGGTCTCTAGGCTGACATTGTTGCTTTTCAGTATTCTGGAGAGATCCCTGACAGCAGATTTTCCCACTGCAATTCATCTTTTGATTACTGCTGGTGATAAGAAGGTTGATTGTGGGGCTGAGAAAGCTGTAATGATTATCATTAATTTAAATTCATTGTATAGGGAACTGTGGGAGCCTAGTGGTTAAGGACTTGTTTCCTAATCTACCAAATGCTTCTTAGGAGAAAGATAGATAATCTCTTCCTCTGTAATTACAGCCTTTGTAAACCTACTAAGAGTTGATTATGAGTGGGTTCTGACTCAGTGGAAATGAACAAACATGATGCTTGCTGTATGCTGAACAATTATTACTATAGGCCATCACAATACTAGAGAATACACACAAAAGACTTAAGTGAATAACTATACATTTATTTTAGCTAACAGCATGAATAAGTGGTTTCATTGGAATTGTCTTCATTTCTTTAGAGTTAATCTAAGACAGAAGAAAAAAATGCACTATTATGCTCTTTCTCCTTTTATGGTGTAACACTTTTCTGTGAGGTTTTTTTTAGCAATTTTAATTAATATTTATAATTAATACACATTGTGTTTCGTGTATGTACATTGTGTTTTATATAATCTTTCATTCACATTAAATTTTGTTTATGTATATTATAGGGGTTTTCCCACACTTTCGACTTACTAATAACTACATTCATTATTTTCTCATGCCTTATACTCATTTTAGATACCCAGATTCTGGTTTGTCCATCCTCATCAAACCAGTTTTCGGAGAGAAAAAGCCTTTGCTTAATCACTGCTGCTTAAGAATCCTCTGTTTAACTTGAAAACTTGGAGAATCTGCACCCACAAGCAAGGTCCAGTTCAGAACAAGCAAGTCTAGCTCACAGCATAGATCATTTTCTCCTGGTTTTGTTCTAGTCAACTAATCGTCATATCTGTGGCTAGATTCAAATGAGCATAAGCCACAAACTGAGGACTCCACATTTCTCCCTCAATTCCAGATCTGTTGGTCCTTTCACTCAGTCCCAGCCCTCACATGGGGCCAAGTCCTCAAGCCAGGGGTCTTTATGACTTCTTGCCTCTCAAACTAGCAACCCTTCCCTCTCCATCCATACATCTATGCATGCTAGATGGACAGCAAGCAAGGAACATTTTCACTTTCTCCAATGTTGTGTTTCATGAATTTCCACTCCTGTGGATCCAGGTGATTGCTACAAGTGAGCAAACTCCCCAGCCCTATCTAACCTCATGTTCTGGAAGTAGGTTCTGATAGCACCAACTTTAGCCTGCCTCAGAAGCCAAACGGCTTGTTTCAGTTTTAAAAAGAGTTTCTTCCTTTCCTTGCTCCCGCCCCTTCTCTTCTTTTCTCTCTGCTCTTCTTTCAAATATAAATATCTTCAATGAAGAGTCCAAGGTGGATCTACACATCCATTTAAATGCAGATCTCCTCAGAGTACTGGGTGAGACTTAACTTTTCCTTTAATCAAACCTCAAAACTTACTACCATATTCTACTTTTAACAAGCTTATTCCAAGCTAAAGGGAGACTCCTAGTAAAATCGATTGTAGTTGCAATCAAGTAGTGGTCAAAGGCAGAATTACATGCTTTCTAAATCTGTATGTCCTTTGTTTCCTTGTGTTATGCACTTTTTTGGTCATCCTCCTCCATTTAAAAAAATGTATTTGCATGTAACCATCCATACATACTGTACTTTATCTACAATATCATTAATATCTCACACAAGCCAAATATTGCTGAAGATCATATAAAAATGGCCAGAAGAGCACATTGACAGAAAACTAGCAGAAGTTCAAACTAGTTTTAGAAGAGTCTGTGACACCAAGGATATAATTTCTGATGTCAGATGGACATTAGCTAAAAGCAGAGACTATCAGAAGAATGTTTATTTGTGTTTTATTGATGATTCAAAGGCTTTTGACTGTGTGAATCATAATAAATGATGGACAACATGGAGAAGAATGGGAATCCCAGAACATTTCTTTGTGCTCATATGCAATGTATACCTAGATCAAGAAACTCTTATCTAAATAAATCAATGAAGCGTGTATGTCAGTGTTGTATCATTTATTCATACTTATTCAATCTGTATGCTAAGTAAATAATTTGTGAAGCCAGACTCTGTGAAGAAAAGTGTGGAATCCAGATTGGAGGAAGACTCATCAACAACCTGCATTACACAAATGTCACAACTTCGCATGCTGAAAGTAAAGACAATATGAATTGCTTGCTGAAGAAGATCATGGACTACAGCCTTCAGTATGGATTACAACTTAGCATCAAGAACCCCCATCAACATTATGATAGATAAAGAATTAACACCATCATTTATTTCATCTTGCTTAGATCAACAATCAACACCTATGGCATTGAGTAAGTCTGCTGTTGGAGACCTCACAAAAATTCTGAAGAGAAATGATGTCATTTTGAAGACTAA
>NW_006399851.1:1717140-1719105 GCF_000299155.1 Elephantulus edwardii
GTATATTCCCAGTAGTGGAATTGCTGGGTCAAATGGTATCTCTATTTGCAACTTTTTGAGAAAGTGCCATACTGCCTTCCACAGTGGATGCACCATTTTACACTCCCACCAACAGTGAATAAGGGTTCCAGTCTCTCCACAACCTCGCCAGCAACTGGTGCTACCTGTTCTGTTAAATTTTGCTATTCTTACTGGGGTGAGATGATATCTCATAGTTGTCTTGATTTGTATCTCTCCCAGGGCTAAGGTTTTTTTAACATTTCTTCATGTGCTTGTTGGCCATCTGTATATCTTCTTTGGGGAAGTGTCTATTCATAGCCTATGCCTGTTTTTCTATTGGATTATTTACCTTTGTCTTGTTGTGGTGCTCAAGTATTTTATAAATTCTAGATATAAGCCCCTTATCTGACATGTCATTACCAAACACTTTTTCCCAGTGTGTGGCTTCCCTTTTAATCCTGTAGGAGAAGTTTTTGGATGCGCATAGAGATTTGATTCTTAGAAGGTCCCATTCATCTATTTTATCTTCTCCTGGTTCTAAATTTCAGGATACTTGGAAGACTCTTTATATTGTGGATTAGGGCTACTAAAGTTCTTCCAAGCTTTTCTTGAATGAAGAAGTTTGTAGTCTTAGGTCCATGATCCACCTTGAGTTGGTTTTTGTATATGGGGCGAGGCGTGGGTCTTGTTTAATTTTTCTGCAGACCATGGTATTGCCTGCTGTGCATCAGAAGGCTGGATAATGAAGGATGACAGAAGAAGAATTGATGCCTTTGAGTTGTGGTGTTGGAGAACAGTTTGAATATCCCATGAACTGCCAAAAGAACAAAGAGATATGTCTTGGAAAATGTGCAGATTGCATGCTCTTTGGAAGCAAAAATGTTGGAGCTTTGTCTTTCATCATTTGGACATGTAGTTAGGTGAGATTATTCCTTGGGAAGGAATGTCATGCTTTGAAAGATTAATGTTCACTGAAGGAAAGGAAGACCTCCAAGGAGATGAATTGACATGGTGACCTCATGCGCTGACTCTAATGTGTCAGAAGTGATGAGGATGGCATAAGATATGGTGGGTTCAGGTTGGCTCTTAGGATCTTTGAATTGTACTCCACTCAAAGACACCCAACAACAACAATGCATGTCTATTATCACACTGTCCCTTCAAGTCACCACTCAACTTTTCCCCATTCTGCCCCACCCCCCAAATCAGACTCTACCATCCCAGTGATCATCTCTCCTTTTGTGTTTCTGAGTATGTTTTGAGCAAACACTGCCTGCTTTTGTTCAAGACTGGCTTGTCGAATTGACAGCCTTGGAAGAGAAAGATAATATCCTCCTCCAGGGAAAGGCCACCTCTACTTGCTGTCCATATGAAAGAGTCAGACTTTCTGAGCTTGGGGCTCTTCATTTGGGATACTGCGCAGGAGCAATGCCTTTATTTGGGCAACTGTGCAGGAGTAATGCTATTTCTATGGGTTTTGAGAGGCAAAGGGAGTGACATAAATGCATTAGTGATGCTGCTGGCTGTGTTACAAACAATAAAGTCCTTGGTCTCAGAATAATCAATCTCATGTCTTTTGCTAGCATGCAGAAAACTATGCTTGCTGATTAGATTATAAATTAAAGCTAAAACCAAGATCTTCATAATTATTAACAGGTTGGTGTGTTGTGGCTTTGTAAAAAAATTTCATTTTAACTTTTTTACATGGCTTTTAGGTTCCCTTCCTAGTATTGACTGTATATATTAGTTGAGATTTCTGCTTTTCAGATAAAAGTCGTAAGAACAATTTGATCTTGATAGAACAGGTCTATAGCAGAACCAAAGAAAACTTGAATAATCCTTGTTGTTGTTGTTGTTATGTGCTGTCGAGTCATTTCCGACTCATAGCGACCCTATGTACAACAGCCCTAAACCCTGCTCTATCCTGCACCAACCGCATTGCCTCTGATACACCCATCCCGATTA
>NW_006399851.1:1720390-1728298 GCF_000299155.1 Elephantulus edwardii
CAGGGCAACATCTGTTATCTGAAATACTTCAATTGGTATACCATCTATTCCTGGGGCCTTATTTTTTGCTATTTCCTTCAAAGCAGCTTAAACTTCTTCCTTCATCACCATAGGCTCTTGCTCATATGTTATTTCTTTAAATTCCTCTGTATCTGCCAATTCCTTTCTGAATAATCCTTGATTTTAAAGTATATCTATACACTTTCATCATATTTGACTCTGTAATTGGAAAGCTTAGAAATAAGAATTATTTTAAAGTGAAAACTATAGATTCATTTTTAGCTGACATGAATTTGGCTTGGACTCATGGTAACTCTCATGTATAACAAAATTAATATTTTCTGGTCCTACATAATATATTTCCTTGATTATTGATATGTTTGAGGCCATTGTTGTGGCTAGAGTATACTGTCTTACAACCTAGAAGTCTCCCTTTCCAGCACAGTATTTTTATTGTTGTTGTGTGCCATCAAGTTGCCTGCAATTCATAGTGACCCTATCTACAATAGCCCTAACTCTACTCTATCTTGTGCCAATCTCACTGTCTCACACCTACCCCCATTACCCCAGTCACTGAATCAATCCATCTCATTGAGGGTCTTCCTCTTCTGTGCTGTCCTTCCACTTCCCAAATATGACGTCCCTCTCCAAGGGCTGGTCTCTCCTTGCAACATGTCCAAAGTATGTCACACAAAGCGTCAGAATCCTTGCCTCTGAGGAGCAGCCTGGTTAAACCCTCTCTACCACAAACCTGTTTGTTCTCTTAGCAGTCCATGTCATGTTCAATACTCTTCTCCAATACCATACCTCAAAGGCATCAATTTTCCTTCTATCATCCCTAGTCATTGTCCAGCACTTTGACACACAGAAAGTGATTGCAAAGACGATGACCTGTATCAGGCACACTTTATTCTCCAGAGAGACATCATTGCTCTTCAGTATTTAGGAGAGGTCTCTAACAGAAGACTTTCCCATTGCAATATGTCTTTTAATTTCCTTGCTGTTGGTGCCAAGAGTGTTGATTGTGGAGCCAAGCAAACTAAAGCTGTTAACAATCTCAATCTCTTCACCATCTGTCATGATGCTGCCAATCAATCCAGCGGTGAGAATCTTTGTTTTTGTTTGTTTTTTGTTTGTTTGTTTGTTTTTTTATATTGAGCTTTAATCCATATTGAAGGCTACAGTCCTTGACCTTATTCAGCAAGTTCTTCTGTTATGATCCATACGTTTTCACTGATTACATTTTAGAAGCCAATCACCAGGCATTTATTCTTAATTTATCCTAGTCTTGAAGCTCTAATAAAATACTCCACCTTGGGTGACCTTCTTGGCATTTGAAATGGTTTTGGCATAGCTTTTAGCAACATAGCAACATAACCACCACAGCATGACAAACTGACAGAAAGATGGTGGAGATTAATTGCTATTGCGTTAATGTTTGACATTAATCTTCTCTAAATCTCCTTAGAAATTGTAGTATTCTATTCTATTGGTATTCATTACAATATATAAATGTGTATATAACAATGATATATGTCTTACCTTACACATATCTTTTGTTACATGTTATTTAGACTTTAATATACTATAATATACTTTAATATACTAAAAAAGAAATTATTACAATGTCTTTTCAACCTTCTTTACTAGCATGGTGTGTTACTAATAGACTTTAGGTCATAAATAATTAAAACAGTAAAACAAAACAATATATGCCAAGCTGACTACATCTTTTTTTGTTGCTCAACTACTCTCAAGCAATTAAGAAATTGGTTTTGCATGAAGCTTGAATGTGCTGTCTTTTGTTTCCAGCTCCACTTCATAATCTGCAGTTCTTGAGTGGACCACTGATTGATCAATATGAAAACTCTCAGAAGACAAGAAACAAGTCTTGGATTTTCTATATCTTCAAGCTTCTTATTAGGATCTAAGCCAGTATTTATTCACACTAGCTCTATTCCTTTCATGAATACAGAGAAAGCAGCATGTTCTAAACTACCTTACTACCCAAACATAAAAATGCAACAGTTAATAAAAAAAAAAGGACAACAATGAAGGCAGCAGCAGTGCAGTGCTGGGGAGGAGAAGAGATTGTCCACTAATGAAAGAAATTTTCTTTTACTTTTCAAAAAGAAGAGCGAACTGGGGGGGAGGGGAGAGGGAAGGGCAGGGAGAAAAAATGCAACAATGAATGAATATCCAAAGTCTCTGTAAATGTTCATTAAAATTAATAAAAGGAGAAAAAAAGAGTGCACAGATAACAAACATTGTATTGGAACAGATGAAGGGAAAAACTCTCTAAAAGGAAGATATGATTAGGCATTATAAGTACACCACCAGCCCAGAATAAGAAGTACATTGCAGACGACTGGGCGGGCGGGGGGGTATAATTGTGTAAAAATGAATGAATGTTAAAGAAAAAAAATGAACTGGAGGAGGGGGAAGGGTGGGAAAGGAGGTAAAATGTGCAACAATGAATGAATGAAAATCTAACTTTTCTGTAAAGTTTCAATAAAATCACAATTAAAATAAAAAATATATTATTTTTTTAAAAAAAAGAAATCTGTCTGTCCCAGTCAGTGTATGTTAGAACAAGAAAGAATTTTAAGGTTTATGTCTTTATATTGTATACTCCTTCACTGAGGCAAGGCATCAAGCTAACAAAGACAGGTGACTATACTGGGGACAGCTAGTATCCAAGAATCAATAACATCACATTAAAACCCAACAATTTCATCATTTCCCATTACACACACACACACACCTGTTTTAGGTTCTGGAGGAAAACTAGAAATTTAATTAAATTTTGCTTTCTTGAAATAGAAATTATAGATAATGAAAAATCAACATGTGCTATTCACAGTTAGACTAGAGGGAGCTAACAGTCTGAAAAGAGAGGTTGATCAGTAATGACTTCCTAGAACAATAAACATACAAATACACCTGGAAAATTGTGTGCATTAAGCTAGGAAAAAAACTGTGAAAACAGTAAGGAGATTTATGGTGCAAAATCTCCTTATTGTTTTTCCAGTTTGCTTGCTACTTTAATATGTAGATTTTTTCATCAGTGATAAGGAACTTCATTGTCAATGCTAAGCTATGTGGTTGGAATCCATGTTCTGCTCCACAAGAGAAAGATGAGTAATCTCTTCTTATGTGATTTACTGCCTCTGAAAACATGCTGGAAGGTCAGCTACTTTTTGTGTAACAAAAAATTAGTAAACAGTAAAAAAGTTAGTTCTGACTCAATGGTACACAAGAACAATAATAACTTAGTACAAAATCTCTGAGGGAGTTTTGCTTTTCAAGGAGAGGAGCAAATGGGGGGGAGGGGGAGGGGTTTGTGTGGGGAGAAGGGTGCAACAATGAATGAATGGAATCCCAAAATCTCTGTAGATGTTCATTGAAATGAAAAATAAAAAAAATTAAAAAAAAAATCTCTGAGGTAAATGGTCCAGTCTAACTTGGTGTCTAACGGAAATTTCCTTATCTTAACCAAAGAGTCAGAACCCTTTGCTAGCTGATAATTGGATTTCTGAGGCTACAAATCACATGGGAGAGGAGACAGTTTATGATGAGTTTGATATGTCTGCAGGAGCTGGGAAAAGAGCCTTCTGGGATATAATACATTGTTTTTAGGGATAATCCTACTATTATCCAATCCTTGGCAAAGCTGTAAATCTTTAGCAAAGGAGATTGCCCATTATTCTCCCCTAGAGTGGCTGATTGAATTGGGCAGTCCACCTTTTGGTTAGTGGCTCAACACGTTATATATTTCTATTGCAGTGGCACTGTACAATGTGTAACTGAAAAAAAAACCCAAAAAAACAAAAACCTCTCACTGTAGTATGAGTGAGCTCTGGTTGTCTAGTGCATAGTGAGTGAGTTAAGCTCCCAAATCAAAAAAGTTTGGTTGGATTTTTAAAAAAAATTTTTAAAGGTATATATGATTATGTATTATTGTCATGACATGAGTTCAGAAAGAAGGCTGCATAGTGGAGTGGACTTTGGGGGATTGTATAGTGAAAGAATTTTTCTTTTACTTTTCAAAGAGAAGAAAGAACTGGAGGGGAAGTGTGGGCAGGGAGAAAAGTGCAACAACGAATGAATGGAAATCCAAAATCTCTGTAAATTTTCATTAAAATTAATAAAAAACATTCTAAAAAGATGTTGGTTTTAATGCACTATCTGCTCTGTGGAAGAAGATGGACAATCTCCGTATGTGTGACTTACAGCCTCTGAACACCTACTAGAGGGTCAGCAGTAAGTCAGTTCTGATTTGAAGACATTGAAAGTATCTTCAGTTTTTGTGTAGTTTGAATTATTGATTGAGGACACTGAGAGTATGTGAGGGTGTATCAATAAAGAATTTTGTTTTAGTCAAGGCGACTTGTTGTGAGGATAAGTCATATTGTAGATAATTTAGATAATTACCAATAAATGTATTAGAGATACTAAGAAGTTATAAACAGCTCCCAGTATTAGTGCAGGCTAGGTTTAGAAGAGACCGTGGTCCTAGGGATATTATAACTAATGATAGATGAATCTTGGCTGAAAGCAGAGAGTACCAGAGGAATGTCTATCTGTGTTTCATTGACTATGCAAAGGTGTTTGATTCTGTGGATCACAACAAACTCTGAAAAGAATGGGAATATCAGAACACTTGATTGTGCTTATGTAAAACCTATACTTGGACCAGGAGGCAGTTGTCAGGCCAAAGCAAGGGAATACTGTATGGTTCAAAATTGGGAAGGATGAATGCCAGGAAGGTGTCCTATCTCCATAACTTTTCAATTTATATGTAGAACAGATTATCCAGGAGGCAGGACTCTATGTGGAGAAATGTGGCATCAGTATTGGAGGAACACTCACCAACAATATGTGTGATGCAAATGACACAACCCTGCTTGCCGAAATGCTAGCTGCAGAAGGTCCAGGACTAGAGCCTTCAATTTGGATTGAAACACAATATCAAGAAAACAAAGATTCTCACCACTGGGCTGATTGGCAGAATCATGATATATGGTGAAAAGATAAAGATTGTTAACAGCTTTAGTTTGCTTGGCTCCACAATCAACACTCTTGGTACCAGCAGCCAGTCATTAAAAGATGAATTGCATTAGGAAAGTCGACTAGCAGAGTCCTTTCCAAAGTCATGGAGAGCAATGATGTTAGTATGGAGACTAAGGTGTACCTGATTCAGACCATAGTCTTTGCAATTACTTTCTATGCATCAGAAAAATGGACAATGACTAGGGATGATAGAAGAATTGATGCCTTTTCACATATAAAGGTTTGAGAGTAGTTTATGTAGTGAAAGCATTTTTTTTTCTTTTTAGTGTAGTTTGGGAGAAAGTTTACAGAACTAGGTTATTGTCTGTCTAGCAACTTATACACAATCTTCTCAATGTAATAACACTCTTCCAACGTCCTCTCTGGGCTACCTATTTCCATATGTTCTTTCGTGCTCTTCATTGTTTTCTGAGCTGTATTTTTAGAAATCTACTGCCCTTTTGGTTCAATACGGTTGATAGTACTGAGGATAGAACACTTTAAAGGTTTGTCTATTGTTTGACTGAAAGTTGATATCTGAGGGTAAGTTCAGATCTTGGTTTGAAGGCTGTATAAGGGCCACAGTAATAAAGGTTCCACTTGTCTTTATCAGAGCAGTAACTCTGGTCATACTTAAGATTTTTAATTTTGTTCTACTGCTTTTTGTTTTATTTTTTATTTCTTTTATTTTTTTATTTTTTTGCTTTTTGTTTTATTTAGTTTCTTCCACTGTCTTATTTGTTTAAACTTGAAATTTATCTTTAAATAATTTGAAACACATAGTATTTGATGCATAATTTTAAAATTTAAAATTATTTTTACATTTATTTTGGGTAGACCTTTTATTTCTTTATTGTTGCAGATGTCATCACATAACCTCACCTGAATGGTCTCACAGGAAAGTCAGAACTTAATCTTTGTAGGTAATATTTAATTTTCACAATACTGGATTTTTTTTCTCTCTTTGATTTGAAAATTTTGATTACTATATGTCTTCTCTATTTCATTGTATAGCTCTCTTCCTTCTAGGATTCATTGAGTTTCCTGAATGGATTCCTTATTTTTTGATGTTGTTATTATGTACCATCAAGTCAAAACCAATTCATGGCAGACTCTCCAGCAAGTTTTCAGAGGCAATAAACCACACAAAAGAGCATTGCCCATCGTTTTTTGGTTTGTTTTATTGGTTTCTTTACAAAGTTAGTATACATACTGTTTCACCCTATTCTTCATTTGTATTATTTCATACAATTATTCTCATGCATTCTATCTTATAAAATTAATCATGCTTGAACCTTGCCCATAATTATCTTGTATTTTTGCCCAGGTCTCTCCCATTTACTTCCTTCCCACCCCCCACCAAACTGTGTAAACCTGTCGTTTCACCTCTACCCATCCTCAGTCCTCCTCACCTTAAGTCCTCATACAGGTTTTACTTGTTATCTTTCTATGTTTACAATAATGGTCTTATACAGTATTTGTTCTTATGAAGCTGTGTTAGTTCATGCAGCATAATGTTCTCCAGCCTCTCCCAAATTATGCAGTATGTTTCAAAACCATTGCTCCTGCATGCCACATAGTATTCCATTGTGTGAATGTACCACAATTTCTCAAACTATTTGGTTTTGATTGGACATTTGGGCTGGTTCTATGTTCTTAAGATGGTGAATAATGCTTCTATGGACATCATTGAACAAATCTCCATTTGTGTCTCACTTCTAATTTCTGTGGGGTGTATTCCTTATCCTTTGATGCAGTTAGTAGATTCCAACTCTGCACCTTTGGGATGGTAGCACAGCTTGTTACCACTAAGCAACCAGACCTCCCTGCGTATTTGTTGATATTGATAAAAATGTCAAGCAACAAATCTCTGACAATTTTCTCTGTGCTTCTATTTTATTATTATTATTATTGATATTGAAATTTGAATGGCAACAATTAGGTCCTAAATTAAGACTTGTGACTAAATAATATTATAGGAGTGTATGTAATAGGAAAATATTCCAGTCTTAGTCAGAGACCAAAAGAAAAATAACAAGTTAATGAATAAAGTAAATCATGAAGAATAACTACTAAAGGACATTGGAAAGTGCCCACTAGAATGCAAGAAAATCAGGAGAATCTGTTGATTTGGAAGCCAAGAGAGAGTGTGTTTACAGAAGAAGAAAACGATGGTTGAAACTAAGGAGTCTGATGATTAGTCAAGAGAAAGAAATGAAAAATGTGTACTTAAAAATTAGGAGAATGTATATTTTCAAAACTAAAGACACAAGGCCAAAATTTAAAAACGGAATATATATATATATATATAGGGGTGATAGAATGCTATGGTTGAAAACTGAGACAGGAAAAAAAATAACAAGAGAAAACAGAGATTCACTGATCTGCAGTCCATAAAATATTAAGACTAACATTCCTAGTGAAGTTGCTTCTTAAATGTCTTTTCCCTCCCTATAATTATGATGTTTTACAGGTGTAGTAATATTTTATTTTATTTTAAATGCTTATTATTAAATAACAGGAGAGCAATGGTGGCCTAGTAGTAATAAACTGTGCTGCAATCTCAATGACACTCAGTTTGAATCCACCAGCTGCTTTGCTGGAGAAAGATGGACAATCTACTTCTGCATTTTTTACTGCATCTGAAAACCCCAGGGGGGGTCATCTGCACATTAGTTCTGACTCGAAATCACACAACAATGACAACAGCATTAAATAACACATTCAGTATTTTCTTGTAAAATAACTTGAAAATAGAGCTAGAAATAAAATAATCATTAAAACAATAGTGCTATCATTAAAAGACAAACAGTAATGTTATTTCTTCTTTAGTCTATCAGAATGTTTTATATCAGA
>NW_006399851.1:1728398-1736021 GCF_000299155.1 Elephantulus edwardii
TAGTCCATAATGAGCTGCACTGCCAATTCAAAGGCAAATGTCATTGGTCTCTGGCAGCCTGAAGTGACTAACTCCTACACAGCTAGAAGATGAGCATTTTCCCCCCACTACAAATTAATGAATTTCCTTAAATTTACTATGAATAAGAACAGATGTGAATGCAGTAAGTTATATTTTTACATAGTGTTATAGTATAAGCAATTATAGTTATTTTTAAATTATGTTTGTCTATATTGTTAACATCTAAAATAAGTTTAGCTAAATAGCAAATAACCTTCTGAAGGCCTCTAATTTATTTGGTCATGATTTCACCGCAGTAAAATAGATCCTTCAAATGAATAGTTTGTTGCTATGAAATTAACTAGTGTCATTGAAAAAGAAAATATTTTAATTGTTCCCCTCCACTATATGAATATTTACTTTTGTTATAAATAATTCAAAGGCTTTAATATTTTGATCCTTTTTCTTCTCAATAAAAATAAATTGATAAAAACATTGATGATAGAAAGTATCCCTGAAGAATAACAAATCTACTTCAGTTATCTTTACACAGTGAAATTATGATTATAATAAGTAACTTGTGGGGAGAAATGAATAATTATTAGTTTATAAAGTTCATTGGCAAGTGATTCTATATATCAAGTCTTTTTTATATGATCTAAACAACAAATATTGGACACATGTCATTGATTTTAATTATTTAAAAGTTTTAGACAAATTATTTTAAGAGAACAGATATATAGCAGAAATAGGTAATCTTAGCTGCTCAGTGATGATTCAGGCATAAGCTATACTGGAATTGCAAATGAAAAAAAATAATACATACTTAGGTGAGAACAGATTCAAATATAGATGTTGCTGCTGTTGTTAGGTGAAGACAATTCAGTAGAACTCATAGTGACCCTATGAACAAAAGGTCTGAACCCTGTTCTATCCTATGCCAACCTCATACTCCTGACACACAAGAGCCCATTACAGCAGTCACCATGTCAATCCACCTGGTTGACAGTCTTCCTCTCCAGCATAGCCACCCCCTCCAAGCATCATCTCCTTCTTCAAGGAATAGCTCCTGCTAGCAACATGCTCAAAGTATGTAAGATGAAGCCTCATCATTTTTGTCTCCTAAGAGGACTTTCACTTCACCCTTTCCATGGCATATCTGTTTGTTCTCCAGGCCATCTGTAGGATGTTCAGTGCTCTTCTCCAACACCACAGCTCAAAGGTGTCAATTCTTCTGCCATTCTTATTCATCATCCAGCTCTCAGATGCATAGCATGTAATCAGAAAGACTATGGCCTAAATCAAATGTGCCTTAGTCCTCAAACTGACATCATTATTCCTCCTCATTTGGAGAGGTCACCACTGCAGATTTTCTCAGTGCAATATGTCTCCTTATTTCCTGACTGCTGGTACCAAGGATGTTAATTGTGGATTCAAACAGGATGAAACTCTTAACAGTTTCAATCACTTTTCCATCCTATTCACATGTTCTTATCCACCCAAAGGGCAGTCATTCAACGGCTAGTGAAGTAATATTGAACAATAAATTCTTAACGCTACACATCACCTTCTAGATTTCTAGCCATTAACTTTCATATTTGAAGAATTCACTTTCCTCTTTGTTGTTTTCATGTGCTGTCAAGTCTCCTGTGACTCATAGCAACCCTATGTTCAATAACCCTGAAGCCTGCCCTTAGTCAGTCTCACTTGACTCTGAAACACCTACCTCCATCGCCCTAGATACTGTATCAATCCATCTCATCAAGGGTCTTCCTCTCCTACATTGTCCCTCCACCCTTCCAGGCTTGATGTCCTTCTCCAAGGATTGATCCCTCCTGGCCACATGCCCAATGTATATGAGATAAATTCGTGAAAGCTTAAGGCATTTACTTCATGTCTCATGCCTTAATCACCTCACTTTAAATAGCCAATTTTTAATGTACCCATCCCTATTAAACCAGGACTATAAGGAAAGAAGCATATTCTTTCCCCTGAAATAGCTTTTGTTCTGTTTGAAAACTTTGAACATCTGACTCCATGAGCAAAGCACAGCCCAGACATAGGATTGCAACAATCAATACTAGCTTATAGTATGAAGCATCTTACTTTCATCTACTTGGGTTCTTCTCAACTCAACTCTAGCAATCTGTGGCTTGTTTCAAATGGGCATCAGTTTCAAATTCAGGAGTCTGCATTTCTTCCTGTGTTCTAGATGGACTAGTACCTTCACTCAGTCTTAGCCCATACATGGGGCCAAGCAATTAAGATGTAGGGGGGTGTGTCCTCATGACTCCCTATTTCTCAAGCCAGCAACCCCTTTGCACTTATTCATAAATCTGTGTCTTTTAGGTCAACAGTGCTGATGGAACGTTACCAAACTCAACCTGTTTCTTCACAGTTACATGCCTTCTATTCTACCACTCAAGTGGAGTATGATAGTCCCCTTGTGAAAGAATACTTGCCAACTCCTTTAACCTTAAGTAGTGAAAATGGACTCTGATGGATACCAGCTTTACCCTGCCTCCATATCCAGACGATTTGTTGTAGTTTTCAAAAGTCAAATCTATTTCTCTTTTTTCCAGTTGGTGTCAGAAGTGAGATTCATTGCAGTAGCTCTAGACTCAATGAATTGTGAGACTTTTTAAGAATGTAATTTAGGAACTTAGAAAGTACAGCTTAAAAAAAAAAAAAAAAGAAAGTACAGCTTAAATAAACTAGTTTTGTTGCTGCTAATATGGAAAGATTTCTGGTACCATGGATGTTCATTGTGAATCCAAGCAGGATGATGTTATTGATGGTTTCAATCTCCTTTCTATCCATCTTAACCCAGTGGTAAGAATCTTTGTTATCTCAACATTGAGATGCAATCCATAACAAAGGCTGCATTCTTTGATCTTCTTCAACAAGTGTTTCAAGTCCTCCTCACTTTTCACAAGTAAGGTTGTGTCATCTGCATAATAAAGGTTATTGATGAGTCTCCTCCAATTCTAATGCCACAATTCTCTTAATGGAGTCCAGTTTCTCAAACAATTTTTCATCATTCTGACTAAATAGATATGGAGAGAGAATACAACCCCGACAAAGTCCCATCTCAATTTTGAATTGTGCAGTGCTCCCCTGATATGTTCACACAACAGCCTCCTTGTCTCAGTGTACAATTAAGAACTCTGGGATTCCAATTCTTCTCAATGTCAGCCACAACTTGTCATGATCCACACAGTCAAATGCCTTTGCTTAGTCAATAAAGCACTAATGGACATTCTTCTGGTATTCTTTACTTTCAGCCAAAATCCACCTGAAATCAGTAATGATGTCTCTGGTGCCACAGCCTCTTCTAAATCCAGCAGTCAGGAAATAATGAGACTCATTGCAAAATCTACAGTTTAGGGGACTTTACAAATTACTGAGCAGTTATAATGTCAGTTTGAGGACTAAGGTGCATCTGAGTTAGTCCATCTTCTTTCTCATCACTTGTTGTACATTGAGAGCTAGACAGTAAATAAGAATTACAGAAAAATGTATTCTTTGAACTGTTATATTGGAGCATATCACTGAACATCCCAAGCACAGTCAGAAGAACAAATATGTCTTGGAGAAGGTACAGCCAGAGTACTCATTGAAGACAAGAATAATAAGGCTTTGCCTCACATATTCTGGGCATGTTCCTAAGAGGGGCTATTCCTTGGAGAAGAGCATGGTGCCAGGAAAAGCGGAGGGTTGGCGAGGGAGAGGAAGACCCTCAATCAGGTGGATTGATGGGTTGACTACTGCATTGGGCTCTTGTGTGTCAACATGACACACGCTAGAACAGGGTACAGATTTTTGCTTATATGGTCATTACCAACTTTTGCAGCCAGAAATCAATCCAACTAGCAATCAAGATGCATTGACAATAATGGACAACTGGAATGAAAAAGTTGGTAACAGGGAAGAAAGATTAGTAGTCAGAAAACATAGACTTAGTGAGAGAAATGAGGCTGGAGATACAGTTACAGAATTCTGTACAATCAGTGATTTATTAATGGCAAATACCTTTTATAAGAAACACAAATGGTGACTATACATATGGACTTCACCTAATGGTCTGCAGAGTAATCAGATTGATTGCAATGTCAAATTATTTGGGAAGCTCAATATCAGCTGTGAAAACTAGGCCAGGTGCTCATTGTGAAACAGACCATCAACTACTTGTATGAAAGTTCAAATTGAAATTGAAGAAAATTAAATCAAATTCACAGGAACCAAAATTTGACCTTGAGTTATTCCCACCTGAATATCAAAATCATCTAAGGAACAGGTTTGAAGTCTTGAACACCAATGAGCAAAGACCAGATGAGCTGTGGGAGGATATCAAGAATATCATCCAGGAAGAATGCAAAAGGTCATTATAAAGACAGAGGAGGAAGAAAAGACCAAGATGGATGTCAGATGAACTCTGGATATTAGGTTAGAGTGCTGAAAATCCAAAGTAAAGGGAAGAAATCAAGAAATTAAGGAGCTGAACAGAAAATTTCAAAGGGCAGCTTGGGAAGACAAAGCAAAGAAGAGATAACAAATTAAAATGTTACAGTAGTTGGGGATGCTTTGGCAGAGGCAGAGTATTAAATGATCTAGGAAACATTAAAAGAAGATGTAAGGAGTATAAAGAGTCACTGTACCAAAAGGAATTAGCTGACATAGAAGAATTTTATAAGACAACCTATGATCAATAGTCTGTGGTGATGAGGAAAGAAGTTCGATCTGCCCTGAAAGAACCGGCAAAAAAGCAAGACCCCAGGAATTTATGACACACCAAATGACATATTTCAACAAATGTACGCTACCCTGGATATGCTTACTAAGTAGTTCCAAGAAATCGGGAGTACAGCCTCCTGCAAACTGACTAGAAGAGATCTCTATTTGATGCCATTCCAAATAAAGTTTACCTGAAAAAGTGCAGAAATTATCAAACAATATCGTTAATAACACATGCAAGTAAAATTATGCTGAAAATTATCCAAAAACAACTGGAATAGTATTTTAGCCATGAACTGCCAGATGTATAGTCTGAGTTTAGAAGAGGTCATGGTTGCAACAATGAATGAATGGAAACCCAAAATCTCTCTAAATGTTTATGAAAATTAATAAAATATAATTATAGAAAAAAAAAGAAGAGGTCGTGGTAATAGGGATGATATAGCTAATGTTATATGGATCTTGGTTGAAAGTAGGGGTACCATAGGAATGTCTATCTCTGCATTATTGACTATGAAAAGTCATTTGACTGTGTAGACCACAAGAAACTGGTTAACTCTAGAAGAATGGGAATCCAAGAACATTCGATTGTGCTTATGTGAAACCCATAAATGGAGGACCTGAAGTGGTTGCTGTAGAAGGTCAAGGACTACAATATTGATTGAAGCTCAACATCAAGAAAACAAAGTTTATCACCACTGTGCTCATTGACAGCATTATGATAGATGGTGAAGAGATTGAGATTGTTAAGTTTTAGTTTGCTTGGCTCCATAATCAGCATTCTTGGTACCAGCAGCCAGAAAACCAAAAGATTAATTGCACTGCAAACATCTATTGTCAGAGATAGCTCTAGTTTACCGAAGAACAATGATGTCAGTCTGGAGAATAAGGTGTTCCTGATATAGGCCATGGTCTTTGCAAGTAGGTGCTAGGCATGTGAAAGCTGGACAATGACTAGGGATGATAGAAGGAGAATTGATGCCTTTGAGCTGTGGTGCCACAAAAGAGTACTGAATAAACCATGTACAGCTAAGAGAACAAACAGATCCACCTTTGAGAGGGTGAAACCAAACTGTTCCTTGGAGTCAAGGATTATGAAGCTCTGTCTGACACACTTTGGGCATGTTTCAAGGTGGGAATAGTTCTTGGGGAGGGATATCATGCTTGGGAGGGTGGAGGGACAGCACAAGAGGGGAAGACCCTCTAGACAGAATGACTCAGTATCTGGGGTAATAGGAGAAGGTGTGTCAGAGACGGTAAGGTTGGCTCAGGATAGAGCATAGTTCAGAGCTGTTGTAGATAGTGTCTCTAATGAGTCACAGGCAACTCAACTGCACATAACAACAACATACTGAAGCCTTGGTATTTTTACTTGCTTCAACTATGTAAATAAAGCCAACCAACCAAACAAAACTAGACAAGGAAGAACAAAGAAAAATGAATACTTGGAACACCAGTTTTAACAAGAGAAATCAAATATGTCATGTGAGCAATGTAGCTAGAATTTGCTTTAGAAGGAAGAAAGACAAGATGTACTTTGGGCATGTTATCAGACAGGGAAGTCTGGAGAAGTACATCATGCTTGGTAAAGGAAAGGATCAGCAAAAAGAGAGGAAAATAGTCAACAAGATAGATTGACACAGTCAATGCCTGCAATGCTGTGAGATGGCACAGAGCCATGTATATTCTGCTGTACCTAGGGTCACAGTAAGTTAGAATCAATTTACATTCACCTAACAATAATAATATACCAGGAACTGAAATTCTTCAAGGTCATCCCAAAATAGTGTCTATCATGCTTCCCCCTACATTATTATACTTTTTTGTTAGCTCTAGAATTTTATTTTCCTACAGTGTTCTGATGACATGACCCATAGAGTGTTGCACTTCTAAGCAAAAGTCTATGCCTGTTCCTTTGTTCAAATATCTACTGGCAGTTCTGTGGAAGACAGATGAGTAATCTACTCTGTTTAAGATTAATAGCATTGCAAATTCAAAGGAGGCTTACTTTCAGCCAGAATTGACTGAATGATGATAAATAAGATTATTCTACTTTTCCAAAGTTGCTAAAACCAAGGGAATTATAAGACTATCAACAGTCTTCACTTCAAAGAAAAAATAAAATAAAAAAAAAGAAACCAACAAAACACAAAGACTTATTCTGTAAGATTATTCCTATAGGCAAGGAGGAATCCTGTTTAATTTGCCTCAGGGTTGGGTTTTTGGTTTTGGGGTTTTTTTTAAAATTAGGAAAGGCTACTCCCAACCAGCACTTACTGCTGAACATCAAAGGTACAGTCTTCTGTATGGTTTACATCTCAACATCTAGAAGGAAAAACACCTCTGGCCCTATAGGTAGCATCATAATAGAAGGAGAAAAGATTGAAGTTGTCAAAGATTCCACTTTACTTGGATCCACAATCTACATCTGTGATAGCAACAGCAAAGAAGTCAAGAGTTCTGTTGCTCTGGAGAAATTGGCTATCAAGGACCTCTCCAAAGTCCTAAAGAAAAAGGATATCAAGGTGTGCTTGATTCAAGTAATTGTTGTTTTTTTTTTTTTTATTGCTTCCTTTGCATCTAAAATTTAAACAATGGATAAGAGAAAAAGAAGAATCAATACTTTCGAATTTTGGTGTTGGCAAAAAATATTGAATATTCCATGGATTGCCAACAGAATAACAAAACAGACTTGAAAGATATATAAACACAGTAGAGGCAAACTGGACCACTACTATGGATCCATCCTCATTTTTCACCAGCAAAAATAATAGAATGGTATCCTCAAGCTGTGGCAGCACTAGCATTACAAGGCATTGAAGCCTGCATTCAATATTTTGGAAAATCCCCAGACAGTTTAATCACACCTTACTCGAGTCAACAGCGGAA
>NW_006399851.1:1736428-1738912 GCF_000299155.1 Elephantulus edwardii
ACCACTCTACTATTTATTCTCTCTTACTGGAGCTTAAGGAACTACTTCAACAAAGAGATGCGCCTTTCTATATAACTCATGTAAGATCGCATTCTTTATTACCAGGTCCAATTTCTGAAGGCAATAATCAAGCAGATTTACCCACAAAATCTCTTTTTGTATTTTCTGCTAAGGAACAGGTGGTTGCATTTCATCAGTTGTATCATGTCAATTCCCAAACTTTGAGGAAAAGATTTGCCCTCACCAAAGGTAAAGCACGGAAGATAATTCTAGATTGTGTCACTTGTAGCCAATATATTCCCTCACAGCCTGTCGGAATCAATCCTAGAGGATTGAAGCCATTGTCAATTTGGCAGATGGATGTTACACATCTCCCCGAAGGGGGCAGGTTGAAATACCTTCATGTGTCGGTGGACACATGTTCAGGTATTATTTTTGCTTCTTTACATACAGGAGAAAGTACAACACAAGTCATGTCACATTGTTTATTAGCTTGGAGTCAATGGGGAAAACCGGCTACGTTAAAAACCGAAAATACCCCGGGATATACTTCCAAAAAATTTGAATCCTTTTTTACCCAGATGGGTGTGAGTATTAAACATGGTATACCCTATAATCCCCAAGGATAGGGTATTGTGGAAAGAATGCACCAAACTATAAAACGTTTTCTTGAAAAACAAAAAGGGGGAATAGGGAATAGTTTCCCTTTAAAGGATAGGATTTCCCTAGCTTTATTTACTATTAATTTTTTAAATTTAGATAATGATGGAAAAACAGCTGCTGAACGACATGCCTACCCAGTATCCCATAAAGTCATTAGAGCAAAATGGAAAGATATATGTTCAGGTATATGGAGAGGTCCAGATCCAGTATTAACATGGTCGAGAGGAGCGGTTTGTATCTTTTCACAGAACGAGGAAGTACCAATCTGGGTGCCGGAAAGACTAGTGCGATTCGTCCAAAGGGAAACTGAAGATGTGGACAAAGACATGGACAGTCCTGACAATACTGGTAACACCAATATGGTGGAAGCAGATAAGTAGTACTCCTGATTCCCAGTGGGATATAATCAGAAACTATCCTACATTAATAGCTGTTACTTGGGATGCCCCCTTTTTATCATCATTATTAACTAGTAATATGTCTCTAGGTCTCCCCGCTGTGCCACCTCAATGGGATATAGCGAATGTCACTATAAATTTTAATCTTACCAAAGCTGTTTGTTTTTCTAGTGTATATATAAATTCATCAGAATGTGTTCAGCTTAAATAATATTCCATATTGGATGTTGATTTGGGTCATCGTGGCATTATGGGAGTACAAAATGCGTGGTACCCATTTGTCCCCGCTACTTCCAATCAGAAAGCCACTGCAGATAGATATACTAGAATGCCTTGTTTTTCCACTAAGGTAGCTCCTTATCCCCCGGCATGGGCCCATTTTAGATCTACAAATTATTGTTATGAGATTAACAACTATGTGTGCCTTTCTGGACCTAAACCTAATGATACATTACCACCCCAGAATTGGACTCAGGTTGTGTACTTCTTTAAATTCAATTTAAATACTGAGTTACTAGGCAGTGCACCTAGTTTGTGTGGAAGCAAAGCTTGTCTTGATATTACTCCATTAATTCTCAGTACTGGAAATCTGATTTATGGTGATACAAAAAGATGCAGCTATAGCGTGGGCCCCCCCTGCGCCTGGCATTAACGGAGGTGGAGATCCTCTGGGTGCAAAGGGGATTCTATACCGAGGTGAGATCAGTTTTGACACCACAAAAAATTTTACCTTAAAGAACCCTTTTTGCTTGCAGCCACCTTTCTTTTTCGTTTCTACTAATCAATCTATTATGAATCCATCCCTTTCAAACTGTAGTGAAGTATCATGCAAATTATCATCTTGTATTTTGAATTTTACCTTAATGGTTATAGTTCGCATTCCTGCCGCTATCACCTTTCCGGTCAGTCAAATTGCCGATTCCCCAGCAATACTCCATACTCGACATAAGCGGGACTTCGGTGTTACCGCTGCAGTGGTGACTGCTATTGCTGCATCTGTTGCAGCGGCAGCAGCGGCAGGAATTGCAATGGCATCGCAAACTTCTACTGCCACCATAGTCGATAAGTTGGCAGGTGAAGTTGCTGATGCCCTTTCTTTACAGAATGAACTTAATAATCATGTGAGAGTGGGAATGTTGAATCTAAAGATGCAGACTGCTTTATTACAGGAACAAGTGGATCTTTTGTGGATGCTACAATCAATACCTTGCAGCCCAACATATCCTAATATCTGTGTTACTAACGGTCATGTAAAGAACATGCCTTCCAGCCTACGAGAACTAAATCGATATATGACCAGAGGATGGGACATAAAATTCCAGCAATTTATGCAGAATCTGACCTTCCAAATACTACGAGTAAATGAAACCAGAGTGTCACCTATCACCGGAGATGAACTGTTGAAATCATTAATGACTATGTT
>NW_006399851.1:1739682-1745641 GCF_000299155.1 Elephantulus edwardii
GTGGCAGAATTGGATTGGATAAATGTAGTTATGTTTTAACCAATAAGAATAGGTTAAGTGTTAGTCATAAGCCAATGGGAATAGTGAGTTAACAACCAATAGGATTAGTTAAGTTAGTGGAGTAAGAACCAATAGAAATTAGCATAGAAGCTATCGAGGTAAAGGGTATATAAGGAGCGGGGAGGAGGAAGTGGGGAGCCGCCATTACCACAATAAAGAAGCATCAAGTCGGAGCAAAACAAACAAACAAACAAACAAAAAAAACAGTAGAGGCAAGGATAGTGAATTTGATCTCACTTACTTTGGAAATATTTTCAGGTGGAGCCAGTTCTTGGAAAGAAACATTGTGATAAGAAATGTGGAGTCAGAGAAACAGAGGAAGACCCTCAATGAGCTTGATTTCCATAGTGATCACCTCAGTGTGCTTGACCATTCAGATCATGAGGATAGTGCTGGAGAGGGCAGTGTCCAGACCTTTGTTCATAGAGTCACTGTGAGTTTTGTAGTCTCCTAGACGGCACTTAACAACAATAACAAACAGGCTGCCTTGCCTTCCTTATACTCTAATCACCTCCTAGCCTCTATTCACCTCCTAGTGCCCATCACAATCTAAACACTTGTCCACATGGTCCTTGTCTCCTTTACAGCTTAGTACAAAAGTGTGTGCATTGAGACAAAGAAGAATTAGCTCTACCACTTTCAGTCTGTGGTTTAGTCAAGCCAACTCAGATTTCTCTCAAAAACAGTTTAGAGATTGCTTTCTTGTCTAAATGACTATATTGTTTTTATGTTAAGTGTTGTCAAATTAAATTCTACTGATACCTTAACTGGTTATGTCCATCCTCACCATGTCTATTGGGCTTAAGCTATTGTTCCTACTAGAGTGCCAAGTGATACAATTGAAAGTCGTCTTCTCATCCTCTACTTTTCCAACCATGATGTCTCCTTCCAAGAACTGGTCCCTCCAGATGACATGCCCAAATGATTAATGATCAAGTAGAATAACAAGTTGTTGTTGTGTGCTATTGAGTCACCTATGACTCATAGAGACCCTATGTACAATGTACAATAGATCTGAAGCCTTCTCTGCCTTGAGCCAATCTCATTGACTTCAACACACCTACCTCTATTACCACAGTTACCATGTCAGTCCATGTCATCCAGGGCCTTTCTCTCCTGTGCTGTCCCTCCACCCTTCCAAGAATGATGTCCTTCTCCAAGGACTGGTCCCTTCTGGCCACATGCCCAAAGTATGTGAAATGGAGCTTTACAGTCCTTTCCTCCAAGGAGAAACTTGATTTCATCCTCCCCAAGATGTACCTATTTGTTCTTCTTGTTGGCCTACAGAAGAGTTAATACTCTTCTCCAGCACCACAACTCAAATATATCAATTATTCTTCTGTCATCCTTAGTCATTGTCCAGCTCTCTGATGCAGAAGACTATGGTCTGAATTAGGCATATCTTAGTCTCTAGAATGACATTGTTGCTTCTCAGTATTCTGGAGAGGTCCCTGACAGCAGATTTTCCCAGTGCAATTAATCTTTTAATTTCCTTTCTATTGTTGCCAAGACTGTTGATGTGGAGCCAAGCAAGCTGAAATTATTAACAACCTCAGTCTCTTCTCCATCCATCATGGTGCTGGCAATTGGTCTAGTGATGAGAATCTTTGTCTTCTTAAAGCTGATCATCCGGCCATATTGAAGACTACAGTCTTGGCTTTCTGCAAGTACTTCAAGTTCTCCTGTTTCAGCAAGCAAGGTTGTGTCCTTGCATATCACAGGTTGTTGATGAGTCTTCCTCCAATCATGATGCCGTATTATTTCTCATAAAACCCAGCCTCCAAGATGATCTGTTCTGCTATAGATTGAAAAGGTATGAAAACAAGATGCATCCTTGACACAATCCTTTCCTGATTTTGAACCATGTAGTATTTCCTTGCTCTATTCTGAGGACTACTTTCTGGTCTAAGTATAGGTCTCTCACGAGCACAATCAAGTATTCTGGGATTCCCATTCTCAAAGTTAGCCACACTTTGTTGTGATTCATGCAATCAAATGTGTTTGCATAGTCAATGAAACCAGACATTCTGGCATTCTTTGCTTTCAACTGAGAGCCATCTGACATTGGCAATAATGCCTCTAGTGCCATGGCCTCCTCTAAATCCAGATGAGAAGTTCTCTGTCAATGTACTGTTCCAATCATTTTTTAATAATCTTCAGCAGGATTTTGCTTATGCATGATATTAGTGATGTAGTCCTATAATTTCTACATTCTGTCAGATCACCATAACATATGTGTTATTAAAACAACATATAAGAAATATTTCTTCAAACTCTTCTTCTGTTGTTAGAGGTTGTCAGATCTACTTATGGTTATCTTATGCATAATGAAAGAAAATATGCATCACCCCCATGATTGACTGGGTGTTAGACTGCTATGGTCTATAGAATTTTCATTGGTTGCTTTTTAAAAGTAGCTCTCCAAGTATTTCTTCTTCTTTCTTCTTTGATTGGGAAGCCTTACTGAATATTGTTCAGCATCATAACAACACAAAAACATCTTCAACAACAGCATGGTTGTGACCTTACATAATCTGACAAGAGATACTTTTTACCAGTTACAATGGTAGTTTCAATGACATAAAATTGTAGTTTTGGCCAAAAGGGTTTAGTACCAGTAATTTCACATCGCTCAAAGCAATAGTAGTATTTTTTTTAAAGTCATTTATTCTCTGGGAATTTTGGTAAATATTCCTTTCGAAATCTGTCTTGTAGGCCTCTTGTTGCATCATCAGAAATTAATCATAAAGATTTAGGATCTTAGCATTCATAACACAGAAAAAAAAATATTTTCCAGGAATTAAGGAGAAAATCTTGTGCCCTGTGGAGCTTTCTGTTTTGTTTTAATTTAATACCATCTTTCCAGATTGGATTGTAATACATTTTATTTTGTTCAAAATACTGAATGACATACTCTGACTAATTAAAATAATTCTGCAAACTTTGGGCTGGTAATTTTAAAAAATAGAATTGAGCTTGTATATCGTAAGCTGTATGGATTCATTCATACTATAACATTTAGATTTCCTTAGCTAAAGGTATGATGTATAGAAACATCTGTTAAAATGTCTCTTTAGCTGAATTTTATAACTATGTTCATTATTGCTAAGTAATTAATGGCAGGTCTTCAAAATAGAATTGTGATTCTGACTTTAAATTACTTATTGGTGAAAAAGGGATTCTAGAGTTCCATTACGTTGATACCATACTTTAAATCTACCACATTTTCAAGGCATGGTATTAACTATCCAACTTTGAATTGGTATTTGACTCATTTTTGTGTTATTTTATACAGTTCAGTTCAGTTAGATGACTTAATAATCCTAGGTCCTTTGTAGATAGTTAGGTTTGCAGGAAAACTAGCAGATAACAGGCCAGATATCATAATAAGGAAGCTGGTAAAATTGTAAACATTACCAGTTCCTGAAACTCAGTAATTATTCCATAACTTCCATTGTGCCTCCTGAAAGGATCCCTGTAGAATGCCAGGCAAAAGGAGTAGAATACTTAGAAGGAAAAATATGGACAGTCTCCTATCATTAAGATTTGCAATCTGGAAACCTGACAGAAAGTTAGCATGAATTAAAACTGATTTGATGGCAGTCAGTTTGAGTTCTGAGTTTGGATTATAATAACCAGAAGTGTTGGTGCCACTGTGGCTAAATAATTCTACTACTGCTAGAAAAAGTCTATGCACAATGAAAGGAAATATGCATCATCCCCGTGACTGGCTGGGAGTTGGACTGCTATGAGCTATAGGATTTTAATCAGCTGCAAGTCTGTCATCAGCATATGGATAAGCCAGCTGCTCCGTTGATGAAAGATAAAGTAGTCATCTTAAAATGAAGAGCCTTAAAATCCTTATGGGATATTTTCCCTTTATTATTGAGAGTCAAAATTGATTTTGTTGTTGTTAAGTGCTGTTGAGTAAATTACAATTAATAGAGACCCTATGAATAACTCTGAACCCTGTCATATTTTGAGTCATTCTCAGTGTTTCTGATATCTCAACCCCATTGCCATAGTCACTATGTCGATTCATCTCATTCACAGCCTTCTATTCCTGAAGTGACCCTCCAAACTTTCCAAGCATGAAGCATTTCTCCAAGGACTGGCCTCTCCTGGCAACATGTACAACATGTGAGATGGAACTTCAAAATCCTTGCCTCAAAGGAGAAATTTGGTTTCATCTTCCTCAGGACTCATGGTATGTTCAATACTCTTCTTCAGCACGACAACTGAAAAGCATAGGTTCTTTCTATGTCATCTTTCATTATTGTCCATTTCTCAGAGGCATATCAAGCAATTAAGAAGAACCACTCTGGAGAGGTCCTTGATAGCATATTTTCCTAAAGCAAACTGTCTTTTTATTTTCTGACTTCTGGAACCAAGAATGTTCATTGTGGATCTGAGAAAGATGAGATTGTCAACAACCTCAATCTCTTCTTCATCTATCATGATACTGCCAATTGGCTCAACGGTGAGAATCTTTGTTTTCTTTATGTTGAGCTTCAGTTCATAATTTCGACTGCAGTCCTTGGCTTCTGTAGCAAACACTTCAGATTTCCCTTGTTTCAGAGCAAGGTTGTGTCATATTCATAATGCAGATTGTTGATGAGTCATCTCCGTGTCCTCGTGTCATATTCTTCATAAATTCCAGCCTCCTGAATGAGGTATTTTAGCCAAAAGACTAAACAGATGTGCCTTGGAAAAGGTATAGCCAGAGTATTCCTTGGAGACAAAGATGATAAAGCTTTGTTTCATACTTTGGGCATGTTGCTAGGAGAAGTTATTTCTTGGAGGGGATATTATGGTTGGAGTTTAAAGGCCAGTGAAAAAGAGGAAGACCCTCAATGAGATCAATAGACACAGTAACCTCAATATGCTCAATTATGTCAGAATTGATGAGGATACGGCAAGATTCATGACTATTGTTCATAGGGTTGTTATGAATCCTACTTGACCTAGCAGCACCTGACACCACCAACAACATACCATTTAGAATATTTTTTTAGCATACAAGCTCATAATCTATGAATTTACACTTTAGAGCTAGTTTGAGAATTAAGGAATTAAAATCTAGCATTTGTGTTAGGGTCCCAAGTTGAGTAGATTGTGTGTGTATGTATGTGCACACACGTGAGTAAGCACAACACTTTTCCTACTGGTTGTTGTGGAGTTGGGTATAATTCATTGCAACCCTATGAACAATATATGTAAACCCTATCCTATAGGTTTAAAATATTGTATATGTAACTCAGTCTGTATTTATGGGTTTTAGAACATTTGTTAAAATTTTTCCTTTCTTTGTTTTATCATATTGTCTTGCAGTCATGAACATTTTCTACTTGTATCTCAATGTTCTAAATTCAGCACTTCATGCAGGACATTTTATTTCAAGAAATGATTTTCTGAAACAACTCTTGCATATACTTGTTCTTAATCATTTTTTATTTTTGTCAGCTAGGATGACTCAATTTAAATTTGTGACTCAGACACAGAAATTACACTGGACTTTGTTTATATAGGAAGCTATCATCTCTTATCTTCAAACAGTTGTTCTATATCGTACTTTAGGTGCTGAGCAGGGATGATGCAACTGCATTTCTGCTTTACCAGCTGGGTGGGTTGGTTTTTTGTTGTCACTTAGTACTTTAATCTCCAGAATGAGAGGGTTCAACTGGAGTAAGAGAAAGGGCTTACTCTTTCTTTTCTCATTTTATTGGCTCCCTATCGATCTATAGTTGCCATACAGTGGTCACTTTTGGTTGCTGTGAGGCTGAACACTGTGACACTGATGTGTCAAATGCGTTAATGGCTGGTTACCCAATGTGGACAGAGAGTTGGGTGGAGCTCCCCAATTAAAACAAGCGTGGAGGGAGGAGTGGTATCCACTTCC
>NW_006399851.1:1753111-1778330 GCF_000299155.1 Elephantulus edwardii
CTTTCTTCATGAGTCTAAGTCATCAACCACAGAACTGTTCCCATAACGTTCCAGATTTAGCAGTCCCAGCCTCTTCCTTTTATTTCCTCTGCCCTACCTGTTCTTAGTATTTGTAAAAACTTTTGATTTTACCTTTTAAATTACCTAATTAATGCACTTACACATTCTCAAGAATTATTCACAGTATTTTTTCCCCACCTAAGGAATTGCTATAGTTTTGTTCCTGACTGATTTCTTTCTATTTTTCAAACTGTGTTACACTACCTTTTCTAATAACTAATTTTCTCAGTCATATTTGTGTGTATGTGTGTGTTTGTTTTATGTTGTGTATTTTTTTATTAGTAACTTATTTTCTGTATTATTGTGGTATTTAAAACCATGAATAAACGTAAAAATATATTTTTATAAAATATTAAGTCTCAAGTATAGTAATGAGAAATCAAACAATGAGTTGGTTAGACATAATAATAACAATAATAAACAATAAACACAATTAATTTACTATCTCATTGAGTCAATTCTGAATCTTGGCAACCATCAGTTGAGTTTTCAAGGTTATAAATCTTAAAGAGAGGAAACTGCTTGCTTTCTCTCCTCTGGAACATTTGGCAGATTTAACATTTCTGTTAGTGATCCAACATATCTATGTTATATGTCAAAGCATTTCATATGAGTTGTTTAAATTGTTTTTCTGTATCATCAAGTCAGAACCAACACATAGCTGGATCTCCCGTGGGTTTTCAGAGGCAGTAAATAATATAAGAGGAGGTTGACCATCTTTATCCCTGGGAACACTTAGTGGATTCTGAGATGTATCTTTGAGTTGGCAGTGCAACTCCTTCCCACTGGATCACCAGAGCACCCTAGTTCAATTACTTCTTCGATGGTGGTTGGACATTTGGTCTGTTTCCACGTTGTAGTGGTAAATAATGCTACTGTGCACATTGGTGTATAAATTCCATTTATGTCATAGTTATAAATTCTTTGCTGTGCATTCCTAGGTGTGAAAATCACATGGAATTTCTAGGTTCAGCATTTTGAGGAAACACCTACCAAATTGCCTTCCAGAGAGGTTATACTCCCACCAACATAGTTCATGGGAGTTCTGTTCTCTTCACAACCATTCCAACATTTCTTGCATGTTGTCCTATTAAACTTTGCCACTGCTACTGGGGTAAGATGATATCTCATTGCATTTTTTATTTGCATCTCTCTTCTTGCCAGTGACTTGGAGCATTTCTTCTTGTGTCTGTTGGCCATCTGAATGTCTTCTTCTGTGAAAAATCTTTCCATGTTTATTTCCCTTTTTATAACTGGTTTATCAGTCTTTTCCTTCTGGAGGCCCTGTAGGATTCTATAAACTTTTATTATTAAACCCTTGTCTGAGATGGTGTTAACAAATACTTTTCCCCAGTCAGTAGGTTTTCTTTTCATTCTATTGGAAAAAGGAATATTTTAAAGGTCTCAGTCATCAATTTTATCCTCTCCTGTTTGTGTATTTCTAGCAGTATTTGACACCCTTTTTATACCACCTCAAATTTGTCTCTTATGATGTTTATGGTTTTGAGTTTCATGCCTAGGTCTGTGACCCATTTATAATTGATTTGTTAATATAATGAGAGGTGTGGATTAAGAAATTGTGGTACATTCATATGATGGAATGCTACATAACACTCAGGAGTAACAATCTCAAAAATTACTACATAACTTGGGAGATGCTGGAGGGCATTGTGCAGAGTGAACTAACTCAGTCACATAAAGATAAATACTACATAGAACCGTTATTATAAAAGCAGAAGGATAACTAGTAAAACGTATATGGGGATCCAAAGGGGGAATGGGTAGGAACTGAAGTGGAAGTGTTGGCAGGGACAAAATCAAAGGGCTACACAATTTGGTGAGTGTAGCAAGGGAGTGAAGGAAATGGGAAAGATCCAGCGGGCATCTGAGAAGACATAGTAATGATAAACAGGATTCAATGATGAGTGTTTTATAACACATAATGAGTGAGAAAAATTGTATGAAACAATGTGAATGAAGGATAGTATAAAACATAATGTATAAGAACTTTGTATGCGAACCAATATGAAAATGAAAATAAATAAATAAATAGATGATAGATAAATAAAGAAATAATTTTTTTAAAAAAATAAACTACTAGAAACAGCTTGAGATATAGATAGGTGATCATTTCTATTTCTTCCCCAGCAAATAGGAAGATATTAGTAGGATTAAGTAACATGCTCAAAGTCATTGAGATAATAAAACAGAACTGAAATTTGAATGCAATGTAGCTTGTCTTCTAAAACTAGTTTTACTCACCTGGTATTGAGTATGTATTGGATACAATGAATGGGCATGCCTTTTGAATCCAGAATGATACCAGGCACTGACATAAGCAAACAATAAGAGATAAGGATCTATTTCACAGAAGAAGGATGAGAAATTCCTCTCCCGAGAAATTCCTCTCCCGGAAATTTACAAGCTCTGAGGGTTAACTATAAGGCAGTTCCAACACAATGGCAATGAGCAAATCATGATAGGAAAAAATTACAAAAAAGTGATTCTATTGTCCCACATTCTTTCGAACATCCGATATTGATAATATTTTTGTTACTATTTATACAAATAGTTCTGTAATTGCATCTCAATACTGTTTAGTCTAAATACACTTGCTTTGTGATACAACCATATTTTAATATTCTGATGTCACATCTGTATTTCATCTTTGATGAAGAACATTCAAATCTTTGACCCTCTTCTTAATCAGATGGTATTTCTTATTATTGAGTTTTACGAGTTCTTATATATACAAAATCTATATGAAATGTATGTTTTACCAATAGTTTTGACCATATTAAGCTTATAATTTTATAATCTGAACAATGTGTTCCCCACAGCAAAAGTTTTTCATTTAATCAAACTCAACTTTAAAATTTTTATTTTATAGATTGTGCTTTTGATTTTGTATCTAAAAATTCATTGTCAAGCCTGTAGTCACTTAGATTTTCTTCCGGAAGTTTGACTTTTTACATTTATAACTATGACGACTTAGAATTATTTATTTACTTACTTTATTAGAAATATAAGATCTGTGTCTTTTAGTCTTTGCTTGTTACTGGTCATAATGAATAGCTACAACTCCATTAATTGGAAATCAACTTCATTCCCATTAAAGTAATTAAAGATCAGTTCAGTATATGTCTGAAGGCATATGGTTCTAGATGCTCTGTTCTATTTCATAGAATTATTTGGCTATTCATTCACCAACACAGTGTTACAATTAAATAAGCAAGGAGCTGTAGTTAAACAACCAAAAGGGAAAAACAAGTGATGAGTATTATTCAAGCTGAAAGAACTGAAGAACAAATTCAAGCCTTAAGTTGCAACCATGAAGGGTTCTGTGGGCAAAATAGTAAATGATGCAGGAACCATAAATATATATAAATATATATGTGTGTGTGTGTGTGTGTATATATACATACACATACTTAAATATATATGTGTGTACATGTGTGTTTATATGTATGTGTCAGACCTACACTCCCTGCCTTACCCACTTTGGATTTTTCTACGTATCTTACAAGCTATGTTGGCATCCACTTGCTAAATAACATGCCTCCAGACACTCAGTGAATATGATAAATGTTGACAGTTGTAGAGGGGCTTAAAGCCTTTTGTTAATAGGTCACTATGAGTCGTATTTGACTTCAAGTTAATCAATGACAACATCCTTCCATTTTAACAATAGTCTTATGTAGTATTTGTCCTTATGAGGCTGAGTTAGTTCACTAAGCATAAAGCTTTCTAGACTCTCCTATGTTATATAGTATTTTTCAAAATCATTGCTCCTGAATGGTACATTAAATTCCATCAAATGGTGACATGTACTCATTTTGTTTGGTTGTTCATGTATGTTTGGACTATTCTCATTTTTTTTTCCTTTTGTGAATAATACTGTTATTAATATAGGTGTAAAAATCTCTCTTTGTGTCTCTAGTTTTAGTTTTCAGGGTATATCCCTAGCAGTGGAATAGCTGGGTCATAGGGAATTTCTATATTCAGGTTTTGTAGGAAAACCAAGCTGCCTTTCAGAGTGATTATCTCATTTTATAATCCCAACAACTATGTATGAGAGTTACAATCTCTCTACACCCTTTCCAACATTTATTATTTGCTACCTTGCTAAGCTTTGCTACTGGGGTGAGATGGCATCTCTTTGTGGTTTTTATTTACATCTCTTTTATTGTCAGTGACTTGCAGCATTTCTTCAGGTGTCTGTTGGCCAACTGAATGTCTTGCTCTGTGAAAAGTCTTTCCATGTCTCTTGCCTGTTTTGTATTTGAGTTATCATTCTTTTCCTTGTGGAGGTCCTGTAGGATTCTGTAAATGTTTGTTATAAGATCCTTATCTGATATGAAATTATCAAATATTATTTCCCAGTAAGTATGGATTTTTTGAGGTTTTTACCCCCACCATATTGGAAAATAGTTTTGATATACATAGGAACTTATTATTTAGAATGTCTCATTCATTGATGTTTTTCTCTCATGCTTGTTAATTTTGGCTATCTTTGCAAGCCTATTTATTTAAAATTTGTCCCATTTTGTACTTTTTATGGGTTTGGGCCTTAACCCTATGTCTCTGATCCATCTGGAGTTGTTACTTTGTGTGTGGTGTGAGATGTGGATCCAACTTCAGCTTTCTGCAGTTAGATGTCCAGTTTTGCCAACACCAGTTGTTGAAGAGATTGTTGTTTCACCATTTGAAAGGTTTTGTTTCCTTTCAAATATCAGTTGACTGTAAGTGGATGAGTTAATTTCTGGGTTCTTGATTCTGCTGTACTAATGTATGTGTCAGTCATTGTACCAGAACCATGCTGTTTTGGTTATTACAGCTATTTAGTAGGTTTTGACATCAGAAAGTCTGTGCTTCTCTGTTCATTTTTGTTTTTACAAAATTATTTGCTTGTTCATTGTCTCTCATTTCCAAATAAACTTTTCAATTGCTTTTGCTCTTTCTTTGAAAAAGGAATTTGATATCTCTATTAAGGTTGAATTAAGCATGTAGACTGCTTTTGGTAGGACTGTCATTTTAATGATATTGAATCTTCTTATTCATGAACAGAAAATATTTTTTTTTCATTTAGGCAGGTCTCCTATCACATCACATACTAGTATTTTATAGTTTTCTTTGTAAATGTCTCTTCTGTCTCTAATTAGGTTTATTCCCAAGTATCTCAATTTGTGATTGGCTATTGTAAAACCTTAATACATTCTTAGTTTCCTCATCTGTGTTTTCTTTGTTAGTGCAGAGGAACAACACTGAATTTTGTATATTTGTCTTGTAACTTGTGACTCTACTAAGTTGGTCTATTAGGTCAAACAATTGTTTTGGATTTATTTCCTCTTTTTTATTAATTTTAATGAAAGTTTACAGAGACTTTGGATTTCCATTCATTCATTGTTGCACTTTTCCCCCTGCCCACTCTTCCCCACCCCCCAAGTTTACTCTTCTCTTTGAAAAGTAAAAGAAAAAATCTCTCACTGTAATGCAATACATGCCCCCCCCCAAGTCCACTCCACTATGCGGCCTTCATTATGGACTCCTGTCATGATGATAATACACAATCATATATCCCTTTTAAACAGTTCTCTCACTCATCTGTTTCAATGCAGTATACATAATTGATCCCATCTTTCTCAGTCTCCCCCCAATCCTGATGTCAGTCTCATTTTACAACAGTGGCACAGTGCAGTATTTATCCTTTTGTGACTGAGATATTTTACAAAGCATAATGTCCTCTAGGATCACCAATTTTGTATATTTCATGAGTTCCTTGTTTTTCAATGCAGCATAGTATTCCACTGTGTGAATATACCACAGCTTCTCTATCCATTAGTTTGTTGATGGGCACTTTGGTTGTTTCCAACTCTTTGCTATTGGGAACAAAGCCATGATAAATATGGGTGTGCATGTATCTATTTGGGTGGCAGTAATGGTTTCTGTGGGTTATATTCCCAGTACTGGAATTGCTGGGTCAAATGCAATTTCTAATTGCAAATTTTTGTGAAAGCGCCATACAAGCTTCTACAGCAGTTGCACCATTTTACACTACCAACAGCAGTGAATAAGCGTTCCAGTTCCTCCACATCCTTACCAGCATTTGTTGTTTTCTGTTCTGTTAAATTTTGCTATTCTCACTGGAATGAGATATCTAATAATTGTTTTGAGTTGCATCTCTCTTAGAGCTAGGGACTTTGAGCATTTCTTTATGGTTTTGTTTGCCATCTGGATGTCTTCTTTGGTGAAGTGTCTGTTCAAATCCTGTGCCCATTTTACAATTGGGTTGCAATCTTCTTGTGGTGCTCGAGTACTTTATACATTCTAAATATACATTCCTGGTCTGATATGCCATTACCAAATACTCTTTTTCTCAGTCTGTGGCTTTGCTTTTTACCCTGTTGGAGAAGTTTTTGGATGTGCATAGGGATTTGATTCTTAGAAGGTCCCATTCATATTTTATCCTTTCCTGGTTGCAGATTTTTCAGGATGCTTGGTAGACTGTTTATGTTGTGGCTTAGGACTTCTAGAGTTCTTCCAAATATTTCTTCACTAAAGTTTATAGTCCTTGATTTTAGTCCTAGGTCCATGATCCACTTTGAGTTGGGTTTTGTGTATGGAGTGAAGTGTGGATCTTGCTTGAGTTTTCTACAGATAATTTTCCAACACCATTTGTTTAAAAAGGCTGTCATTTCCTCACTTAACCGATTTCATCTCCTTGTCAAAAATCAGTTGACCATAGGTAAATGGGCTGATCTCCAGATTCTCAATTCTATTCCATCGATCTATGTGGCTGTCATTGAACCAGAACCACACTGTCTTGACCAATAGGGCAGTTTAGTAAGATTTGAAATTAGAGAGTTGGATGCCTCCTACCTTATTTCTCTCTTTTTGTTTTCCTTCTTTTTTTCATTATTTTTAATTTTTTTTTACAGAGGTTTTGGATTTCCATTCATTCATTGCCGCAATTTTCTCCCTTCCCACCCCTCCCCACCAGCTCGCTTCCCCCTCTGAAGAGAGAAAAAAAAGAAAAAAAAATTCCTTCATTAGTATACAATTCCCACGTCCCTACCCCCCACTCCCCACCCCGAGTACACTTCTCTATGCAACCTTAATTCTGGATTCCTGTGCTAACCATAATACTCAATCATATTTCTAATCTGTTCTTTCCCTCATCTGTTTCAATACAATATACATAATTTATCCAGTTTTTTCTCTCATACCCCCACCCTGATGTCAGACCCATTCTACACCAGTGGCACCATGCAGTATTTGTCCCTTTGTAACTGAGATATTTCTCTCAGAATAATGTCCTCCAGCATCACCCACTTTTTTAAGGAGTGCTTTGCTTATTTGGGGCCTCTTTCCATTCCAAATGAAACTGGAGATTGCCTGTTCCATCTCGTCGTAGAATGTGATTGGTATTTGTATTGAGATTGCATTGAACATGTAAGGCTTTGTTGTTTTGTGTTGGTTTTTTTTCTTTAATCCATTCTGCTAGTTTTTCTTCCTTATCAGTGCATTTAATCCATTCACAGTGTGATTATTGACATACCAGCCCTTATTGCTATCATTTTACTATACTTCTTTTCCTGCTATTTTTGTTACTCTAGTCACTATGGTCCAACCACTTTGGCATTTCTGTGTGCATTTGGTCTTGTGTAGAATTGGTCTTGTTTTCATTATTTTTTTAAGTTTCTGAATTTCTAGAAATGATCTAATTTCTCTTTCATATTTGATGGATAGCTTTACTGGATACAAGGTCCTTGGTTGCCAATTGCTTTTTGTTTTTTGTTTAATTTTTTTCTATATTCCATCCCTTTGTCATCTTGCTTCAATAATTTCTACTGAGAAATCAGAACTTAATCTAATTCTTTCTCCTCTGTGTGTGACTCTTTGTTTTACTTGTACTTCTTTTAGTATTCTATTTTTACATTTGATTTTGGTGAATTAGACTATGATATGTCTTGGTGTTTTTATAATCTGGGGTTCGCTCAGATTTAATTTTTTTTAAATATTTTAACTGTAATTTTTACTTTGTGAATGTGGGTTTTCCTGTTCTTCATGATACATGGGAAGTTTGTTTCTATAACCTATTCCATCATTTTCTCAGTACTTTCCTTACCTCCTTTGTGTTGTGAAATTACTAGCATACGTATGTTGCTCCTTTTTGATGTTATCCCTCATTATTCTCATGTTATTTTTGTTTTTATTTGCCTCTGTCTCCTCTCAGTTTTATCTTCTCATTAAGGTTCTTGTCTTCTAGTAGCAAGAAGCCACTCTGCAATCCAAGAGGGATATCGTTATAAAACACCAGCTGTTCTCTAGGAAGAGGGTGGATAATCTTCTCCCATGTGATTAACTGCCTCTGAAAATCTGCTAGACAGTCAGCTATGGGTTGGTTGTGACACAGTACTATTACTACACCGTAGTAATAGTAAGCATTTTGGAAACATGCCAGTTTGGTCCTGATATTCTGGATTGCATTTTCATAAATTTTTATTATTTCCAGTATTATATTGGCTGTACCCTCGCTATCTTGTGGTGATTTATGTTCTTATATCTCTTTATCTATAGTTTAATTTTTTTTTCTTCCATCTTTTATTATTTCTTCTATAGTTGTTCATATTCCTCTGTGTCAATATGTTCTTTTGGCTCCCTGTCTCTGGAGTATTTGCTTCATATATAGCTTCCATTCTTTCTTCTATCATTTGTACCTTCTTATGTTGTTGTTGTCACATTCCAACGAGTTGCCTGAAACTCATAGTGACCCTGTGTACAGCAGCGCTGAAGCCTAACCTCTCCTGAACCAATCTCACTATGACACACCTTCCCTCATTATTCCAGTTGATCTGTCAATCTATCTCATCCAGGGTCTTTATCTCTTTTGCTGTCCCTCTACATTTCAAAACTTGATGTCCTTCTCTAAGGACTGGTCCCTTCTGGACACATGCCCAAATTATGTGAGATGGAGCTTCAAAATTCATCTTTTGATTTTTTGACTGCTGATGCTAAGAATATTGATTATGGAGCTAAGCTTCAGTAGCTGTTCATATAACTTTACATCAGAATTGTTCTTATGATTCCCTGTGCCTGGGATACTTGCTTTATTTAAAGCCTCCATTCTTTCTTCAATCATTTGGACTTTCTTTTCTATAACTGTTCATATGACTCCACATCAATACATTCCTATTTCTACGGTAATTATTGGGTCTGAAATTTGCTCTGCTTTTTAAGGACATGGTTTATTTGATTTCCTCCCCCCCCTCACTCTCACACACACACACACTGAAACTGCCTTTTACTATCATGACTTTATGTGGCATTTATCTTGATATGTGTTAGGTCCTTTCTATTGTGTCTGTGTGGATTGTTGATAGTTCTTTATTCTTATGATAATGTCAATCTGTTGAAGACTCAAAATGTTCTGTTTAAGCGAGCTCTGGTGGTCTAATGGCAAAAAGCTGCTCTGCAATCCCAGAGGTGAATGGTTCAAATCCACCAGATGCTCTGTTGGAGAAGGAAGGACAATATCCTCCTGTAGCAGTCAGGTCCAATTTGACGGTACACACACACACACACACACACACACACACACACACACACATTTCATCTATTGGCATGGACAACTTGCTCCTTTGGAAATCCTTCAGGACCTGTGAGATGGGAAAGTTTGCCTTTCCTAAAATACTTCAGATCCTCTCTGCTCTGCAGTGCAATGATGAGGAAACCTCGCCTTATTGTAGCCCCTCTCCTACAGTTTATTTTTTTTTCCTTGGCATGCAGAATGACATGGCCAAAGTCCAGAGTCTAGAGTAGCTTCTGTCCAGGAGAATGATCAGAAGCTCTTCCCTTAGCACTTCAGTGTGCTGGCTCTGGGAATCAGTTTCTTCCCTGATTGCAATGATTTCTCCTGTAGTCTATTGTCCTCTTTGGTCTGTGGGGTGGCCCCATAGTGGCCAGGTAACCTGCCTGGAACAGTTACCCTTCTGGGAATTTGCAGGCACTTTACTCCTCAGTACCTAGGTTTAGTATCCTAAACCTAGGATTTACATTATTAAGAGCATGTCTTTATTCTTCTTAATATGATTCAATACAATATGCTTACCTATAAGAACTGATATTGCTGAATGTAAAAATAATTCTCACAAGTTATTTCATTTTATTTATTAGTTTACACTCTTTTGGACAAAAATTCTTGTAAGGTTTTTTTGTTTTCTTTGACTCACGTGCTACTGAAAGACATATTGTTTGATTTCTACTTATATATTGAGTTACTAGCTGTCTATTGTTTGAAATCATACTTCTGTGGTTGCTTTTCTTTTAAATGCTAATAGGTGTTTTTAGCCCAAGATGTGTTCTATCATTTGAACTTTAGAAAAATGTATAGTCTTGCTGGTTTTGGGTGAAGTGTTCCATAACTGTCAATATTAATTGATGATCCTCTTCCATTAAATTAACTATATTCTCATTGACTTTGCCTGTCTCACTTTTTGATTACTGATAGAAGGAATTTGAAATCTCCAACTAAAATAATATAACTACCTATTTATGTCATGTATTCCATAAAACTTCTCTAAGTTTTTAGATGTTCTGTTGTTAGGTGCATACACATTTAAAATTTTAAAATAATTTTGGGTAATTGATTAATTTATATTTATGCATTGTCAGTCACAAGCCCAGAAAATTTTCTTTGCTTTTAATGTTGATTTTGCTTTTACAGATGTGGAGACATTATTTGAATATAACACCATATGTGTTAAATGTTCACAAGTTCTGAAGAATTTTCTAATAAAGATTTTCCATAAAATTTGACATAGATCTTGGTAGTTAAGGTACATATATAAATGAAAAATACAGATGTTATTGTTGAAAAGAAAGACAGGCTGTATATTCAGTATTAATTTCATTTAAAGATAAATTATGATGTGCTATATTATTTTACCCTTGCTGGGCATTAGATATGAGTTATTTCGAGCCAATATCACTTAAAAATATGTTACCACTATCACTACAAAATAATGTCCCATGATAAATATTGGATTCTAGAAAACAGCCATTTTTAGAAAGAATCAAAGATTAAGAAGGATTAGTGCAATTATAAAAAGGTGAAAAAATCCTGGAAATTGACGCATCATTGTGATAAAATATTAGTGTAAGCTATTTAACTTTTACAGGAGAAATGCAGTATGTGGGTGGGAGGGAGAAGGGTTGCCATTGGTCTTTAGTTTTTTTGTTGCTGAGTAAGTGAAAAGAAACATAAAGTGAGGTTCTTCCAATTTCAAATTGTTAACAATATGGTTACTTACATACCCTACAGAGAATTCCTGTAGGCACTAACCCAGTCACAAATCAGTGCACATCAGCATTTTGCATAAAAGGAAAACATCCATATCTGACTAAAGTGAAGTAAAATCAATTAAAAACCCCCACCATTTTCTAGAGAAGTCCCGCAGGTTTTTTTTTCCGCGGTTTTTTTTAATGCATTTACAGCTAATACATCACGGGGAGGGGAAAAAAAGTCTTCGGCCTCCTTAAGAAATCACACTTAGATCCAAATCTTAAACTTCCTCAGTATGTTTTTTCTTTGCTTAAAGAACATCCTACAGACATTAAGTCTCATCTTTCTTCCCTTGCTATTTTTGTCATTATTAGAGGGTTAATCTCTGTTCTGTTTTTATTTTTTTTCATGTGTTAAAAAAAGAATTAGACTCCTATGTTACAGTCCTTCAATCACAGGCTTCTCCAAATCATGCAGAATGTCATAAAACGAACATCTGACCAGACCCAATGCCAAAATTCTGCCTTCAGCTCTCTGGCTTGATTTAAACTCCTTTGTCAATAGAATTATAGCCACTAACATAATTGCATTTGATTTTATTTACCGCTGAATGTCTGAACTCACACATGAATCAAATAATTATTTTAGACTTTCCAAAAAGCACAATTGGAAGGGATTTTGAAAACATATTAAATTACTGTAATGTTGAAATGACTTCACATTTTTAGAATATTGTTTGAAGTTTAATGGTGCAAATATCAATTGCCTCAAATGTCATGTTTTTAATTAGGTGTGATGGTTTTAGGGGGATTTTAACTTTTTAAATCTGAATTGTGATTGTTATATTAAAGATATTAGCCTGCTAACAAGAGGAATAAACAAATGTATTCCTCTTGATGACTTTGTGACTGTGGTCATAGACATAGAAAAAAACTCCTGACTATTATTTTGTGATTGAGTAAGATTGGAAACCTCAGAGTTCAGATTCCATGACTTAAACAGGAAGAATAACATTTCTGTTGTTATGTCAATATATTAGGCTAGTGTTTTTACTGTTCATTACCCTGGAATCAATTCCAGCTCATATCAGCCTTATGTACAACAGAACAAACATTGCCGTGCTCATTGTTGTTGTGTGCCAGCTCATTGTTGACCCTCCAGTGGGTTTTCAGAGGCAGTTGATGACATGGCAGGAGATTGCCCATCCTTCTTCCGTGAGGCAGCTGTGTTTTCGAGCCACATACCTTTGAGTTCAATGCAGCTTCTTGCCACTAGACACCATCAGAACTCCGTATTGTATACAAGGGTTATAGACATTGTCTTACAGTTCCATCAGCATCACATGAGAGTTCCAATCTCTCCACATCCTCTCCAAGGTTTATTGCTTACTGTCCTGTTGAACTTTGCTACTGCTATTGAAGTGAGATGGTATCTCATTATTGTTTTGTGTGCATCTCTCTCTTATTGCCAGTGATTTTGAGTGTGTTTTCATGTGTCTACTGGCCATTCAAGTGTCTTTCTTTGTTAAAAGTCTTTCTATGGCTTTTGCTTTTTTTGTGTGTGTGATTATATTATCAAGCTTGTCTGTGCAGAGAAACTGTAGTTTTCTGTAGATTTTCATAATGAAAAGAATCTGTCTGAGATGTCATTGCCAAATGCTTTTCTCAGCATGTAGGTTTTCTTTTCATTCTATTGAAAAAAATATTGAAAATACACAGAGATTTAATTTGTAGAAAGTCCAATTTGTCAATTTTATCCTCTCCTGGTTGTGCATTTCTAGCTGTATTTTCAAGCCTATTCATACCAGAGGCTAGGCATTCTAAATTTGGTCCTATTATTTCTCTTATGATCATCATGTGTTTTAATTTTACTTCATGTGTCTGGTCCACATAGAAATTATTATTGTTTGTGGTGTGAGATGTGTATACTGCTTCAGCTTTTTGCAGGTAGATATCCAGTTTTTCCAGTACCATTTATTAAAGAGGAAGTTGCTTCCCCTTTTGATATGTTTTGTTTCCTTTCCAAATACCAGTTGACCATAGGTAAATGACTTAATAACTGGGTTCTCAATTCTATTCCATTGGTCTATTTTTCTATATCTCCTGTTGTTTTGGTTATTACAACTGAGTAATAGGTTGTAAGGAATTTGTCCATTTCCTCTACATTTTTTAAATTATCAGAGTATAGCTTTTTGTAGTATTCTGATATTACTGATTTAATTTCCTCTGGTTCTGTTGTGATGTCACTTCTGTCATTACTTAATCAAGTTATCTATATCTTATCTTCTTTTTTTCTTTTGTTACATTTGCCAGTGCTTTGTCTATTTTATTGACCCTTTTGAAAAAATAGGTACTGGTCTTATTGACAATTTCAACTGTTTTTCTGTTTTCTATCTCATTGATTAGCTATTGTCCTTATAATCTCTTCCACAGGTTGTAGAATTAGATTATTGATCTAGTTCTATTTGCAGAAAGTGTTGAGTTAGAGCATTGATTCTCCTTCCCTCTTCCTTTTTCATGTGTGTGCTTATTGCCATGAACTGCCCCCTGAGGACTGCCTTAGCTATGGCCCAGAGGTTTTGGTAAGGTATATTTCATTATCATTTGTCTCAAGAAATTTTTTTATTTCACTTTTTATTTCTTTTATAACCCAATCATATTCTAGCAGAGTTATTTCATTTCCATATGGGTGGTTTTGTAAACTTTACTCTTCTATGGTTAATTATTAGTTTTATTGCATTGTGGTCTGAGAAAATACTTTGTATTATTTCATTGTTTTTTGATGTGTTGAGGCTTGCTTTGTGTCCTAATATATGACCAATTCTGGAGAATGTTCCATGTGCATTTGAGGAGAAAGTGAATTGAGTTTTTGTTGGGTGAAGTACACTGAATACATCCACGAGTTGGCTGATTGCATAGTTTAGATCTTCTGCATCTTTGTTGAATTTCTTTTGAAATGACCTATCCTTTGGTGATAGTGGTGTGCTGAAATCTCCTACCACTATTGTGGTGTTATTTGTCTCTTCAATTCAGTTAACCATTGTTTTATATATTCTGCAGGTTTATCATTTGGTGCACAGATGTTGACCAAGGTTATGTCTTCTTGCTCTGTGTGCCTTTAATCAGCATGTAATTCCCTTCCTTATCTTTGATGGTGGTTTTTATTCTTAAATCTTATTAGATTTAAATTTTATGAGAGATTAGTTTTGCCATTTGTACTTTTTTGAGGTTGCCATTTGCTTGGTGTAATTTTTCCCAACCTTTGATGTTGAGTCTGTCTTTCTCTCTTTTTTTTTAATCCTTTTTATAAATTTCTTGTAGGGAACATATTGATGTTCTTCATTTTTTTATTTATTTTGCTCCTCTTTTTCTCTTAATTTGTGCATTTTGTCCATTTACATTAAGCATCATTATTGTCAGGGCAAGTTTTACTTTTGCTCTTTTGCCATGTTTCTTTCTCTATTGTTTCTGATTCCTATTGTCCTTTCACTTCCCTTTGGTGTCTCTGTGTGTAGGACTTCACTTAACATTTCTTGTAGTTTTGACCTGGGATTGAACCTACCTAGAAATATATAAGACCTATACAAATAAAACTACAGAGCAATTCTGCAAGACACAATAAAAGACCTAAAGAAATGGAAAAACATGCCCTGTTCATGGATAGGAAGACTCAATTTTGTGAAAATAACAATCCTACCAAAAGCAATCTACATGTTCAATGCAATCCCAATCCAGCTACCAAATTCATTTTTCAAGGAAATTAAAAGGGAAGTTATAAAATTTATTTGGAGAGGCAAGAGACCCTGAGCAATCAAAAAACTTCTAAGAAACAAAACTGAGGTAGGAGGCATAATACTCCTTGACCTCAAAACCTACTACACAGCAGTAGTAACCAAAACCTCATGGTACTGGTACAGTGACAGGCACATAGACCAGTGGAACAGAATTGAGAACCCAGAAATAGTTCCAGCTATCTATGGTTAACTGATATTCGACAAGCAAATCAAAGCTATCAAATGGAGAAATGATTACCTCTTCAACAAATGGTCCTGGCAAAACTGGACTTCCACCTGCAAAAAACTTAAGCAGAATCCACATCTCACACCATACACAAAAATAAACTAAAAATGGATCAGAGATCTGGGAGTAAAGCCCCAAACCATAAAGTTCATAAGAGACAAAGTTAGATTAAGCTTAGAAGCACTAGTCCAAGGTATAAACAGACTGCCAAGTACAATCAGGAATGCACAATCTGAAGGGGATAATATTGATGCATAAGACCTTCTAAAAATTAAATCCACGTGTGCATAAAAACCTTTTTCCAACAGGAAGAAAAGAAAACCTATAGACTGGGAACAAACATTTGGTTATACTATCTAAGACAATAGTATTATGACAAAACTTTACAAATACTACTGGGCCTCCACAAGAAAAATACTGAAAAACCAATTACAAAATGGACAAAAGACATGGGAATGGTAAACAGATATATGAAGAAATGTTCCAAATCACTGGAAATAAAAGAGATGCAAATAAAAAGCATAATGAGGTACCAGCTCACTCCAGTAAAAGTGGCAAAGTTTAACAGGGCAGCTAGTAATAGATATTGGTTTATACATTGTTGGTGGGATTGTATAATGGTGCATCCATTCTGGAAGGCAGTTTGGTGCTTCCTCAAAAAAGCTGAACATAGAAATTCCATGTGACCCAGCTATTTCACTGCTTGAAATACACCCTGAGAAAATGAGATCTGAAGCCTAAACATAAATTTGTAAACCGGTGTTAATAGCAGCAATATTCATCATTGCAAGAACATGGAAACAGCCCAAATGCCCAATCAAAAACTAATGGATTGATAAAATACTGAACATTCACACAATGGAATATACTATGCAGCATGCAGGAGCAATGATATTGTAAATTATTAGACCTAACTTAGAAGGGATTGGAGAGCATTATGCTGAGTGAACTAACTCAGTCCCATAAGAATAAATATTATATAAAACCATTATTGTAGAATGAGTATAAGGATCCAAGAGGGGTAGAAAAATTTGGAAGCAGAGGCATAAGGATGTGTAGGCAGGGGAGGACTAATCATGGGCTTTTAAAATTTGATGGGGGGAGGTAAAAGTAAATGAAAGAATTTTTTTTACTTGAAAACAATGTATCCAAATTTTGTAAATAAACTAGCAGGGTGGGAAATGAAAGGTCATTTTAAAAAAAAAGTATTGCCTGAGTCATTTAAGAAAAAAAAAATGGCTAGAACTATCATAGATAGGAAAGTTCCAGAAGTTCAAGCAGAATTCAGATGAGGCCGTGGCACCAGGGATATCAGTGCTTTTGTCAGATGTATCCTGACTGAAGCTAAGGAATATCAGAAGAATGTCTATTTGTGCTTATTGACTATGCAAAGATGTTTGACTGCATGGACCATGATAACTTGTGGCTGACATTGAGAAGGATGAAAATCCCAGAACATTTGATTGTGCTTATGTGGAACATATACCTGGATCATTAGGCTGTTGTGTGAACAGAGCAGGGAATCTCTGCATGGCTTGAAATTGGGAAGGGAGTGTATTGAGGTTGTATTCTCACTCCATACCTATTCAATCTATGCTTAGCAAATTATCCGAGAAACTGGACTTTATGAGAAGGAGTGTGGCATCAGGATTGAAGGGAGACTCATCAATAATCTGTGCTATGCAGATGACACAACCTTGTTTGCTGAAAGTGAGGAGGACTTGAAGCACTTGTTGCAGAAGATAAAGGAATGTAGCCTTCAGTATTTTTTGCATCTCATTGTCAGAAAAATGTAAATACTTACCACTGAACCAGAAGGTAGTGTCAAAATGGATGCAGAGGAGATTGAAACTATTAACAGCTTCTTCTTCCTTGGATCCATGATTAACATCCTTGGTATTGACAGTCAAGAAATAAGGAGACATGTTTCACTGGGAAAATCTGCATTTAGAAACCTTTCCATATTATTGAGGAGTAGTGATGTCAGTTTGAGGACTAAGATGCATCTGATTCAGGCCATAGTCTTTCCGATTACTAGCTATGCATCAGAGACCTGGACAATGAATAAGAACAACAGAAATGAAATGACTCCTTTGAGCTGTGTTGTTGGAGAAGATTGTTGCATATCTCATGGATGGTGAAAGGAACAAATAGGTATGTTTTAGAGATGGTTCAGACAGAATGTTCTTGGGAGGCAAGAATGATGAGGTTTCACCTCAAGTACTTTTGACATGTTTCTAGGAGGTGCTATTCATTGAAGATGAACATGATATTAGGAAGGGTGGAGGGCTGGTGAAGAAAAGAAAGACCCTCGACCAGATGGATTGATGCAGTGACTTCTGCAATTGGCTTCTGTGTGGCAGGAAGTGTGAGGATAGTGTGAGATAGAGCAGAGTTCAGATGTTTTGTTTATAGAGTAGCTATGAGTCATGCTCAAGTCAAGTCAATGGCACCTAACAACAACAGGTTTATTCCAAGTATCTCTCTTTGTGATTGGCTATTGTTAGTAATATTACTTCCTTGGTTTCCTAATTTGTGTTTTTGTTACTGCTGAGGAATGCCATTGATTTTTGTATTTTTATCTTAGATCTTGTCACTCTACTAAAGCGATCTACTGGGTCTAACACGCTTTCTGTAGAGTCTTGGGGGTTCTCTGCATACACTATCATATTGTTGGCATGTAACAGCAGTTTTACCACCTCTTTGGCTATTTGGATACCTCTTATTTCCTTCTTTTGTCTTATTGTCCTAGCCAGTATTTCCAATACATTAATATTAATATCAATATTAATAATTATTGATGGTTTCAATTGTTTTTGTTTGTTTGTTTATTTTCTACCTCAATGATTTCATCTCTTATCCTTATAATTTCATTTCTTCTAGAGAATATGGGGTTAGAACATTATTTTCTATTTTATGGAGTTATTAAGTTCATCAAATTTGCTTATTCCTTTTTTATGTATTTGCCTATTGCTATGAGTTGCTTCTTAAGACTGCATTAGCTGTAGCACAGAGATTTCAATATGTTGTATTTTTTCCCTTCCCTTTCCTTCTATTCCCTCCCCTACCCTCCCCTACCCTACCCTCCTTCCCTTCCTTTCCCTTCCTTTCCTCTTTCTTTCTTTCTTAAATAAAATTATGTTTTATACAGATTTACTTAAAAATTTCATATACATAATTTTTCACTCTGGACCTTGCTTATTTCCTTTACCCACCTCTCCTTCGCCCATCAAGTTGTGTGATCCTATGATTAATCACAGAAAAGATTATCCAGGAGGCTGGGCTCTAGGAGGAGAAATGTGGCATCAGGACTGGAGGAAGACTCATCAACAATCTGTGTTAGACAGATTACACAACCCTGGTTGCTGAAACTCAGAAGGACTTGAAGTGCTTGCTGCAGAAGGTCAAGGTCTACAGCCTTCAATATGGATTGAAGCTCAAAATCAAGAAAACAATGATTCTCACTACTGGGCCAATTGGCAGCTTCATGATAGATGGTGAAGAGACCTGGCCAAAGTACAGAAAAGCAACGATGTCCGTCTGGAGACTAAGGGGCACCTGATCCAGGCCATGGTCTTTGCAATTACTTACTATGCATGTGAAAACTGGACAACGACTAGGGATAATAGAAGGAGAATTGACACCTTTGAGTTGTGTTGTAGGGAAGAGTTTTAAATATACCAAGGACTGCTAAGAGGCAAAAACAGGATTGCCCTAGACAGGGTAAAATCAGGCTGTTCCTAGGAGACAAGGATTCTGAAGCTTTTTCTGACATACTTTGGACATGTTGCAAGGAGGGACCAGTCCTTGGAGAGGTACTTCATGCTTGGGGAGTGTGGAGGGACAGCACAAGAGAGGAAAACCCTCAATGAGATGGGTTGATTCAGTGACTGGGATAATAGGGGTAGATGTGTCACAGACAATAAGATTGATACAGTATAGAGCAGGGTTTAGGACTGTTGTACAAAGGGTTGATATGAGTCACATGTGACTCAGCAACACACAACAACAACAACCACCCCCCTTCATTGTCACCTCTCTACTCTCATCCTCCCCCTCTTGGATTCTCATGAAAATTCTAGAATAATGGTCTTATACATTTTTTGTCCTTATGGGAGTGAGTTAGTTCACTTAGCATAATGCTTTCTAGTCCGTTCCAAGTTAGGAAGTGAATTGCAAATCATTGCTCTTGTATGCTATATAGTATTACATCCTGTGAATGTACCATAATTTTTCGATCAGTTCAGTAGTGGTTAGACATGTGGGCTGTTTCCATGTTCTTGGATTGCTGAGTAATGTGTCTACAAACATTGTTGTACAAGTCTCCATTTGTGACTCAGTTCTCATTTTTTCAGGGTATATTCCAAGCAGTCGCATAGCTGGGTGATACAGAATTTCTAAGTTCAGCTTTTTGAAAAAACACCAAATTGCCTTCCGGAGTATTTGTACCATTTTACAATCCCACCAACAATCTATAAGAGTTCCTATCTTGTCACATCCTCTTCAACATATATTATCCACTGCCCTGTTAAACTTTGCCACTGCTACTGGAGTTAGATGTTATCTCATTGTGGTTTTGATTTATATCTTTCTTATTACCAGTGATTTTGACCATTTCTTCATGTGTTTGGTTGCCATTTGACTATCTTCCTCTTTGGAAATTCTTTCTATGACTTTTGCCCATTTTGTAATTGGATAATCAGTCTTTTTTTAATTTATTTTTTTTATAATCAGTCTTTTTATGTGAAGTTCCTCTATAGGATTCTGTAAAGCTTTGATATGAGACCCTTGTCTGAAATAGTATTTCCAAATGTTTTTTCACCAATCAGTAGGTTTATTTTCACTCTGTTGGGAGAAAGGTTTTGATACATGTAGGTATTTAATCTTTAGAAGGTCCCATTTATCAATATTATCCTCTTTTGATAGTACATTTCTGACTGTATGTGGTAGTCTCTTTATACCATAGACTGTCTAAGTTTGAGACCAGTAAACTCTGATAAACTTTATGGTTTAGAGCTTTACTCCAGGTCTGATCCACCTTGAGTTTATTTTTGTGTATAGTGTGAGATGTGAATCCTATTTGAGCTTTCTGCAAGTAATAGGCCAGTTTTGCCAGCACCATTTTTTGAAAAGGTTGTCATTTCTGCATTTGATAAGGTTTTATTTCCTTGTTAAATATCAATCGACCACAGATAACTGGGTCCATTTCAGAATTGCTTTGCATATTTGTTGGTGTTGTTGTTAAGTGCCATCAAGTCATAGATGACTCATAGCGACCCTGTGAACAAAAGTCTTGAACACAACAAACATTCATCTTTTCTCTAAGTTGAGGCAAGTTATTTCAGAATCTCTTTACTCTCCAAATAGACTTGACAATTTCCCTTTCAATCTCCTTGAAAAATGTGTTCAACATGTAGATTATTTTTGGTAGGAATGTCATTTTCATAATATTGAGTCTTCCTATCCATGAACAGGCACATTTTTCCATTTATTTAGGTCCTTTATTGTATCTTGCAGACATGGTCTATAGTTTGCTTGTACAGGTCTTTTGTGTCTCTAGTTAGGTTCACTCCCAAGTATGTCAATTTGTAGTTGGACATTTTAGGTGCTATTGCTTTCCTGTTTTCCTTCTCTGAGTTCTCTTTGTTTCTGTAGGGGAATCATACTGATTTTTGGATATTGATCTGATATCCTGTCACTCTTCTGAATTGGTCTACTAACGCTAACAGTTTTTTGTTGAGTCCTTGGAGTTTTCCATGTGCATATCATCTGCATATAGCAATAATTTAACATTTCATTTCCAATCTGGAATTTTCCCCCCCTTCTCTTGTCACATTGCCCTAGCCAGCATTTCCAATAAATATTGCATAGAAATGGTGACAGTGGGAATCCTTGTTTGGTCCCTGGTCTCAATGAAAATGCTTTTAATCTTTCTCCATTGAGAGTGATATTGGCTCTTGTTTTGCATATATACTTTCACTTTGTAAGGTAATTCCCTTCTACTCCAATTTTGCTGAGTACCTTTATCAAGAAGGAATGTTGGATTTTGTCAAATGCCTTTTCTGCATCAATTGTTAAGATAATATGGTTCTTATTATTTGCTTTGTCAATATGGTGAATTACACTGATTGTTTATAATTTGTTGAACTATCCTTGCATACCTGTTATGAATCTCACATGGTCATAATGACTTTTTTTATGTGGTTTTGGATTCTATTGACTAGAGTTTTGTTAAGGATTTTGGTGTCTGTATTCATAAGAGATAGGGGTCTGTCGTTTTCTTTCCTGGTAATATAATATCTGCCTGCTTTAGGTATTAGGTTATACTTGCTTCACAGAATAACTCTGAGAATGTTCTTTGTTTTCTATTTTTTTAAATACTTTAAGTAGAATTGGTGATAGATCTTCTCCGAATGTTTTGTGGAATTCAGCTATGAAGCCATCTGTTTCAGGACTTTCTTATGGAGATGACTTTTTTTTTAGATGACTTTTTATGACATGTTCAGTTTGTTCTTTTGTGATGAGTCTTTTCAAGTGTTCTACATTTGTCTTTGACAATCTGGGAAGGGCATGAGTTTCAAGGAATTTGTTTCATTCTGAAGTCTGTTTTATCAGAGATAAGCATTGCTACTCCTGCTTTTTTGAGATTGTCATTTGCTTGGTATATTTTTCCCCAGCTTTTGATTTTGAGTCTGTCTTTCACTTCCTTTTTTTTTACATGTGTCTCTTGTAGGCAATATATTGATGTGCTTTGGGAGTTTGTTGTTGTTGCTTTTTTCTTTTTTTTTTTATCCATTCTGCTACTCTTTGTCTCTTAAATAGTGTACTTAGTTCATTCATATTTTGATGTGCTTTATTTTTTTTATCCATTCTGCTACTCTTTTTATTTTAGTCCATTCACGTTAAGCCACGTTTAACTATTGCCATTTTGCTCTGTTTCTTTTTCTATTATTTTTGGTTATATTGGTTCAACCACTTTCCTTTGATATCTGTGTGAAGAACTTAATATTTCTTGCCATTTTGGTCTTGTTTTCACAAATTCCTTAAGTTCTTCTTTTCTGCGAAGATCTAATTTCTCCTTTATATCCGCTGAAGAACTTTGCTGGGTATAATATCTTTGACTGTCAATTGTTTTCTTTCACCTCTCTTTATTTGCCATCCCACTGTCTTCTAGCCACACGATTTCCATTGTGAAATCAGAACTTAATCTAAATAGCTTAGCCTTTGTAGGCGACTCTTTGTTTTTTTCTTGTGTTACTTTTAGTATTCTATTCTTATCTTTTGTTATAGACATTTTGACTATAACTTGACTTGGCATTTTTCTTTTTTGAGTGTAGTGTTTTGAGTGTTCACTGTGCTTCTTGAATGTGGATTTAGTTGTTCTTCAAAATATCACAGAAGTTTTCTTCTAGTACTTTTTCCACAATTTTCTTAGTGACTTCCCTATCACTCCCATATTCTGGAATTCCAATCATACATATGTTGTTTCTTTTGATGTCATCCCACATGAATCTAATGTTTTCTTCATTTTCCTTATCTCTGATTTTCCTTCTAGTATGTGTCCAGTAAGGCTCTTGTCTTCCAGATCACTGACTTTCTGGTCCATCTCTTCGGTTCTTACTTTTTTGTCCCACCAACTTGCTGGACACTTCTGTAATTTATATATTAATATTCTGGATTATATTTCCATGCTATTCAATGGAAAAGTACTGGATTGGCTGTAGTTTCTCTATCTTGTGATGATTTTTTAAGTTTTTGTACCTCTTTATCTATACTATAAATTCTTTCTTCCACTTTCTGCATTTTCTTCCATAGCTGTTCACATTGCTTCTCATCAACATATTTTTTTCTAAATTTCTGTCTCTGGGGTATTTGCTCTCTTAATGACTTCCATTGTTTCTTTGATCATTTGTGTCTTTTACTGTAGCTGTTGAAATAGCTAAATATCAACATATTTTCTCCGGTTATCTTTATCTGAAGATATTCATTGTGCTAGCTTTTTTAGAAGAAGGGTTATTTTGTTTTTTCATGATTACCAAGACAGGCAGACTGCTGCTTTCTAGATATTATGCAATTCTTTTTTATTTATTTTTTTTAGTAGATGTTAAGTTGTTGTAATTCTATAATGACCCGGGATATGGCAATATTTTATGAAGTACGTGTATATCGGTGTTCCCCTCTTGGGATCAACAGTCCACCTGGAGTGGGTTGACTGTTGCCCTGCTGAAAGCACGACTTCACCCTGCCTCTTCCACTTGAGCTTAAGAAATCCTATATGGTTTATAGTTAGACAGCAGTGTTTAAGGCCAAAATACCTGTGATATTGATACTTCTGGTGCTGAACAACAGGGACAGTAGCTGAGCAATTTTTAGGCAGTGGGGCAGCAGTGTGTCCAGACAGCAAGGGCAGCCATCTAGTACTCTGGGTGAAACTGAGGTCTATAATTGCAGCCCCTCAACCTGGAGGGCAGTGGTTCTAAGAGTGCTCCTGGGCTCTAAGTGGACCTGAGCTAGGAAGAAGCCTTTAGCAGATGCAGGGGAAGATGCTTCCAGGCTGGCCATGCCATACAAGCCTTAGCATCTTGGAGCAGAGTGAAGGTAAGGTCCCTCAACAAGTAGGTCTCATGAGAGGAGCAAGTCTCATGAGAGGAACAGATCTCACGAGAGGTAAGGAACATTTTTCTTTTCTTTTTTTTTCTTTCTTCTACAACACAATTGTGTTCTAGCAAAGTGATTTTAGCTTAAACATAAGTGATTTTTGTCCTTTATGAACTTGTTTTGTTAATTTCTAGTTTTATGGGATTGTGGTCTGTAAGGATATTTTGTATTGTTTCAGTATACTTTTTTACTGCAGCTTGCTTTGTGTCCTAAAATATGATCAATTCTTGGCACTGTTCCTTGTTCATTTAGACTGTGTGAATCATAATAACTTATCTATCACAATGAAAAGTCTGAGAACTCCAGCACATTTTATGGTGTTTATGCATAACCTACAATAAAAACAAACAAAACAGACAAAAAACAAAACCAAAACCCAAAGAAAAACACCAAAGAAAAAAACAACCACCCAAAACCAAAATAATTGTTTAAACAGAACAGAGGGAGACTATATGATTCAAAACAGAAAAGATGTGCTTCAAGGCTGTACCCTTTCACTATACTTATTAAATATATCCTGAGTAAGTAATGTGAGAAGTCAGACTGTGTAAAGAGGGTGTAGCATCTACATTGGAGGCAGACTTATTAACAAAAAGTGCTTTTGATTTTGAAGCTTTGTCTTACATACTTTGGGTATGTGTGGCCAGGAGGTAACAGTACTTGGAGAATGATATCATGCTTGCAAGGGTTGAGGGGCAGCATAGGAAAGGAAGACTTCAAATGAGATTGATTGACATAGTAACTGGTGTAGTGGGATTAGCTATATTGGAATAACTGAGATTGGCTCAGGATAAGGCAAGGTTCAGAACTATTATACATAAAGACAGTAACTATGAATCACAGGGACTCAAAAGCACACAACAACATAATCATGGTGGTTGTTATTGTTGTTGTTATGTGCCATCGAGTCGTTTGTGACTCATAGCGAGCCTATGTGCAACAGCCCAAAACTCTGCTCTATCCTGTGCCAATCGCACTGTCGCTGATACATCCATTCCAATTATCCTAGTCACTGAATCAAACCACCTCATAAAGTGTTGTTGTTGTTGTTACATGCCGTCGAGTCACTTGTGACTCATAGCGACCCTATGTACAACAGCCTTAAACTCTGCTCTGTCCAGTGCCAAACGCACTGTCTCCGACACTCCCATCCTGATATCCCAGTCACTGGATCAATCCACCTCATAGAGGGCCTTCC
>NW_006399851.1:1779409-1779980 GCF_000299155.1 Elephantulus edwardii
CTGTTCCAGTCATTTTTGGATAATCTTCAGTAAAATCTTGCTTGCATGTGAAATCAGTGAGATTGTTCTATAGTTTTCACACTCTGTTGAGTCACCTTTCTTTGCGACAGGAACAAATATAGATCTCTTCCAATGTAGAGAGGAAAATTAAAACATAGTAGTTTCTAACTTCAATGACCTTTCATTGAACATAATGTTGGGAGACAGAGTTGCAAGTGACTAATTGCAATTCATTTTACCTCTAACTTGCTCGGTTTTTGTTGTTGTTGTTGTTGGTATGTGCCTTTAAATTGACTACACCTCATAGTGACCCTATTCAAATAGGTTTGAACCCTCTCTTATCCTGGGCAGTATTAATAATCTCTGATATACTTGATGCAATTGCTTCTGTCAGTATGTTCATCTATTTTTTAAAAGATATTCCTTTCTTTTAATGACCCTCCAACTTTGCAACCATAATGTCCCTTTCTAAGGAATGTTGTTGTGGTTGTTATGTGCCGTCGAGTCGCCTGCGACTCATAGCGACCCTATGTACAACAGCCCTAAACTCCGCTCTGTCCTGTGCCAATCG
>NW_006399851.1:1781330-1801565 GCF_000299155.1 Elephantulus edwardii
AGAAGAAGTTCAGGCTGCTTTGAAGGACATGGCAAAAAATAAGACTCCAGGAATAGATGGTATACCAATTGACATATTTCAGTTAACAGACGCTGCCCTGGACGTGCTCACCAAGTTGTGCCAAGAAATCTGGAGAACGACCACTTGTTTCATGATTGCAGGTGCCATGTTGAATCAGATACATTCTACATCTCTAACCATGTTCTTATTGCAGTTTCTTTTACTCACAAAAACTCTTTAATGATCTTATTTGTTTAAAAAAATCTCCTAGGAGAATTTTAATGTCATTTTAATCTGAGTGTAAAACTATTGGAAATGCTATTCAGTCATCACTAATGTTTTCATTTTCTAGGATTTCTGCAACAATGTTCAAAAAAATTAGGTTGTTTTGTTTTCTTTAAAAAAGAAAACACAAAAAAATAAAACCAAAAGACCTACAACAAACAAGACTAGGTGTTTTAAAACAACAAATTCTTTCTGTCACAAATCTGGAGCCTACAAACGCAACAAGGAGCAGAGCCATGTTCTCTTTGAAAGTCTTTGAGGACGAGCCTGTCTTTCCTCTCCCTACCTTTTGAATGTTGTCGTTAGGTGCTGTTGAGTCTAGTGTGACTCATAGTGACCTTATGAACAGCAAATATGAACCCCAATTCTATCCTCTACCATTGTCACACTTCCTGACACTCTAGAGCCCACTGGGTTGAGGATCTTCTTCTCTTCCTCTGATCCCTACCTTCCCAGGCATCATGTCCCTATCCAAGGAACAACCCCCCTCCTAGCAACATGCCTGCAGTATGTGAGGGGAAGTCTCATCATCCTTGCCTCCAAAAGCACGCTGGCTCCTGTTCTTTTGACAATCAGCATTCATTGGTTTATAGGTTCATTACAGCCTCTGTCTTCACACTTACTCTGTGTCATTTATAGTGATAACAATCATGTCATATTAGAATCTATCCAACCCTGGTATGACTTCCCATAATATACCACTTGTAAAGATGTAATTATTTAACAGATCATATTCACCAGTATATGGAGTGAGACTTTAAAAACATGTTTTGGGGAGATACTTTTATTCCACAGTATAGATCAACTAGATAATGGATGAAAAATCAGGAGATAGGGTACAAAACTTAACTTGAAGTAGAAGAGACAGCTCGACCAATACATGTCATATAAGCACTATTTATATTAGCTTCAAAATTACTGGCAATGTTCTTAAAAATAAACAAACAAATTAAAAACCCTATCTTCAAACAACCTACCTATTGCTGTCAGGCTGATTCTCATACAACTCTAAGATTTACAGAATAGATCTACTTCATAGGCTATGGCCTTTCATCCAGCGGATCTCTGGGTTTGTTTTCATGATGCCCTTGTGTGAATGTTAACCAACAATCTTTAGATTAAGTAGTCACTCAAAAATTATGTGTGGAATTTTTATTTTACGATTTCAAAGAGAGGAGTGAACTGGGAGGAAGGGGTAGACAGGGAGAAAAATGCAACAATGAATGAATGAAAATCCAAGATCTCTGTAAATGTTCATTAAAATTAATAAAATTGATTGAAAAGAGGGAAAAAATAAACCCGCACAAAAAACCCACCTCAGAAGAAACCTGACAAAATTGTGTAATGCCTATATAAATAAATTCTTAAAACACTAAAAAACCCCCCACAACCATAAACACCCCCCCAAAAAAATACCCAACCCCTCTATGTGCACCACACAGGAAACCTACTGACACTGGCACTTAAGTCTAAATCAAATACATATTATTGTCATTGTGTACATTCAAGTCAGAACCAACCCATAGCTGACCCTCTGGCAATTTTTCAGAGACACTTGGTCAAATGGAACAAGATTTCTCACACTTCACCTGAGTAGCTGGCAAATTCAAACTGTGAGCCTTTGGAATTGCAACACAGCTTCTTAGTACTTGGTATATGAAGGAATTTATTTGTAAACTGATTTGTATATAGATTAGCAAAACGTTGAGCAATGTATATTAAATAGGTAAACTATTCTTGAATGTAATTCTATGAGAGCACTAAATTGTCCAGTTATTTATTCAGCTTTAAATTAAATAGAGAAAATATAGCTGCAAGTCCTAGGAATTAGAAAACAGGAGAATTAAGTTATTTCTGTAAGCTTAAACAAAGTTTCTTATCAGCATCTCTGAAATGATATGTTGAACATACAGTTGGCTAAGTTTACCTATATTTTAACTATTGTTCAGGGAAAACAGAAGATATCAGATACCTTGGGAGTAACACATTTTTATAAGTCAAGAAGGATCATTTTAATTATGATTTCTTAAAGGACAAAAAGCTATCACTTGTGTTTTTGATCTGATAATTTATTACCTTAATTCATAAACCAAGCCAATTACTAAGGATGACTTCAGGGTTTTTGCAGAATTATAATAACCTTAAAAAATTGTGCAAACTCAATGTCATAACTTTTACATTGACATTGTTGGCACTTATATCTGCTTCATGATCTATAACAGACAAATTTATCCAATTATAACAAGAAAAACTTGGCTGTTAAAAAATATACATTTAAGAACCCAAATCAGGATTTTAGCATTAAACATTAAATATGTAAAAAGTCAAGCCTCGTGTGAGATTCTAATATAGACATATTTTTCATTAGTAAAGTATAAAGCTTGACATTAGGATAGTATTTTTCTTAATAAGCTAAATAGCCAGTTGAAACCAAAATTGAGAATTTCATACAGTCATTTAAATGCTACTGTTTTGAAGTTTGAAGAAATTCTTTAAATAACCACAAATATTTGTGACACTGATATTTTTAAATTTAGAATCAGTGTGGTTTTGGGGGATTCTTTTATGACTTTCAGGTCCCAGATGGATCTTTCCCATTTTCTTTACCTCCTCCTTCCACCCAGAAAATTTTGTGATTCTGTGACTTTCCCATTACCATCCTCACCCCTCTAATCCCACTCCTTCCTCTCTTGGGTCTGCATGCACATTTTACTAGATAGCCTCCTATTTTAACAATAATGTTATTATGCAGTATTTGCCCTGATGAGACTGAGTCAGTTCACTCAGCATAATGCTTTCCAGTTTCTCTCAAATTATGTAATACTTGTCAAAATTGTTGTTCTTGAGTGCTGCATAGTATTCTATGGGAATGGTTGGACATTTGGTCTGTTTCCACGTTCCTGTGATGGTTAATACTGCTACTATGAACATTGGTGTACAGATCTCTATCTTTGTTCTAATTTCCTTGGGTCATATTCCTTGCATATGGAATAGCTGAGTAATAGGGAGTTTGTATGATCTTCATTTTGAAGAAACCCCAAACTGCCTTCTAGAGTGGTTATACTGTTTTAAAATTCCATTAACAATACATGAAAGTTCCAATTAGTCTACATCCTCTCCAACATTCATTGCTTGCTGTCCTATTAAACTTTGCCACTGCTACTAGAGTGAGATAACTCATTGTGGTTTTGATTAGCATCTCTCTTACTTCCAGTGATTTTGAATATTTCTTCATGTGTCTGTCTGTTGGCCATCCAAATGTCTTCCTCTGTGAAAAGTCTTTGTCCATTTTTTAATTGTGCTATTAGTCTTTTTTTCCTTGTGGATGTCCTATAGGATTGTATAAACTTCTGTTATGAGACCCTTATCTGAGATATCATTACCAAATGTGGGTTTTGTTGGGTTTTTTTTCTCTTATTTGGTAGAGATTTCTTTCATTGTACTTGGTGGGGGGGATGATGCACACAGGGATTTAATCTTTATGAAGTCCCATTCACCAATCGTCTCCTGATTGTTCATTTCTACCTGTATTTGTCAGCCTCTTTATTCCATAGATAGGCCTTCTAAGCTTGGTCCCATTTTGTCTCTTATGATCTTTATGGCTTGGGATTTTACTCCTAAAACTATGATCTACCTTGAGTGGATTTTTGTGTAGTGTGGATCCTGATTCAGATTTCTGTAGGGATTAGTCCAGTTCTGTTAGCACCATTTATTATAGAAGTTTTAATTCTCCATTAGATAGGTTTTGTTTCTTTGTCAAATATCAGTTGGTGATATATGGGTACAATTTGGGGTTCTCTATTCCAGTATATGTGTCTATCATTAATGTATCAGTACATTGCTGTTTTGGTTATTACAGCTGTATATTAGGTTTTGATATCAGGGAGTGCTATGCCTCCCACTTAATTTTTGTTTTTCAGAAATGCTTTGCTTATGTGAACTCTTTTTCCTCTGCAAATGAACTTATAAGTTGTCTTTTTGATCCCCTTTAAAAAATTAGTTTGGTATCTTCATTAGCATTGCATTAAACATGGAGATTGCTTTTGGTAGGATTGTCATTTTCACTATCCCTGAGTCTTTCTGGTTATAAACAGAGAACTCCTCCCCCCCTTTATTTAGGCCTTCTATTGTTTATCACAGAAACTTTTCTTTTGTTAAGGTTTTTGGATCCCCACTTAGGTTTATTCCTAAGTTATCTCAACTTGTGGTTGAATATTGCAAATGGTATTGCTTTCTTGATTTCTAATAATTACAGCTTGCTTGGCTTCACAAGCAACACTCTTGGCACCAGCAGTTAGAAAATCAAAAGAGGAACTGCACTGGGGGAAATCTGCTTTCAGGGACTTCTCCAGAGTGCTGAGAAGAAACGATGTCAGTCTAGGGACTAAAGTGAGCTTTATCTAGGCCACGATCTTCACAATTACTTGCTGTGTATCAGAGAGCTGGACAATGGCTATGGATGACAGAAGAAAAACCAATGCCGTTGAGGTGTGATGTTGGAGAAGAGTCTTGAAAACACCATGGACCACCAAGAAAACAAATAAGGCAATCTTGGAGGAAGTGAAATCAAGTTTCTCCTCAGAGGCTAGGATTTTGAAGTTCTGTCTCACATACTTTGGGCATGTAGCCAGGAGGAACCAATCCTTGGAGAAGAACATCATGCTTGAAAGGGTTGAGGAATACCATAAAAGAGGAAGACCTTGGGGGAGCTCTGGTGGCCTAGTGGCAAGGAGCTGCAACTACAATTCCAGAGGCGAATGGTTCAAATCCACAAGATGCTCTGCCGGGGAAGGAGGGACAATCTCCTCCTGTACCAGTCAGATCTGATTTGATGATACACACACACAAAACTAATAAAATTAAAAAAAAAATTAAAAAAAACAGGAAGACCTCAGTTTAGATGGATTGATATAGTAACTGGGGTAATATAGGTAGGTAAGTCAGAGTCAGTGAGACTGGCTCAGGATAGTGAAAGCTTCAGAGCTATTGTACATAGGGTGACTGACTATAAGTCACAGGCAATTCAACAGTACATAACAACATGTTTGTTTAGTTTCCACATGAGTGGTTTTGTAAACTTTATCCTCATGTGATTAATTTCTAGTTTTATAACATTGTGGTCTTTGTATACTTTGTATTTTCTTAGTGTGGGTTTGCTTTTTGTGTTGTTTTTTTTTTTTAATTTTGTTGAGGCTTGCTTTATGTCTCAATTCTGTAGGATGTACCATGTACACTTGGGAAAGAAGTAAATAGAGTTTTAGTTGGATGCAGTAAACTGAATACATTCGCAAGGATGAATTGGCTGCTTTCACAGTTTAGATCTTCTGAATCTTTGTTAAGTTTCTTTTTTAGTTGACCTATCCTTTGTTGAGAGTGGTATGTTAAAGTCTTCTAACACTATTGTGGTGCTGTCTCTTCTTTTTTCTTTAATTTTGTTAACTGTTGTTTCATGTATTTTTCAGGTCTGTGATTTGGTGCATAGATATTGACCCATGTTATACCTTTTGATTTATTGTGGCTTTCATCAGTATATAGTGCCTTTCCTTTTCTTTTATGGTAATTTTCTTCTTGAAGGCTGTTTTATCAGAGATTAGTATTGCCACCCCTGCTTTTTTGTGGATGCCATTTGCTTAGCATATTTTTATACAGCCTTTGATTGTGAGTCTTTTTTCTCATTATTTAGATGTATTTCTTTGTTGAAAAAATATTGGCAAGTTTTTTTTTGTTTTTTTGTTTTTGTTTTTTTATCCATTCTGCTGCTCCTTTTCTCTTAATTGGTGTATTTACGCCATTCATATTAAGTGTGATTATAGAAAGGGCAGGTTTTATCATTGCCATTCTGCTGTGCTTCCTTTTTTTTGTTGTTTCTGGTTACTATAGTCCATCCGTTTTCCTCTATGTGATAGACTTTCCTTTATATTTCTTTTATATTTGGTCTTGTTTTCACAAGTTCCTGAAATTCATGCTTTACTGCAAAATGCCTAAGTTCTCCTTCATATTTGATGTATAGCTTTGCTGGGTACAAGAGCCTCAGTTGGCAATTGTTTTCTTTCATCTTTCTGTATATGTTATCCCATTGTCTTATTGATTACATGGTTTCTACTAAGAAATCAAAACTTAATCTAATTGTTTCTCCTTTGTAGGTGACTTTTTGTTTTTCTTGTGTTATCTTATCTCTTATTATGGAGAATTTGACTAGATATCTTGCAAGGAGGTTTTTGGGTGTGTGTGTGTGTGTGTTTCTCTCTTTTATTTTTTCTCCTCTGTTTGGTGTTAGCTGTGCTTTTTGAATATACATTTCTCTGTTTCTTAATACCTGGGAAGTTTTCTTCTAGTATCTCTTCCACAATTTTCTTGGTTATTTCCCCTGTCCCTCTAGTATCCTGGAAATCGTTACATATATGTTGTTCCTTTAAATGTTATCTCACATAATTATAATTTTTCTTCATTTTATTTATGTCTCATCTCTGATTTCTTTTCTGGTATGTTTTCATTGAGGTCTTTTCTTTCAGTTCACTGACTCTCTGCTCCATCTCTTCTATTCTTCTTTTTATGTCCCTCCAACATATGGTGGACTTTTGTCATTTCAGTATTAATATTCTACATTGCATTTTTTCAGTTTTTATGTTATTTCTAGTACTGTGCTAGCTATACCCTCTCTGTCTTGTGATGGTTTTTAAGTTCTTGTACCTCTTTATCTATAGTTTCAATTCTTTCTTCCGTCTTTTGCATTTTCTTTCATAGTTGTTCAAGTTCTTCATCATAGATGTATTTCTTCTTGCTTTCTCTATCTGGAGTATTTGCTTTCTTTATGGCTTCCATTTTTTCTTCCATTATTTGCATCTTCTTCTGTAATATTTTTTTAATCACTCCACATTAATATATTTCTTCTGGTTCTCTGCCTCTGGGATATCCCCTTTATTTCTGGCTTCCATTGTTTATTCCATCATTTGTACCTTCTTCTATCTGTTACAATACCTTCATATTAATATATATCTTTGGTTTTCCTGAGTCTGAGGTATTCACTAGATATAATATATGCTCTGCTTTTTTTTTTTTTTAAAGAAAGCTTAGTTTGTGTTTTCATGGTGTTTGATGTTGCCTGCTGCTTTCTTGGCATTATCTGAATTTTTTTTTCTTGGTAAGTGCTAGGTTGTTTCTATTATGTCTGTGTAAGTTTTTGATTGTTATTATCTTTAAGATGTTATTGATTATTTGCCAGTTTAAAATAAAAAAAAATATTTAATCTATGGGGTGGGTCGTAACTATACTGGAAGTCCTTTCAGGGAAAACTTGCCTTTCTTAAAAACCTTCACTCGTGCCCTAGTGGTAAGAAACTGCACTTAAATCACAAAGATATATGGTTCAAGTCCACAAGCAGCCCCATGAAAAAAGGATGGGTAATCTACTCCTGTGTTATTTACTGCTTCCAAAAATCTGTGGGAGGATGAGCTATGGGTCTTTTACAACTTGATGGCATAAAACAAGAAGAACAAAGTCCTTCAGGTTCTCTGGTCTGCAACACAGACTTGCACCTTTCCCAAAGTCTATTGTCTTCCTTTGTCTGTGGAGTGGCTAAGTGGTACAAGATTTGGTGCTCCACTTAAACAGCTTCTGTCCACAGGTGTTTTAAGTTAGCTCTCTTTCTGATAGCTCAGCTTGTCAGCTGAGAAAGCAAGTCTTTCCCCTTGTTGTAGCTTCCTAACCTAAACTTTAATGTTCTGCTTGGTCCCTGCAATGGCCTGGAGGCATCAGGCATCCCTAAATGGAGGGATCTTTCCCCGGGAGAGTTTTAGTCTGGTCTCTCCTCCACAACTGAAAATGGGATCTGGGGAAGAGTGCCTCACCTCTTCTTTCCTGAAGCTTAATGTCTTCCTTTGTCTCTGGAGTGGCACAAGATCAGAGGCACCAATTTAAGCAGTTTGTGTGCAGGAGAGTTCCTAGTTAGCTCTCTTTCTTGAAGCTTAGCATGCTAGTTGAAAAAGAAATTCTTTCACCTGCTTGTAGCTCTCTGTCCCAAGATCCTTTGTCCTCTTTGGTCCATGATATGCCACCAAAATCTTAGTGTGCTTTTCTTTTGACATATACTATATTTGGGGTGTGATAGTCTTCAAGGGTTATAGGTTTTCTTGCTTTGTAAATACAGAAAATTCCATAGATATTTTCTTATATACTTTTAATCTAAAAATAACTGGTTGTAAGCAAAAAGAATGATATGATAAATGACAGTATTTCTCAGTAAAACTTTACCTATAATAAGCATAGAAAAAATAGATATGTAGAGAAAAATCTATTTGCTTTAGAAGAAAAGTAGTTAAGATTAATTCTGAGACATGAATTTTTCATGGCTGAACACTAAAGACTATTAACATCAGAATTTTTTTTTTTTACCAACAAGGAGAATTATCTAGTAAATCTCAAATCTTGCAGGATAGTCTAGAGAGTGCAGGCTATGTTTAGACAACTTGTAATAGAGTTTAAGCAATATTGAACCATGAATCAGAAATAAATAAGTTTAACTCATGGATCTTCAATATTTACACTGTATATCTTAATTATCTATTTTTAATTGTTTATGGTCAAACTTTCTTTTAGGTCTTATAGCCCTGGTATGTCCACTTGCTGGACAGAGGTAACTGGTGGTTGCTGTGATGCTGAACACTGTGACACTGATGTGTCAAATGTGATAATGATTACCCATGGTGTACAGTGTTTGGTGGAGCTCCCCGATTAAAACAAGCTTGAAGCAGCAATGACATCCACTTCCAAAATTGTTTGCCTCTGGAAACCCTATGAACCTAGAAAAAAAAATGAAAGTTATAGAAGTGTTCAGGTCTTTCATTTATAGGGTGACTACGGGAATCCCAGAAAAATCGTGCTAATGCTAAACCTATACTTGGACCAAGAGGCAGTAGTCAGAACAGAGCAGGGCAACACTGCATGGTTCAAAATTGGGAAGGGTGTATGCCAGGGATGTGTCCTGTCTCCACACCTTTTCAACCTGTGTGCAGAGCAGATTATCCGAGAGGCTGGGCTCTATGAGGAGAAGCGTGACCTTAGGATTGGTGGACGATCTATCAACAATCTGCGTTATGCAGATGACACAACCCTGCTCGCTGAAACTGAGGAGGACCTCATGCACTTACTGCAGAGGGTCAAGGACTGCAGCCTTCAATATGGACTGAGGCTCAATGTCAAGAAGACAAAGATTCTCACCACTGAACCAATCGGTAGCATCAGGATGGATGGTGAAGAGATTGAGATTGTTCACAGCCTCAGTTTGCTCGGCTCCACGGTCAACACTCTTGGCACCAGTAACCAGGAAATCAAAAAACATATTGCGATGGGAAAGTCTGCGGTTAGGGACCTCTCTAAAGTACTCAAGAGCAACGGTGTCTCTCTGGAGACTAAGGTGCGCCTGATACAGGCCATGGTTTTTGCAATCACTTGTTATGCATCAGAGAGTTGGACAATGACTAGGGAGGACAGAAGGAGAATTGACGCCTTTGAGCTGTGGTGCTGGAGAAGAGTACTGAATGTACCATGGACTGCCAAGAAAACAAATAGATTCATCCTAGAGAGGGTTAAACCAGGCTGCTCCTTGGAGGCAAGGATTCTGGGGCTTCGCCTGACGTACTTTGGACATGTTGTGAGGAGAGACAGGTCTTTGGAGAGGGACATCATGCTGGGCAGAGTGGAGGGACAGCACAGGAGGGGAAGACCCTCTATGAGGTGGATTGATTCAGTGACTGTGGTAATCGAGATGGGTTTGTCAGAGGCAATGAGATTGGCACAGGATAGAGCAGGGTTTAGGGCTGTTGTACATAGGGTCGCTATGAGTCGCAAATGACTCGACGGCACATAACAACAGCAACAACAACAACATGAATCACCCACAACTTGATGGCACGTAACAACAACAACAACACCTTAATTGCATTTAATTCATCTGGGCATTAGTTGTGTTTTGTTTTGTTTTCATCTACAAAATAACTTACTCTTTATAGAGTTCTTGAAATAATGCATATGTCAAACAAAATTATAGTATATAGTAGCAGTTTAACAAAGAGAGTGCTGGCTTCAAAATATTCTTAGTTTTAGAGTTTCTATCTTACCACATTCCCTCAAACATTTATTACTTGCCGTCCTGTTAAACTTTGTCATTGCTACTGAGGTGAGATTGTGGGATGGGTTTTTTTTTAAATATATTTTTTATTATACTAGTATATTTACCAAATTTGAATACCTTGTTTTACAGACCAGATTCTTCCAATTTCCCTCACGCTCCCCATCAGATTCTACAACCCCATAATTAATTCACCCCATCTCTCTTATCCCTAGTGATTTTGAGTCTGTCTTCATGTGTTTGCTTACCATCTGAGTATCTTCCTTGTGAAAACTAGTTCCATGTCTTTCACCCATTTTTTAATTGTATTAGCAATTTTTTTTCTTGTGAAGGCCCTGTAGTATTCTGTAAATTTTAATATGAAATTCTTGTCTGGAATGTTATTGTCAACTGTGTTTTTTCCACCCCTAGGAAGTAGGCTTCCTTTTCAATCTATTGAAAGATGTTTTTGATGTCTACAGGGATTTAATCTTTAGAAGGTCTCATTCATAACATATGTTAACATATTAAATATTTTAATTTATCTATGTTATAAATATAACAAATTTACAAGTTTTGTGTACTGCCTGATTTATCATCTTTATAATGTTGCTTTTGTTGTTAGATTCTACTGAATTACCTCCAATTCATAAAGTCATTATGTCCAATTGAATATAATCCTAGAAAAAATTCTTTTAATTGCTGTAGAGCCTCCTTCTGACTTGTAGTAACTCCACAGCAAGAAAATAAATTCTATACAGGCCTGTGTTGTTCCCACGCTTGGTTGTAAATTGGATCCTTTGAGCCACAGAACTTTGAGTGTCTAATTTTCAGAAGTATGTTTTCAGATATACTTTCTATATTCTCAATCTCAAATTCCAATTGATGCTTGTTCAGCATCATATCAATCCACATTCCTCAACTGACAGATGGGCAGATGGGTGGTTGCTGTGCCTGAAATTTGTTGGATGGTAATTCTATTTTGATCTCCCATATGTAAGGCAAAATTTCTACCACTGAGCTACCAATGTCTCTTGTTTCCAAATTTACTTTCCGTGTTCTTTTCTCTTTTTTTTTCCCTCTCTCTTCTCTTTCTTCCCTCTTCTCCCCCCTTCATTGCCATAGAGTTAGAATTGACTTGGATTTCCTAGGCTATAAATAACTTAGGAGAAGACTGCCCATCTTTCTTCCAAAGATCCATTGTGAGTTTGGGCCATAAAATAGAGATAGCCTTTTGGCTAGCAGTGCACGTCTCTACAGACTAGACCTCCACAAGTCCTTAGTTGAAACTCAAATTCAATGACATTTAGTCTGTACTAACCCTGTATCAGGTTTCTGAGACAGTAAATCACAATGGGAAGAGACTGTACATCATTCTCCCATGGTCACCTAGTGGAAAGAAATTGTGCTACAATTCCAAAGGCACGTGGTTCGAATCCACCAGCTGCTCTGCTGGAAAAGGATAGGCAATCTCCTCTGAATCATTAAGTGCTTCTAAAAGCCCACTGGAGGGTCATCTATGGGTTAGTTCTTACTCAATGGTACACAACAACAACCCATGGAGCCTCTGGTAGATTAAAACTTCCAGAGACTTGCAGTATTTAGATTCATATTGCAATTCACTGCCAGAGCTCTTTTAACATACCTCAAAATTGTTATTTCTTATCATGACACTTAGAAGTCCTACTTTATGCTGATTTTTTCTGTCTTACTCTTTTCTCAAGTGATTTGCCCTTATGCCTACTTTATACATAGATTCCCACCCCCACCCCCGGTGGTGTTTTGTTTAACTTAAAATGACTCTCTTGAAAGAAATTGGCCATTCCTGCCCAGTTAATATGAATCATGGCTTACAAAGAATTCAGTGATGGTATTTTTAGCTTCTAAATAGAATTTATGATATATTATTTACCTTGAAACAGTTATATTCCTTAGAAAGTCCTGCCAGGTTCCAATACATGGAATTCAAAATATGTTCAAATTATAACCATTTCTTGAAGGTTCTTGTTGCATACTGATCTTTTAGCCAAGTGAACAAGTTAAGCACACTGTGACTTTGGTAATGTAAGTCCATTTAAGGAATTGTCTAGTAATGAATATACCATCTCAAAGCACCTCTGGTATGATAATAGTCATGGATTCAACATTTATTATTTTGGAGTGATTTTGGTGGCTCATGAAATAGATGCACCTTGGATGTTTTAACCAAGTTTTAAATCATCAAATTTCATGACACTCCCCCTTTGATAAGAGTATCGCGGATTGAATTGTGTCTTGCCAAAAGAACCCAAGTATGTAATAAAATGATGTGAAAACTGACAACCCTTGGCTTGGAACATGGAGCGAAGACCAAGGGTGCTATCTACTTTGTAATTTTCTTTTCATTGAGCAAGTCTGGCCAAAGAGCAGTGACCTTTAAGGGCATCGGGAAAAGTGCATTTATTTATTAAAAATTTTGCCTCCGAGTTGGACCACTGAATGAGTGATACAGCTTTTGAGTCACTGTATCAAATAATAGGACTAATCTATTCGATCAATATTTTCCTGATTCAGTGTTTTGTTACTTTAGGTGACCAGAGACAGAACCTGAAATATGTGCATATTTTGATCCCTGTGTCCTTTTACATAGGTAGATTTGAATGATATATGCCTCTCTCAAATGAGACAATGTATTTTGCTGTGTAAGCATCCTTTTCTTCTTACATGATCCAGGACCACAGGTCATTCATTCATATTCTCTCTCTCTCTCATCTATTAAGAATTTGAAAAGTGCTTTAAAAAAACACTCAACTTTCTCTTGAGGCATAAAAATCACTTTTAACTAACTACATACTTAAATTTGTTTTTTAATATTAGGGAATTTGATTCTGCCATAAATTTTAAATCATCAATTTTCATGACACTCCTCCTTTGATAAGAGTATCGTGGATTAAACTGTGTCTTCCCAAAAGAACCCAAGTATGTAATAATATGATGTGAAAACTACGTAATGATCCTGTGTGAATTTATAAACAAAAATTGTGGGGAGATTAAGAATGGAATGCAATACTCCCTAATGCCATCACAATCCAGTGTAAGTAAATTTGCCTATGATAATACTTTTTCCCTCAGTAGAGACAAAAGGAGAAGAAAGTGAGCCTAGAGATTTGAAGGTGGAAAGTTTTTATTACCACCAAGGAAGAGCCACCCAGATGACGGTGAATCTATCTGGACCCAAGGCCTTGCCCAGTTAAGCTTTCATAAAAAGCAAAGGCCAAGACTTGTGGCGATCTTGGGGGTGGTGTGCCTACGATACTGAATGAAACAAACTTTCCTCTATAACCACAGAGTGAGCCTTACCCTAGGGTTGACATCTTGAATTTCAACTTTTTAAAAAAATTTTATTAGATTTAATAATTTTAATGAATATTTACAGAGATTTTGGATTTCCATTCATTCATTGTTGCACTATCTTCTCTACCCAACCCACCCCCCAGTTCGTTCCTCTCTTTTTTTTCATTGAAGGTCTGTTTTAATTAATTGTCCCATTGCCACAGTGCTTGTCAAAACCAGTTCTGATTAATCTCCTTTGTCAGTGTGAGAGAGATTTCACCCTGATTCATAAGAAAAAGGGGATGGTGTGTTCTCTTGGCTACTTCCTGCTGAAAAGGGACTCTGAAGGTTTCAGGGTAAAGGTCTTCTCTCAATAGTCTAAAGGGCCCCTTTGGCAATAGGAAACACAGAATTTTAACCCTCTAAACTGTAAGAAAATAAATTTGTATTTCTTAAAGCCATTCAGTTGTGGTTATCTGTTATAGCAACACTAGAAAACCAAGACAATGTTTAAAATAATATAGAGATCTTTTCCTAGATGTTATTGTTGTTCTTTTTTAACAGATATTGAGTCAACTCTGACTCACAGTAATCCGATGTATCACAGAATGAAACTCTGACCTATCCTGCACATCTTCATAATCTCCACTCTGCCCAAGATCCTTGTTGCAGCCAATGTATCAGTCCATCACCTTAAAGTTCTTCCTTTTCTTCTCTGGCCCTCCACTTTTGAAAGCATGGTGGTTTTTTTCTCCCCCTCCCCCAAGGACATTATCCCTTTCTTGATAATATGTCCCAAAATGGGTAAGATGATACCTTTCTTGTTAGTAGCATTCTGGCTATACTTGTTCCAACACATTTACTTGCACTTTTGCCAACACCTCAATTTAAATGCATCCCTTTTTATTCCATATTCCTTACTTACTGTCCAATTTTCATAAGCATATGACATAACTGAAAATACTGTGGCTTTGATCAGGTGCACTTTAGTCATTAAGTTGATTTCCTTTCTCTTTACCTCGTTAAAGAAGTCCTTGAAAGTAGATGTTTTTAAATGTATGTTGATTGTGGATCCAAGTAAAATTAAATCTTTAATAATGAAGACTTTTATTTTCCTTACATTGAAGTGTAATGTCTAGATGCATCTTTACTTTATCTTCAAAGTAAATGTCCATTTTCAAAAAGTCAGTGTCAAAAGAACACTTTTTAAAAACTAAACTAGTCAAAAATAAAACAAAAAGTATTTTGGAAATTTAGGAATGTTACTTTCATGGTTTCCCAAAAGAATGAGCAGATATTGTGGCCCTCACAGGTAATGGAAAATAATTCTCTTCTTTTTTGAGTCAAATGAGTTAATGGAGGCCACAGAAGTAGCTTGGGGCTCTTGACAAAGTTTAAACTCTTATGGCAGAAAATGTCAATTGTCATTATTGATAATGGTCTAAAACTAAAAGAGGCCAATTCCTAAATGTTAAATATAAATAAAAGTGAATCAAATAGACAAACAAAGAAAAAACCAGCCTCAAACTCATTGCCTTCCAATTGTTCTGTAAATATTTCACATGATGTAAATATTATATTTAAATATCTTAAATAATTTAATCATAAATTCTGCTTACACTGAAAACACAATATCTAATAGTCTATTTAAGACTGACAACTGCATTATTTTCCAATTTTTAAAAGCACTTTCATAGCTTTAAGCCAAACTTAGTGACTGAATTATTACGATGGCAGGTGCATTGCATCCATAACTAACCAGAAGGTGATGGTAGTTATTTGAAGACAGAATATTGATATTTGAAGTATTTTTTATGAGTCTGAAAGTCAACCTAATAAATGATTGCGGTGTTAAAGAGAAACTATGTAAATGTGCTATTGTGTTAGTTAAATATATAAATGATTTCCCTCCTTATATAGACTTCTGCACAGCTTCTACATTTATCATGCAAATAACTATTTACCAAAAAAATAACCCTTTAAGGATGTATCAAAACCAGAGTATTTCTACTTGAGCTATTCAAAAAATGTATTAAACACATTAACTTTATCCAGAAAACTGTATTAACACTGTGAGAATTAGCCTGTGGTATGATATTTTCTGTATCTGTGAAGAACGTGTTTATTACGCACAAAAATGTAAACAGTGAGGTCAGAAAAAATAAAAATGAAGCAATAGTCATTTTGGAAGTCAATTCCAATTCACAAGTACCCTCTAGAACTTAGAATAATATGCTGTAAAATTTCCAGTGTTATCAATCTTTATAGAAGCCAAATGTTACATCTTTCTTTAGTGGTGTTGCTGGCATGTTCAAATTTCTGACACTTGATTAGTAGACTAACACTTCAGAACTACTGGGTGAAGCTTCTTAAGCAAAACAGCATTCTGTTCTCAGTTCTACAAATCAAAATTCCTACTCTCTAAATCTAAAAGAGTCACCCCTACCACCTCCCCAGCAAGATCAAACAGAGATGTAAAAGAAATGATACATTATACTTTTAAGGTACTGGTTTAGAAAGAGCATAATTTTATTTTTAACAATATCTAAAATATGAAACAGTTGTTATTTCTTCAGTATTTTCAAAATAATCTCCACTAATCCCTAGATTAGTACCTAAAGCTTGTCCAATGAACTAGGGGTTGAGATAGTTGTTCAGATTGCAGTGTGATCTGACAGCATTCTTATTCACACTTATAAAATGAGATAAAATTTCCAATTCCCTCAAAACACTTTTCTGATTCTTGATCACTTTAAATAATGGAAGATAAAATAAATTAGAAAAAGAATGACAAAAACAGAAAACATAAAGAACAATAAAACTTTTATTGTCCTGGCCTCCTAAGGTTTAAGTCTTCATGAAAACAGATTATCACACCTTCTCTGACTAAAGAGACGTAGGTTAGAACCATGAAACTTTTGTTTAGCAATTGAGAATTTTATACACTGAGCCTACAGGGCACCTGGTTGGATGAAGGGAAATTCATTTACAGGAGTTAGACTAGGTGTTATGAACTCTTGTATGAATGAATATAATGTTATTCTTGTGTGTGTGTGTGTGTGTGTGTGAGAGAGAGAGAGAGAGAGAGACAGAGAGACAGAGAGACAGAGAGAGAGAGAATGATAGATTGCAAGATTTTTATTCAAATCTATCCATTTGAATACAATTATGCAGTGTGTAAATTACTCTGAAAGTCACTCTCTTCTCCTTATTCCTCCCCCCCCTTATTGCCATGTTGTCATATGTCATCATGTTGGAACTTATAGTTGACCCTCCAGTGGGTTTTTAGAAATGAGAGGAGATTGACCATCCTTCTCCTAGTTGTAGGTGGATTCAAACCACTTGTCTTTAGGTTAGCAGTGCAACTCTTTACCACTAGGCCACCATATCTCCCTCCTATTGCCATAAAAACCCAAATTTATGAAAGTGCAAGCTAATATCCTCCTTTCTAGTTTCTTTTCTTCTTTAGAAAAGATATACAAATGCATTGGCATAGACCAACCCTGTAATCAGTAAAGTTTGAGGCTGACATACTTATAGAGCCCTGTTTGCCAAAAATAGGATTTCATTTGTAATGTCATTCTTTTCCCCTGAACCAGTTTCACCAATGCAATAGTAAATGAGAACTTTGGGCATGAAAGATACAGGGACACAGGTTTCAGTAGGTGGCGCTTCAACACAGCCTACCTGCTCTTATATGTGTACTCAACTGTACCTGTGGTGCATTGAAGAGATTTGGCCTAGTTTGCTGTTACTGTAATTAGAGTGTTTGCTAACATTGTAGTTAGAATGTTGTCTCCGAATAAGTATCGCAAATACAGCCTTAGCATATAAACTTCACTATCCAGGCACTGAACTGTTATTACAAATCCATGGTAATTATTTTAAAGCACACTCATATACACACACATTGATAATAGACAATGTGTTTAGCAATACCGTTTCTATTTCTAAAATTTAAAGCCTGAGGAAACCAATATTAAAAGGCTATATTCCTGTGCCTTCTGCTTCATATGTAATTTTTTAAATTAGATCATTAGGCTATGTCATATTTACATGTAGGTCTGTCATTATGTTTCACCTTAGACGTCAATTCCGCCGTGTTTTTGCAGCATTCGCCTGAGTACAAGATAGACATTTCTTCTTTTGAGTAATTTTACTATTTTTTCAAGAAATAAAAAATTAAAATGTTGACTGCTTTTTTATTTTCTTTCAGTTTGGTTAAAGGAAGCCTCTGCAAAGCTTCCTGTCAGTGTCTATAAATTGACATAAGCCGGGATGATTAAGTAGATGATAAGCCACATGTCATTGACAAACAAGAATACAGATGCCTGCAGTGAAATACACGATGAGGGGCTTCACTGTACCAAGAAAACACCCCATGGCCCATTGACCTGAAGAAATCGCCAAACTTCCTGAACGAGACGATTAGGACAGAGAATAGAATAGTAACAACTAGCCACTCCTCTGAACAGATGAGAACTTGAGCACCGTTGTGAAAAAACACCCTGATATGTTGATTCACCTTTGAGGGCTCCAAGTATTATCACATATATTTTAGGTTGATAAATCACTTGCTAAAAACACTAGACATCTTTTAAGTGTGCAAATAAATAGATTTACTTGAGTTGTTTTAGAAATTTAACCTCTGCTTCTCTTAGTGTGTTGCCTTTAATCTGTGGTTTTTCATGTTTCAATCGATACATATCAGGGAGTGGCCAGAAGAATAATTAAACATGAAATCATTTATACAACTATCTTTTAAATAACTTATATTTTATACTTTATTATTTTAATTTATATGTGGTAAATTATATTGAAATTCACTGTGAAAAGAAACTATTTAAATCAATGAAAATAAGTTCCTGTTTCTCCTATTGCTTATCAATTGTTTGCTCTATCATCCTTAAAAATCTTTTAAAAGTTTAAAGGAAGAACACATAATATAATCTGGTGTATTTTTTACAAATATATCTTTTTATAATTTTCTGAGACTGAAGGATTCATAAATTATGTTACCTATTGGACAGATCTTATCTTAAAAATAATCTGAATATTTCAATAAAACAAGTTAATATGGGGAAAATCAGTGTTAGTTTTACTATTTCTTTACCTCCTCTATATTGTTTGACACAATTATTACAGAGTAAAGGAAATAAAATTCAATTCTGCAAATTGCCTTTTTCCTCTCACAGACACAGTATGTTACTGTTACCTTGTGTTGCCTTTTTTTAGCAATGAATTCCTAGTCCATACTTGCATTCATATTCATATTAAACTGTAATACTGATTGTCCATTTCAAGTGTTTTAACATAACTTCGATATAAAGATGCAAAAAAATCATATCTTAGGTATTACAATGTATTCTCGCTACTTGCCTCACTAACTTTTCATTAATCTTGAGGTTAAACAAAACAAAACCCAAACCCAATATTGTTATTGTCAATGCAGTTATTTGCTTTAGTAAAAGTGAACAAGCCTGGCATGTCATCTTTGCTTCCAACTTCCCAGACTTTCTTTTCATCTCTCCATCTTATTTGCAGTAGAAATAAAGTTAAAAACTAACTTGAAGGGTGTAGTAATTTTCCTCCCTCTTCAGGATTTCATGACACAAATGCCAGCATAAAAGATAGTCTTTCACCAGGCTCCCTTGGCCTTGCTGTTGCCTCGTGGTGGCCTTCCTGGCATCTGTCCTGAGGAACACTCCAATTTGAGTTCCCTGCAGAGCTGAGATATGGCCACCTCCCCCCACTAAAGGGCCACCTCATTCCAGAGCCAAAACACAGGGCCATCTGATGCGAGTCTGGCCTAATGAAAGTCCAGCATGGGGCTAAATGAGTTTCCACCACTGCTGGGTGAGGGGCTAATGATAAAACAGCTCCCTGGGCTCTCCCTGCTGCTGTTGGTATCTTTGTCAGGGCATATGGCAGTTGGCTGAGTGCCGCGCTGTGAGATTTCCTCCTGGATTTATTCTAGAATGGGCTTTATTCTTGCTTCCTCTTTTCCACTGTTGTCTTACTTTTGCCTTCCCTTTGCCTGGTTTTCTGTGATCTGCTGGTCTCTCCATATGATTGTTAAGACATAAACACTTTGTCCCATGATTATATTGCTGTGTGTGTGTGTGCGTGTGCGTGTGTGTGCGCGCGTGCGCACGTGCGCACGTGTGTGTGTGTGTGTGTGTGTGTGTAGATACATACAATTTTTCCACTCAACATTTTTTAGCTTTTCAGTTGGATGAAAAACAGAAAAGTCAAAGAAAGAATTAACCATTCACTCTCACACATAGTTTGTGAATATGTTTACTTGGGAGTATTATGATTCAGTAAAATTTCCAAGAACCAGGGGAATAGTAAACATGAAACTTGTTGAATAGTAATGCTAACTAAATTATTTTCCACTATTGTGAATACTTCTATTCACACCCTGTAATCCTTATTTATATCTTATGACTTGTGATCAGACAATTGCAAGCATTTATAAAACAAAAATACGTCACTTTAGAGTGCTTTACATTATAATAATTTTTTAAATA
>NW_006399851.1:1801665-1809796 GCF_000299155.1 Elephantulus edwardii
TTTTGTTTTTAATTATTTATTTTTGGTATATTGTCTTTCATTCCCTAAGATGTCTCCAGAAAGGGCACATTTTGGCAGATTCAGTTACCTAGTCAATAGACTGGACAAAGATGATCCAAAAATTTAATGTGGAAATTATCAAACAATAATACTATGAGATATGCAAGCATAGTCTCGCTGTAAATTATTACAAATGAGTTAGAAAAATACATCAAGAGAAAAAACAAGAAATTTCATTTGGATTCAGGAGAGGCTCTGCAACAGATTATATCATTGCTGATGTGAAGTGGATGTTAGATGAAGGCAGAGGCTATCAGAAAAATAGCTATTTTATTGATTATGCAAAAGTATTTGACTGTGTGGATCATAACAAATTATGACTATCAATGAGAAGAATGGGAGTTCCAGAACACTTAATTATGCTCATGAGGAATCTAAACATAGGCCAAGAAGAGGTTGTACAAAACAAACAAAGGAACACCACATACTTTAAAATCAGGAAAGACGGGCTTCAGGGTTGTACTTTTTCTTCAACCTATTTATTATATATGATAAGCAAATCATTCAATGAGCTGGAATACATGAAGAAGAATATGGTATCAAGACTGGAAAAAGACTCATCAACAAATTGCATTTTCCAGATGACACAGCATTGCTTTCAGAAGGTGAAGACTGAGGCATTTAATGCAGAAGATCAAAGATTACATCTCAACAGCATGAAAACAAAAGCTTCATTTGCTGAACCAATAGGCAACATCCTGATAGATGGAAAAAAGATTGAAGTTGTTAAGAATTTTACTTTGATTCACAATGAACACTCAGTCAAGAAAGCAAAACATTTTGTAATTGTGTTATCAGTCTTTATCTTGTGGAGGCCCTATAGGATTCTGTAAACTTTTGATATGAGACCTTTGACTGAAATGATATTGCCAAATGTTGTTTTCCTAGTCAGCAGGTTTTCTTTTTATTCTGTTGGAAAATATTTTTGATGTGTGCAGGTATTTAATCTTTAGAAGATCCCATTCATCAATTTTATCTTCTCCAGATAGTACATTTCTTGCTGCATTTGGCAATTCTCTTTAACATGGACTAGGCCATTTAAGTTTGATCCCAGTTTGTCTCTGATGAACTTAATGGTTTGCGGCTTTACTCCCAGGTTTCTGATCCACCTTGAGTTGATATTTGTGTATTTTTTACAAAATGGACAAAATACATGGAAAGATTTTTCACAGAGAAAGATATTTGGATGGCCAACAGACATAAGGAAAAAATGGTCAAAGTCACTGGCAATAAAAGAGATGTAAATCAAAACCACACTGAGATACCATCTCACTCCTATAGCGTTGACAAAATTCAACAGAACAGCAAGTAATAATTGTTAGAAAGGAAGTGGTGAAATAGGAACTATTGTACATTGTCAGTGGGATTGTAAAATGGTACAGCCACTGTGGAAGGTAGTTTGGCACTTCTTCAAAAAGCTGAACAAGGAAATAAGATATGACCCAGCTATTCCACTGCTTGGACTATATACCCTGAGAGAATAAGAACTAGGCCCAAACATAGACGTGTACACCAATGTTCATAGCTGCATCATTCACCATTGCAAGTACATGGAAAAAGCCCAAATGTCCAACCATAATAAATGGATTGAGAAATTATGGTACATTTACATGATGGAAAACTATATAACACATAGAAGCAATGATTTTGCAAATTACTACCTAACTTGGGAGGGACTGGAGAGCATTACGCTAAGTGAATTAACTCGATCCCATAAGGATAAATACTGTATAAGACCATTATTGTAGAATGAGTATGAGAATCCAAAAGGGAAGGGGAGAGTAGTAACAGAGTGGTGAGGATGGGTGGGGTGAGTTGGGGTGGGGCAGGGGGATTGGTTAATCATAAGGTTATAAATTAATGGGTAGATGAAGGAAATGGGAAAGATTTGATGTGAAAAACAATGTATACAAACTTTGTAAGTAAACCAATATGAAATAAAATTTTTACTCAAAAAAAAAAAAAAAAGAAATCAAAACTGGGGAAATTTCCTGTCAAGGACCTTTCCAAAGTATTAAAGAGCAAGAATATCAGTTGAAAGACTAAAATGTACCTGATATAAGCTAATAATATTTTAATTACTATGTATCTGGACATTGAAAGTAAATAAAGGTAACAGAATTACTGATTCCTTTGAATTGTACTGTTGGAGAATAGTACAAAATATCCCATAGCCTACCTAAAGAACAAAAAAATCTATCTTGGAGCTAAGTACAACCAGCGTGCTTCTTACAGGCAAGCATGGTGAAGTTTCATCTTATATACTTTGTGCATGTTGTTAGGATGGACTAGTGTTTGGAGAAAGCTATAATGCTTGAAAAGCTGCAGGAGGATCAAAGAAAAAGAGGAAGACCCTCAACAAGATGTATTGACACAGTGACTGTAATGATTACAACAGAGATCAAACGATGGTACAGGATAGGACAAGATTTATATCTGTAGTTCTTGGGGTCACCGTAGTCTTATTTGTGTGGATGACACCAAATAACAACAGCAACAATCAATGAGTACATTAAATAGACAAATTTTGTTTTTGTGGCTCTGCTTTGGTTTGATACATGGAAATTCACATCACCTTTGGAGTTGCTATGGTGATAGTGAGATATGAGCAACAAAATTTAGTGTAATATTCCAAACTCAAGAGACATTTAATAAATTGTGCTTTATCTTCTTTTTTATCATTTATCACTCATTGAACATAGAATTAATTTTGTACTATTGTTTACATTTTAAATTGTCTGAATATAAATCTGTATGAAATCAGTTTTGACTTGTTTATAGGCTCATTCTGTTTTTAACTGGATGCTCTTATCAAGGATTGGATAAAAATGAGTTGAATAGAAAAAGACAGGTTGGCACTACCACAGTAGTGAATATTTTCCTTACATTGCAATCTACGTGTTTGGGAGCAACCACACTACCCTGAAATTCCTAAACCTTATATTTATATTCAGAGATCACCTTTAATTTAATTTTGTTTTACTTTTTTTCATTCACATTATGTTTCTTAAGATCATTCTCATACATAGTGTCTTGGAAAACCAATCATCATTGATCTACTTCTAGTATTACCCTGACTTTTCAGATTCCCACTTGATCTTTCCTAATTCCTTGGAGGGATTTTCTTTGCTAAAGTATCTCCTTCTCCTATCAGTGTGACTCCAAAGTGTTTCTATCAGAAAAAATCCTGGACTTAAAGCCAAATATAAGCATTGGTACAGCTAAAAAAAAAAAAAAAGCCTGAAATTAATCTAATCTAAATATAAGTGATCCTTTCATGAACTTAGTCTGAGAAATTCTAAATGAAATCTCTTAGAAATCATATGTTTCTTGTTGAATGAACTCATTGGGTTCCACATGAGCACCAGACGTTCCCGTGTCAGCCACGCGGTCGGTGATATCATCTAAATGAGATTGTTTTCTTGTAACTTGCATGGTGCAGAAATACCATCACGTTTAACATGCCTTATGCTCCACTTTAATTTATTCCCATGACAAAAACTCCATTAATATAATTTTGGAACAGAATGAAAATGATAGGAATTTTCTGTGTCACAGAAAAACTGAGCCATATTCCTTCATAAAGAAATATTGATTTGAAAAGTCAAGAAAACTCAGTGTCTAGTTCATAAGTTTTTTATCAAAAGTCAAGAAAGCTCCGTTTCCAGTTTATGAAATTTGGTTTTGGTACAAATGTCACTCAAAAAGCATTTTCAAGACATTGATGTTGAAATTAACTAGATATTTTCTATGTTTTTCTCTTTTACCTTCCAGATTGCTGAGTTTTTTTAATTAAAGCTGCCTATTCATCTTAAGAAATTTTAGATTTTCTTAAATGAAGTTATTTTTTTGGGGGGTTTACCATGAGCCAAAGAAAAGTGCAACTGTTATTTAGCACTTGTGACCGTTTATCACTGTAGGGCTTCTTATCTGTGGATAAATGTGAGTTAGTATGATGAGTGACAGAAAAATGGGCAATGAGTCAAAAAGCTGGAATTATTGTCATCTTTCTGTCACCTTATAGGAACATGACCTTTTCTATTAAAATCATAATAACAGTCAGAAATTTATTGAGCCTATTATGTGTCAGGTGCTATTATTTTCCCTCCATGATCTCATTTAATCATCACAATCACCCTGTGAAGAAAGTGGAACTATGCACACCCATCTCCAGCACAGTGATGGTGGATTCAAGATATTCAGAGCCTTGCCCAGAATGAAACAGGCAGTAAATAGGAAATAGAAAGATAAGCTGTAAATCTTCAAACTTTAAATGCCCACATCCTAAAACTGTACCCCCTTTCTACCTTTGAGTATGTTGATCTTTCTCACACACAGCTCTACTCTGGAACAATCTAGGATTGGATAAGAATATATTTCTCTCTCTCTCTCTCTCTCTATCTATCTATCTATCTATCTATCTATCTATCTATCATCTATCTATCTATCTATCTATCTATCTATCTATCTATCTATCTTTGTTGTTGTATATATATTTACTTTTATATTCTGAAAATATAAGCTTAACTGTATTTACAAATACTGCCTTTTGAATATCCATCTTATCTGTCAGCTTTTCAAACTCTGGTGCTTTACATTTGCTCTGAACCTTGAAACATCAGTAAGGTTACCCACTATGGAGAGGTTTCAGAAGAGTTTCCAAACTTAAATTAGGAAGAAAAGTCTGGTGATTTTCTTTTTTAATTAACCATGAAAACGCCTCTGATTTATGATAATACAATACTGGAAGATGAGTTCTCAGCATTAGAATATTAGAATATATCATTGATTATGAAGATACTACAGGGCTGGGCATTTTTTTTATTCTTTTGTAGTTGTAGTTGGTATGAATTGGAGTAATTTCAACAGTAACAACCCACATTCTTAAGTGAATAATGCTATCCTAATATCCTAATATGGCCAGATTATCAAAATCACATATGCAAATAAGTTCACAGAAAAATATAAAGGAAGGATTAGTAATAAATTTCTAAATCACTGACATTCTGATAAATCAATCTTTAATATTAACTACATCTAGAATATTTGGAAGAATTTCAATTACTATTGCCTTTAAGTTACCTACCATTTAATTATACTCTTGTCTGGAGAAAAAAAAACAAGGGAAAGAGAGAAATGAAAACCATTTTCCAGTTTTTCTTCATTTACACCTACTGATTAGACTAAAGAAATAATTTAACAAAGAAAAACACTATTTTTATAAAGAGTAAACAATAATGCCTACTAGACCATCAACTCCTAAAAAAACAGTTTCAGAAATACAGTTATTTCTATCCTACCACTATAGATAAAATCCATATATTTAAAAGCAGACATCTACATTCTTCTAGTGAAAGTATGTCTTCATGTGTCCTTACAAAACATATACTTCCTTAAGACATATTTGTGGTAAAATGCTAGAAAATAAATTACAGAAATTGTTTTAATAGTCAATCTCATTTTCCTACAACTAAGGATGGCTAACTCTGAGAAGAGTGAAGATCCCAGAAGATCCCAGATTGTGCTTATGCAAAACCTATACTTAGATGAGGAAGCAGTTGTCATAAAGGAGCAAAGAAACAATATATGTTCAAAATATGTTCAAAATGGCGAAGGGTGTATGCCGGAGATATGTCCCATCTCCATACCTTTCAATCCATATGTAAAACATATCATACAGGAGGCTGGGCTCTTTGAGGAGAAATATATCATCAGGATTGGAGGAAGAGTCATCAACAGCCTGTGTTATGTTATGACATACCCTTGCTTGCTGAAAATGAGGAGGGCCTGGGGCATTTGCTACAGAAGGCTGAGGAGTAGAGCCTTAAGTATGGATTGTTGTTGTTGTTGTTAGGTGCTGTTGAGTCAAGTATGACTCAGAGTGACATTATTCACAAAAGAGTTGAACCCAGTCCAGTCCTGCACTATCCTCTTATTTCCTGACACTCAAGAACCCATTAGAGCAAGCACCCTATCAATCCACCTGGTTGAGCGTCTTCCTCTTCTTCACTGACCCTTTGCCCTTCTCAACATCATGTCCCTCTCCAAGGAATACCACTCCCTAGAAATATACCTCATCATTCTTGCCTCCAAAGAGCACTCCAACTGCACCTGTCCAAGGGATGTTCAGTGCTCTTCACCAACACCAGAGATCAAAGGTGTCAAATCTTTTTCTGTCATTTATTGTCCAGATCTTGGATGCATAGTTAGTAATTGGAAAGACAATGGCCTGAATCAGAGGCATCTTAGTACTCAAACTGATATTAAAGCACCTCAATACTTTGGAAAGGTCTCTAACTACAGATTAAAAGGGCAGCTCAGAGGGCAAAGAAAAGTATTTTAATGGAATGTGCAGAGAGCTGGAATTGTGGAATAAAAAGGAAAGAAATCACTTCACATTTCTCAAGCTGAAAGAACTGAAAACAAATTTAAGCCAGTGTTGTAATATTGAAGGATGCTGTGTGCAATGTATTGAATGACCCAGAAAGCATCAAAGGAAGAAGGAAGGAATACAGTCACTGTACCAGAAAGAATTGATTGACACTGAAAAATTTTAGGAAGTACCATATGAACAGGAGCCAATGGCAATGGAGGAGGAAGGAGAAGCTTCATTGAAGGCATTGGCAAAAAATCAAGGCCCTGGGAATCAATGGAATGTCAAATGACTTGTTTCAATTAAAAGATGCAGCCTTGGATGCACTTTCTAGTTTAAGCCAGGAAGTTTTGAGGACTGCTGTCTGGCTGCTAGATTGAAAAAGTTTCATATTTGTTCCTATTACTAAGTAAGGTGTTCCAACTGAATGTGGAATTTATTGAAAAATAACATTGATATCACATGCAAGCAAAATACTGCTGAAGATTATTTAAAATGGCTAGAACAGTAGACGAGGCTGTGGCACCAGGGATATGAAATTTACCAGGGATATTTGATGTCAGTTGTATCTTGGCAGAACATAAGGAATAACAGAAGAATGTCTATTTGTTCTTTATTGACTATGCAAGGGCATTTGACTGTGTGTATCATGGTGGCTAAGGTTGAGAAGAATGGGAATCTCCAAGCAGTTGATTTTGCTAATGTGGAACCTGTACCTGGATCAGGAGGCTGTTGTGTGAACGGAATAAGGGAGCACTGCATGGTTTGGAATTGGGAAGTGAGTATGTCAAGCTTGTATTCTCTTCCCATACCAATTCAATCTGTATACTGAGCAAATTATCTGCGAAGTGATACTTTATGAAGAGGAGAATGGCATCAGGCTTGAAGGGAGATTCATTAATAACCTGTGTTAGGCAGACAACACAATCCTGTTTGCTGAAAGTGAGGAGGGCTTGAAACACTTGTTGCAGAAGATTGGTATGGTTTGCTTCTCAATGTCAGGTAAACAAAGATTCTGAACACTGGATAAATAGGCAGCATCATGATTGATGGAAAGGAGATTGAAACTGTCCACAGCTTCATCTTGCTTGGATCCACAATTACCAACCTTGGTACAGGCAGTCAGGAAACAAGGAGGCACATAGTATTGGAAAATCAATATGAATATAAACTTAATATAAAAAACAAAGAAATATTTTCACCATTGAAATGATTAGTATCATCATGATAATATCTTTAACTTGCTTGACTCCACAATCAACAGTGGTACCAGTAGCCTGGAAATCAAGACAATTTGCATTGGGAAAATTTGCTGTGAGGGTCCTCTCCAGAGTACTGAATAGCAACGATTTCAATCTGGAGACTAAAATGTGCCTGATCTAAGTCATGGTTTTCATAATTAACTGCTATGCATCTGAAAGCTGGACAGGTAAAATAAAAAGAGAATATCTTTGAGCTGTGGTACTGTATAAGAATATTGAATATACCATGGACTGCTAGAAGAACACACAGTTTCAACCTGGAGAGACTGAGAACAGCCTGCTCCTTGGAGACAAGTATGCTGAAGCTCTGTCTGACATCTTTGGGTATGTTGCAATTAGGGACCAGTCCTTGGAAAGGAAGGTCATGTTTGGGAGCGTGGAGGGACAGTGCAAGGGAGAAAGACCCTTAATGAGATGGATTAATTCAGTGACTGGG
>NW_006399851.1:1816221-1817803 GCF_000299155.1 Elephantulus edwardii
ACTAAATCAATCCACTTTATAGAAGGTCTTCCTCTCCTGCACTGTCTCTCCACCCTCCCAAGAATGACAAACTTCTCCAATGATTGGTCCCTTCTTGCAACATGTCCAGAATATGTCAGATGAAGCTCAGAATCTTTGTCTCCAAGGAGAAACCTGGTTTAGCCCTCTCTAAGAGGAACCTGTTTGTTTTCCTAGCGATACATAGTACATTCAATACTCTTCTCCACCACCACAGCTCAAAGACATCAATTCTCTTTCTACCCTCCCTAGTCATTGTCCAGCTCTCTGATGCATAACAAGTGATTGCAAAGACCGTGACCTGCAATATGTCTTTTAATTTCCTGGCTGCTGTACTTATTAATTCTTATTGACTGCTTAATACACAGATGGTGATCTGAATAAGTATTTTAAGTACTTTTGCACACGTATGATGACTTCTCATCCGGGAAAAGCCCTCTTTATTAAGTATGTCTTTATACTTCGTGCTGGTTGAAACCTTTCCTAGTCTTCTGGCATCTTCACAATTCATTGTTTCATTCTCTGTGTCAGTTCATCTCAAAAAGCCAAATTCACTATCGTCATGTTTGTTCTGGATCATTGTGAACCTTCGACAAGTTTTTGAAGTAGTAAATATTTTTAAGAGGAGAATGATTTAAATATAAAACTATAAGAACATGAAAGAACTTTAATTTTTAAATATCACTTGCTCCATTTTATCCCCCATTCATTCTCTTACCATTAAATTCTATTAGTGATTTATTGGGTTTTAAAACTCAATTATAGAATAACTATCACCAAAGGATGGCTTCTTTTTGCCCAGTTGATCCTGACTTCTCTGTTCTTTTTTCTGGCTGACCCTCCACTTTTCCAAGCCCAGTGCCTTTTTCCAGGGACTATGGCCTCTCCTGAGAACATGCTCAAAGTATATGAAAGATATTTTAGAAACACTGAAGACATAGACTTCAGGTAGCAGTTTAAATCTCATTCAAATGCAGTTTACCACATTCAGGTTACAACTCCATCCAAGAAATTGACAATTCCAACAGAATTCACAAAAAAGTTAATGAATGAACACTCTTACAAAAACCTTAGACTACTTTGCGAATTTCAGGCATAACCAAAATTTTAGGCATAGATATAGGATTATTAACATTTATATAGTGATTTAAAATTATCTGCGTGTATATAAAGTATCATCTATAAGCTAAGTAAGGAGTTGTATTGGTATAATGGATTAAATATTGTGTTGCCAACTGAAGTACCAATGGTTTGAAACTGCAAACTTCTCCATGTGAGAACAATGCAACTGTCTGCATTTATAAACATTCACAGTTTTGGAAACCCTATGAAAAGGTGAGGAAAAATGGGGTTATATTCATACTAAAAAAGATCATTTCTAGATCCATGCTGAAATATTGAGAAAAGAGAATTTCCATACACAAAAAAGATGACCTGTTAATATCACTATCATTTAAATATATTCATCAACAACTAGAGATAAAGCAGAAGAAATAAAAGATTTCTATCTTGGCCAACTGACTGGAAGAGATCTATATTTGTTCCCATTCCAAAGAAAGGTGAC
>NW_006399851.1:1818587-1821858 GCF_000299155.1 Elephantulus edwardii
AAATGACAGGCCATGATCTTTGCAATCACTTGTTATGTATCAGAGAGTTGGACAATGACTGGGAAGGACAGAAGGAGAATTGATGTCTTTGAGCTTTGGTGTTGGAGAAGAGTATTGAAGGTACCATGGACTACTAAGAAAACAAACAGATCCATCCTAGAGAGGCTTAAACAGGGCTGCTCCTTGGAGGCAAGGATTCTGAGGCTTCGTCTGACATACTTTGCTCTTGTTTTAAGGAGAGACCATTCCTTAGAGAAGGACATTATGCTTGGGAGGGTGGAGGGCAGGAGCAGGAGGGGAAGGCCCTCTATGATGTGGATTGATTCACTGACTGAAGTAATTGGGATGGATGTGTCGGAGACAGTGAGATTGCTACAGGACAGAGCAGAATTTAGGGCTGTTGTACATAGGGTCGCTATGAGTCGCGAGTGACTCGATGGCACATAACAACAACAACAACAAATGAATTTGCTAGATTATCGCCTTGATGTACACTAAAATATTTTTGAGCAATTAACTTATTTGTCTTTGTGAATTACTGATAATTTGTACATCAGATACGTAGAAATAAAAATATTAAACTGGTTGAAAATAAAATACTTGATATTTTTGGAATTATTTTATAATATAACCAATAGTGTATAAAATTGCCATCAAGTCCAAATCAACTTTTAACTGATATTCCAGTTAGCCTCCACTGAAGCTATAGGACGAGACTACCCAGCTTTCTCTCATGGATCTGCTGATGGTTATGAATTTCCAGAGAGGCTTCCAGGAAAACTAGCAAGGAAATGTCCTAAGGGTTAGATCATAAAAAAAAAGAAAAGAAAAGGAAAATATCATTGTTGTTGTTGTTGTTGTTGTGTGCTGTCGAGTCACATGTGACTCATAGTGATCCTACATACAACAGCCTTAAACCCTATCCTGGTTCTGTCCTGTGCCAATCTTGTTGTCTCTGACACACCACACACCTTCCCCCATTACCTCAGCCACTGAATCAATCTATCTCATTGAGGATTTTCCTCTCTTGCACTGCCCCTCCACCCTCCCAAACATGACATTACTCTCCAAGGACTGGTCCCACCTTATAACATGTCCAAAGAATATCAGATGAAGCTTCAGAATCCTTGCCTCCAATGAGAAGCCTGATTTCACCCTCTCTAGGATGATGCTGTTTATTCTCCTTGCAGTCTATGTTATATTCAGTACTCTTTTCCAGCACCACAGCTCAAAGGCATCAATTCTCCTTCTATTATCCCTAGTTATTATCCAGCTTTCTAATGCTTAGCAAGTAATTGCAAAGACTATGGTCTGGATCAGGCACACCTTAGTTTTCAGACTGATATCGTTGCTATTCAGTACTTTGGAGAGGTCTCTGACAGCAGACTTTCCCAATGCAATTTGTCTTTTATTTTCCTGGCTGCTGGTATCAAGAGCGTTTATTTCGGAGCCAACAAACTAAAGCTATTAACAATCTTAATACCTTTGCCATCTATCATGATGCTGCTAATTGGCTCAATGGTGAGAATCTTTGTTTTCTTGATATTGAGCTTCTATCCATATTGAAGTATTACTCAAATAAAAATGAAAATAAACATATAAATGAGAATAATTGTATTAAATACAATTATGAAATATAAATGAAGTTTTGAACACATTCAGCATTAATTATTTCAGATAGGAGACCTTCAATCTCAATTTGTACAGTCACAAGTTGTTGTTGTTATATGTCATCAAGTCACCTGCAACTCATAGCAATCCTATTGAGCATAGCTTTGAACTCTGTCCTATCCTGAGCCAATATCACTTTCTCTGACACACCTATCCTGTTAATCTATTTTATCTTGGATCTTCCTCTTCTGCACTGTCTCTCCGCCTTGCCTTTCCAAATAGGATGTTCTTCACCAACAACTGATGCCTCCTGGCAATGTGTGCAAAGTGAGAGAGAGTTTCAGAATTCTTCCCTCCCAGGAGCAGCTTGGTTTCATCCTGAGACAGACCTGTTTGTTTCTTGACAGTCCAAGGTATGTTCAATACTCTTCTCCATCACCACAACTCAAAGACATCAGTTCTTCTTCTATCATGATAGGCATTGTCTAGCTCTTTGATGCCAGTCAAGGAATTGTTACTACCATGATTTTATGATTTGGATCAGGCACACTTTAGACTCTAGACTGTACCAGTTGTTCTTTAGCCTTCTAGAAAGGTCTCTGATGCCCGAGTTTCCCCAGTGCAATTCATCTTTTGATTTTCTGACTACTGGTGCCATGAGTGTTGATTGTGAAACCAAGCAAGATGAAATGGTTAACATTCTCAATTCTTTACCCTCTATCATGATGCTATCATTTGGTCCAGTGATGAGAATATTTGTTTTCTTGAAATTGTACTGCAATCCATATTTAACACTGAACTTCTTGACCTTCTGTAGCAAATGCCTCAGGTAGTCCTCGGTTTCAGCAAGCAAGATTGTGTCATCTACATAACACAAGTTTTTGATGAGTCTTTCTCCAACTCTGATGCCACATTTTTCCTTAATGGTACAACCTCCTGAATGATCTGTTTCACAAACAGATTTAAAATGTATGGAGATAGGTTGCATCTCTAACGTACACATTTTTTCTGATTTTGAACCTTATAGTATTTCTTTTCTATGTTCCTACTATTGCTTCCTGTTCTAAGTAAAGGTTTTGCATGAACACAACTAAGTATTCTGAGATTCTCAATACATAACGCTTTGTAAATCCACTGTCAGTGACTCAATTCTGACTCACAGCAAATCTGTAAAACTCCATAGGGCTTTCAAGAGGGTTTACAGAGTCAAACCACCACATCCTTCACCAGTGTAGCAGGTAGTGGATTCAAACTGTCAATATTTTGGTCAGTGATCAAATGCACTATTGCGTACTAACACCATGTAAATCTGTGATAAATGCCAAGTTTGACAAAGTCTTTGATATACAAAGGATATATTCACTGTAACATATAGTGTAAGTATACTATAGTATCTATCTTGGTATCCAGTATTTTGTTTTTACAATAGTAAATGAAAATCTATTGTCCAAATATTTTTAACATTAGTGACACATCTTGCACTAATGAAAAAAGGTGATAGTGGACAGTAATGCTGGTTGTGACTATACCTGGACAGGAGGTGGTTGTGTGAATGGAACAGGGGAGAACTGTATGATTTGGAATTGGGAAGTGAGTGTGTCAGGGATGTATTCTATCTCTATACTTGTTCAATCTATATGCTGAGTAAATTATCTGAGAA
>NW_006399851.1:1827128-1841682 GCF_000299155.1 Elephantulus edwardii
GGTGCGGTTGGCGCAGGATAGAGCAGGGTTTAGGGCTGTTGTGCATAGGGTAGCTATGAGTCGGAAACGACTCAACGGCACATAACAACAACAACAACATCAACTTTTGCAGTCAGAAATCAATCAAACATGCAATGAAGATTTATTAATAAATTTGGTGACTGGAATAAAAAGTAAGGAATAAGGAAGATGTATCAGTAGCTGAAAAATATTGACTTGGTAATAGATACAATGCAGGAGAGAGAATGATAGAATTTTGTGCAATTCTGGAGATTAACTACCTGGCCAAATGACTGGAAGAGATCCATATTTATTTCTATTACTGAAAAAGTTGATCCAATAGAATGTCAGCAGTATTGAACAATATCACTAATATTGCATGCGAACAAAATCCTGCTGAATGGTTTCCTAGGACAACTAGAACAGTGTATCAAAAGAAAATTGCCAGAAATACAAGCTGGGTTTAGAAGAGTCTATGGCCCTAGGAACATCAGTGCCAATGTTTGATGGATCAAAGCTAAAAGGAAAGAGTACCAGAAGAATATCTATTGTGTTTTGTTGACTGTAAATGCATTTGACTGTGGAGTTCACAACAAATTGTGGGTAACACTGAGAAGAATGGGGATCCCAGAACACTTGAGTGTGGCTATGTGAAATCTATACTTACACAGGAATTAGTCATCAGACACAGAGAGGAAATCCTGCATGGTTCAAAATCAAGAAGTGTGTCAGGGACGCATCCTTTCTCCATATTTTTTTTCTTCAATCTATATGTGGAACAGACCATTTGGGAGAAGTGGACTTTCTAAGAAGGAATAGGCAGCAGGATTGGAGGTAGAATTATTATCAATAACTTGTGTTATGCAGATGATACAACCTTCCTTGCTGAAATTAAAGAGGACCCAAAGCATTTGTTGAAGAAAGTTAAACACTGCAGTCTTTAATATGGATTGAAGCTCAAAATTAAGAAAACAAAAGTTCTCATCACTGAACCAGTGGGCAGCACCCTGATAGACGCATAAGTGATTGAGATTTTTAGCAACGTTCATCTTGCTTTGACCCACAGTCAACATTTTTGGCACTAGCAGTCAGGAAATCAAAAGATGGATTGCATTTGGAAAGCCTGCTATCAGGGACCTCTCCAGAGTGTTAAAGATCAATATTGTCATTTTAGAGACTGAGTTGAGCCTCATCCAAGGATTAGCCTTCACAATGACTTGCTACGCATTGGAGAGCTTGACAATGACTAAGGATGAAAGAATAAGAATCAATGCCTTTTAGTTTTCTAGAGAAGAGTATTGAACATACTATGGACTACCAAGAGAACAAACCTATCTGCCTGGAGAAAGGGAAACCAAATTGTTCCTTGGAGGCAAGGATTTTGAAGCTCCATTTCACATACCTTGGGCATGTACAAGGAGGGACCTGTCCTTCGTGAAAGACAACACATTTGGAAAAATGGGGGATCAGCATAGGAAAGGAAGGCCATGGATTAGATAGATTGACTCAGTGACTGGGCTAATAGGCATGAATGTGTCAGAGACAATGAGATTGGCTCAGAAGAGGGGAAAATTCAGAGCTATTGTTCACAGGATTACTATGAGTCCGCAGTCCACTTGACTGCACATAGCAGCAGCAACATGGGGTAGTTTTGTGTATGGTCCTTCTGAGTTGGAATTGATTCAATGCCAGTAGGTTTGTATGAATGTGTGCATATATCTGCACATGTGATTAATATGCTAAGCAATATAGTCCCATTACACAACTAAGAGAGGCATTTGCTTATTGGCTCTTACCCAATTGAGCAGAACTCAGATAGTTTCTATCCCCTCTTCCCCAACTCAAGCAGGGCTAAAATGATGCTAGAAGACATTGCCCATCTTAGTGATGAAGAACCACTAGTGGGTTAGAACAGCTAGAGAAGCTCTGACATTGAGTTAAGAGTGCGTATTGACACCTGTTTTTTCTGGTGTTAGGTGCTGTGTAGCCATGTACAACTCACAGAACTTATGAGCAATGCACTAATATTTTGCTCTATCTGGCATCATAACCATGATCACTGTCATGCTCCAATCCAATGTTAGTCATTGCATCAATCCATCTTGTTGAGAACATTTTTATTTTTCTGTGGACCTCCACCTTTCAGAGAATGATGTCTTTTTCCAAGGACTGACACCGACTGACACACCCAAAGTCTCACCATCCATCCGTACACTGTATATGCTCATTTTACAGACATGCAAATTGCATACCTTTGCGTTGGCAATGCAATTCCTTACTACTGATCCACTAGAGCTTCCTAAGATCCTGAGCCCAGCAACTACAAATCAAACACTAAGAAAAGTCAATATTGGAGAGTTGAGAACCATTTCCTATCAAATATTGAGTTCTAATTAACTGAACATCAAACAATCTTTCAAGCTAATTTCACTGATAATTGTTTTTAAAATATTGTCTCAAATTATCTGTAAATTGTATTTCTACTAATAATTTTTTCTCCCTGTGATAGAATCATCAGTGTTATTTTTTTAATTTATATTTCACTGAGACTGACTACTAAATTTTGCAGTGATTCATGATTTCACTTTATCATGGAACTAAATAAATGAACATTCTAGATGAGTTAATTTCAAAGAAACTAGGAAGATCTTATCCTTGAAAGAAATGTTTTGGTGACAAAATAATATTTAGTCTGCAAATTACTTTTGTCACAACTGCTTTGGAAGCAGGAGTGGTATCCACTTCCTAAACAACATGCCTCTGAAAACTATAAACTTTGGTAAATGTTGATAATTATAGAAAGGCTTCAGGCCTTTTGTTCCTAGGGTCACTATGATTCGTGCTAGACTTGAAGACAATCAACAACAACTATAGAGTACATAAAAATTTGTGACATTTCAGTGCCATCTCAGTTGAATAAAACATTTACCATTGGGTTCATAATCAAATTAATATTATAGTCTATGAGTTCACTTAAAAAGTCAGCCATAACTTGGCAGCATCCAAACTCACGGACATCACTGACCCTAACTCCACTAAAAACTTGGGATAACTGCTATGGAATCAGAACCAACTCACTGTGAAGCCTCAAATGGGAAACGATTGCCCATCATTCTTCTGCAGAGCTGCTAGTGTATTCCAACCGGCAGAGAGGCATAGTCTTTGGTCTAGCAGTGCAACTTTCTATGACCTGGGTCACCCAAGCTCAAAAAAGCTTGTAAATTTAAAAAAAAAATAAAGTTATAAAATTAAAAAATCTGAGGTGCATACAATGTCTCATAATAACTGTGGTTACACAATGGTTCATAGCAGTTCAACTGCTTCCAGACTGCCTGGGTGTTGTGCTGCTAACCCAAAGGACACACCTTTCTTGTGATTCAAATTCGCCAGTTAATGAGACCAACTTAAAATTTAATAATTATCAGGAAAGACCCTGTCCTAAATAAGGGTCTGTCTGTACTGAATTTTCTCAAATAGTTACATAAAATTGCTTATTCTGTATGATAGGTATTTCCAGACCTTGTAGCTCCAGATATCCCTATGCTGTTGTTGTTGACACTCTGGCAGGTTTTCAAAGACATGTAAGTAACGTGAGAAATCATTTCTCTCGAAGAAGACGAACAGCTGGTAGATTCAAACCATGTGCCTTTGTGTTGGAAGCACAGTTTCTTACCACTGGGCCACCACGTATGGCTTATATCCTCAAAGAAAATCATTAGAGAAAGGATTAGTGATTCCTTACTGTTAAGGGTGTACTTCCCACTATTCTGTGAAACTTTTTCCACAGAGACACAAGGCTTTACTAAAATAAAAACAAGAAGAAATTTTATTTATCATACTTTAAGCCAGAAAATTAAAAGATGTATTGTGATGGGAAAGTCTGCTTTTAGGGACCTCTCCAAAATCCTAAAGAGCAATGGTGTCACTCTGGAGACTAAGGAGCACCTGATACAGGCCATGGTCTTTCCAATCACTTGCTATCCATTGAGTGTTGGACAATGACTAGGGAGGATAGAAGGAGAATTAATGTGTTTGAGCTGTGGTGATGGAGAAAAGTACTGAATATACCATGGACTGCTAAGAAAATGAACAGGTTCGCCCTGGAGAGGGTTAAATCTGGCTGTGCCGTGGAGGCAAATATTCTGAAGTTTTGTCTAACATATTTTGGACATGTTGCAAGGAGGGACCAGTCCTTGGAGAAAGACATCATGCTTGGGAGGGTGGAGAGAGAGTGCAGGAGAGGAAGATTTTCTATGAGGTGGATTGATTCAGTGACAGAGGTAATGGAGGTAGGTGTGTCTGAGACAGTGAGATTGGCACAGGATTGAGAAGGGTTTAGGGCTGTCGTGCATAGGGTCACTATGAGTCGAAGATGACTCGACGAAACATAGCAATAACAACAACAACTTATATAAATAATATTCTTCTCCTCTAATCTTTGTGACATTTTTACCCAAATATATGTACTACGATTTTTTTCTTTAAACTTAGCAAAGAATATGATGTTAAAATCTCTTAAGTAAATCACATACTTCATGACCTGTGAGTTCCATTCTGATACTGATATACCTAAAATAACCTTTTACACAATCATGAACCTTCAACTGTTGTGATTTCTATCTGTCTCATTTCAATAAAGAAAAATGAATAAATAAAGCACAGTGGAGTGGGAAACAAATATATTTTCTAGTAATTTAATTTGAAGTGAGTTCATTTTCTAAGTCACAGCATATTTTTCATGATTTGATTGTGAGACAGTTGGTTGGTCTTTTTCCTCCAAAAAAGCTGCATGGATGTTTTCCTTTACACTAGATCATCATTGTTGCTTCCATTAGCCTCTGACGGTGATTACTTGCAGCTGGGGTCCATTTGCAACAACATTTTTATATTGTGTACAAGATTAGAGCAAACTCCTTTTACTACAGTATTCTCCAGTTACATTAATTTCATCCATTGATATCTTTATTTCCTTCCTTTCCAATTTAGCTGTGTAATGTGAAAATTGGCCCTATTTTTGTGCCTATTATGATGTTCTTAATCCTCGGTTTTCTTCCCTTGTGTTGCTAGTTGCCTAAGAGGACTTTACAAACAAACCCTTAGAGTTGGAAAGAGCGGATTTTCCTTTTAGTAGGAGAATTTAAAAATAAATTTTATAGTTAACTCTCCAAACTTTGCATTTGGAATCATTTATTACAAGCATGTATCAGGAAAATATAAAGCAATTGTGTCTTCTATATCTTCTAAATTTACGCTATTCACCTTTCAGAAGAGAATCACCATAGATCAATCTGACAGAATGGAGAATGCTGTCAAAGAATCATGGAATAACACTGAGAAAAGCAAATTCTGCATGAAGGTAGCTTAAAATAAATAATAACTGAACAATTAAAAACAGAGCAGACATACAGAAATAAGATATTAAATGAGTATTAAAGAAAGAAACTAAAACATAAGCAAAAGAATGATATTGGATATTCTGTAATTTTGTAGGTAAAAAGAATAATAAAGTCTATCATTAATTTTAGACTGATATATGAAGACAACAGTCGAAGGATTCCTAAGATATGATTATCCTGTGAATGAAGAATATCAGAAGAAAAAAAAACCTGAAAAAGAACAGGAATGGGAATTATATTTTATTCTTCAATAAATAAGCAAAACAACAGATTTTAAAATAATTAACATGGTGTTTATTACACACATGTACACATTTTTGTTCTTGTAGTTGCTACTAGGTGCCATCAATGCACGTACCAGTCATAGTGGCCCTGTGAACATCAGATGTGAATTAGTCCTAGCCTGTGCTATCCTTATATTCCCACACACTTGATGACATTCACTAGTCACTCTATGACTCTATCTCTCTGAGGGTCTTTCTCTTCTTCGCTGACTCTGTCTCAGCCGGAAGGCCTCCAGAGAAGGATCCAGTGCTGAGGACCCATCTAGATCTGCTTGCAGAGATTGGGATGATATTTTAGTGAAGTAAATAATCAATGTCAAGAAGACAAAGATTCTCACCACTTGGCCAATTGGCAGCAACAGGATGGATGGTGAAGAGATTGAGATTGTTCACAGCTTTAGTTTGCTTGGCTCCACAGTCAACATCCTCGGAACCAGTAGCCAGGAAATCAAAAACCACATTGCCGATGGGGAAGTCTGCTGTTAGGGACCTCTCCAAAGTACTAAAGAGCAATGGTGTCTCTCTGGAGACTAAGGTGTGTCTGATACAGGCCATGGTCTTTGCAATCACTTGTTATGCATCAGAGAGTTGGATAATGACTAAGGAGGACAGAAGGAGAATTGATGCCTTTGAGCTGTGGTGCTGGTGAAGAGTATTGAGGGTACCATGGACTAATAGAAAAACAGATTCATTGTAGAGAGGATTAAACTGGTCGGCTCCTTGGAGGAAAGGATTCTGAGGCTCTGTCTAACATACTTTGGACATGTTGTAAGGAGGGACTGTTCCTTGGAGAGGGACATTATGCTTGGGAGGGTGGAGGGACAACGCAGGAAGGGAAGGCCCTCTATGAGGTGGATTGATTCGGTGACTGGGGTAATCAGAATGAGTGTGTCGGAGACAGTGAGATTGGCACAGGACAGAGCAGAGATTAGGGCTGTTGTACATGGGGTCACTATGAGTCACAAGTGACTTGACGGTACATAACAACAACAACAAATACTATTTCATGAGAATTCAACTACTCTTGAATAAAATAGTTTTTTATAGAAATTCCTAGGTGTCTAGGGAGCTTTGGAGGCTCAGTGGTAAGAAGTTGTGCTGTCAACTCAAAGGCATTCAGTTCAAATCCAGAAGCTGCTCAGTGAGAGAAAGATGATGATCTCCTCCCAAGCAATTTGCTGCTCTGAAAACCTGTCAGAGGGCCAGCTACGAGTTGGTTCTGACTAAACTACACATAACAACCTGTTGGTGGTGGTGGTGTTCTTCCATGGATGGCGTTGATTCTATTTTGACTCATAGTGACCCAATAAGCAGTGCCTCGGAAGCTTCCCCTACCCTATGTCATCCTCACCATGTCTGACATACTTGAGCCCATTGTTAAAGTCACTGGGTTAATCTATCTTGCTGTGGGTCTTCCTGTTTTATGCTGACCTTTCCAATCATGATGTTCTTCACCAAAAACTAGCCCCTTTTTAAAAACATGGCCAAAATATATGAGATAGTTTCCCCATCCTTGCATCCAAGAAGCACCTGTTCTCATTTTCTCCAGGGCAGACCTGTTTGTTCTCTTGACAGTTCATAGAATATTCAATACTCTTCTCCAACACTGTAACTCAAAGGCATTGAGTCTTCTTTTGTAATTGTAGGGATTTTGTGTTTTGGGTTGTTGTTGTTTTTTAAATTTGGAACAATTTTTTTGAAGGTAGATTATGTAACAATTAAATGACCTACCTGCGACAGTGGGTTTGAGGATGGCAGGGATCCCGAGGACGGCCAGGACAGAGTAAAGTTTTGATATACTTCATGGGGTCACTTTGAGTCACAGCCTAAAATAACATCTCCTTCTGAATATGTCCAGTAGTCTATAAATAATCGCATACAATAAGTATCCAATAGAAAAACAGATATCTTTTTACATGTAATAACTGCATATAGTATTGGTATTTTATTTCTGAGTCTGAAGAACTCTAAATAGATGGATTGAAGAACATATTTCAGGAAATATCTATAGAGAAAGATGCTCTGAATCTAGGGTTAAAAGAATAATGCTGATCCTAAGTTTCTCTGTGCATTAGTCTTCTCATCTTGATATTGTTCAGATTTGAGCTTTGTTGTTCATATCAAAGTTAGTAGTTTATATTGAGCACCTTAATAAAATTTTAGAAAAAATTGAAGTTGTTAATTATTTTATCTTGCTTGGATCCACAATCTCAACACCCTTGGCACCAGCAGTTAAGAAATAAAAAGATGATTTTCATCAGAAAAAAATCTGCTGTCAGAGACCACTTCAGAGTGGTAAAGAGCAGTGATGTCAGTCAAGAGACTAAGGTGCTCCTGATCCAGAACATGGTTTTCCCAATTGCTTGGTATGCATCTGAGAGCTGCATAATAACTATGAATGATTGAAGGACCAATATCTTTGAGTTGTGACACTGGAGAAAGGTATTGAACATACTATAGACTGCAAAGAGAATAAAGATGTCTATCCTTGAGAGAGTGACACCAGATTGCTCCTTGGAGGCAAGGATTTAAAACTCCATTGTACATATTTTGGGAATTTTGTCAAGGGGATAGTCCTTGGAGAAGGATATCATATTTGAAAGAGTGGAGGAAGGTCAAGGCAGAAGAAGAAAACCCTGGATGAGATAGATTGACACAGTAACTGTGGCAATGCAGTAATGTGTGTCAGAAACAGTGAAGACGGCTCAGGATAAGACAAGACTCTGAACTGTTGTTCCTAGGGTCGCTATAAGTAGTGTAATTGACAGCACATAATATCAGCACAGAACACTAAGTTTAGATTGCTCGTCTGTAAAATAGGCATTTGTATCTAGATTTATAGTGTCTCCAGTGTCAATATCTTTGTATATTTTAAATAATAATACACTTCAATTAAAAAAATACACTGACATTAATGTATGCTTTTTCTTGGAAAAACTAAGTTTGAGTAGGTTTTTATTTCATTCCCAGCATTTCAATTACAGAATATTGATATATATCATAAACAATTATTAGTGTTTTAAGTTCAGACTTTATTTTGGTTTAAAGTTTGCAAAATTTGGGGAGTAGGTTTCAGGGGAGCTAGGTTTAAATCCCAAATTTGCCACTTTCCAATATTAGCCTTGGAAGAAAATTCTCATGTCCTTGATGTTCACTTCTATTTGACTGTCTGGGAGCATTGCTGCAAGGGTCTCAGGTAGTAAAAAAATATAGGGATGCCTAGCATTTACAAACATCTTAACAAAACCACTGTTACTTCTTATAATCAGAACGTACACAAATATCTCAGCTTTAAATACCCTCTGGTTTTTATTACAATATAAAATAGCCAATTATATTCTAGTTGTAAGATCTGCATTGTATTTGTAAAAGAAAATTAAATTATTATTATTATTGTTGTTGTTATTGAAAGTCTTTCAATGAGTCAGGATTAATTGACCACAGCCAGTTAAGTGCAGTGAGGACAAGAAATGAGCCCTGAAATCTAAATCCTGGAACTTGAGTTCTAGCCTAATCCTGCCCAATGACTCATCACAACAATTTAGGGCTCAAAAACAAAAGGATTTACAAATTTTCCCACAAGTTGGGTCCCCCCCCATATTTCCATGCTTCTGTTATTCTAATATTTCTTAATAGCTGAAAAATCATTTTGAAAGAAAGAAATGTTTAATTACATCTCCTTTTTTTCACTTTTATTTCTTCTTCTTTTTCATGAGATTCTAAACTCCTGAGACATCTTATTGTGGACTCTTTATAGATAATGACTTTAAAGAAAGGCAAATTTTCCCAATTTTCATGTTTTTGCTTCAATCACAATTTATAAATAGACTTTACTTATGTCCTATACTAGAACTGTGCAGAATTTTTCAGCATGTATAGTGTTACTATCAAATGGTAAATTTTTTAAAAACATAATCTGTAAATAGTAAGAAGATATGAAAGAATAGCCGACACCTTGGAATCCTAACAGTTCTTACATAAAACAAAAATTTCCCACCTGACTTCCTCATTAAGTGAACATTTCTTAACTTTATCTGCCTTTATACATAAAATGATATAAACATATATCAGCTTTAAAATCCTGTGAGAACTTGCCCAGCCTTTAGTTCCCAGCCCCAAAACTAAAACCAGTTTTGATAGTTCTTATGACATCTTTTCCAAAGCTTTCAAATACATGATCTTTCTATATGGTTTTTAATGAGTCTTGGCATTCCCATATCATAAATTAAAAGAACAGCAGCTACAGTTTGCAAATAACTCTGCCTTTGATTTGGTTTTGAGTTCTATGTAGTCATACTCAGAGCTATATTTAAATTTCAAAATCAATAATGTAGCTATTGCCAAACATTGTACTTACCCCACCTACCTTCAAGTTTGCTCTTGTTTGAATCCCAAACACGTCAGAGCTACAAGCAAGCATTTTGCTTCTTATTTAAAATCTTCAGTTTTTGCTCTACTTTAGTTGTTAAAGTTCTTTGAAATTTAAAAAAACACAGCTTTTTGCTGAATAGATAATGTATTACTTTGATATTCATTGATTGATTTCTACTCCCTAAATAACATAACAAAAACAGTTGTGGTACTCACTTTCCAAGTTCCAAGTCGGTCATCAGCATCTCTCCCCTCCACCATAGTAAAAACTAAAAATGTTTCAATCCCTGTTCCTTGCGTAGAAAAGATACACTGACTAGTCTCTGACATTCCAAATTATGCCCCTTCTTCCTTCAAATCACAACCATTCATGACTTTTCAACACAGCCATTATTTCCATAATCACTCACATCTAAATCTACAAATGTGTTAGTTTACATATCCATTCATTGATTATTGAAAGTTGTTTTTATCTTTTTTCTAACTAGGATTCTTCAGTGTTGAAATTTTCTGAAAATTATATTGCAGGTGTTTGGTATCAAGTTGATAAGCAGTAACTATCGAGCTTTTTAAAAAAAGTCAACTATTGAGTGAAGATTGTGACTAAATTATTTGCAAACATTAATAGTTCAATAATTAGTATTTGTTGTTGTCAGATGCCATCTAGTCAACTACGACTCACACGGAAACAATGAAAAATAGATCTGAACCTGGCCCTATTCTGTGCCATCCTCTTCATTTGTGACACTCTTGAGCCCCTGCTGCAGTCACTGTGTCTATCCATCTCATTGAAAGTCTTCCTCATTTTCACTGACCTCCACCTTCCCAAGCCCAAGCATGATGTCCCTTTCCAAGTAACAGCTTCTTCTGGCAACATGCTCAAAGGGCAGTTGTTATCCTTTTCTGTGGAGTCTGAACCAACCGACTGACTATCCAGCAGGTTTCCAGAGACAATAAACCACAAAAAAGGGGTTTACCCATCCTTGTCTTGCAGAACAGCTAGAGTTTTGAACTGTGTGTCTTTGTGATTGCATTACAGCATCTTATCACTAAGCCACCAGAGCACCCAACTTAGGGAGTTGTTGTTGTTGTTATGTTCCGTGGAGTTGCCTGCTACTCATAACGACCCTATGTACAACCTGTGTAAATCCTGGCCTCTCCTGTGCCAATCACACTGTCTCTGACACACCTAACTCCATTACCTCAGTCACTGAATCAATCCACCTCATAGAGGGTCTTCCCTTCCTGTGCTGTCCCTCCACCCTCCCAAGCATGATGTCCCTCTCCAAGGACTGATCCCTCCTTGCAACATGTCCAAAGTATGTCAGACGAAGCTTCAGAATCCTTGCCTCCAAGGAGCAGCCTGGTTTAACCCTTTCTAGGACGAACCTGTCCATTTTCTTAGCGGTCCGTGGTATATTTAATACTCTTCTCCAACACCACAGCTCGAAGTCATCAAGTAGATGTAAACAGCTCAGCCTTCAACTGTTATCTGATGGGTTGAAGTTGGAACCCACTCAGTGCCTCAGAAGAGGGTTGGTGATTTACTCCTAAAAAGTCCTGCACACCCTTAAAGAATCTCACTGAACAATTTTACTCTACACATGTAGGATTACTATGTGTGAAAATTTACTGAAGAGAGCTAGTAAGGAGTTGCCTTGCCACCTCAAAGGTTTGTAGTTCAAATCCACCATCTACTCCACGAAAAAGATGGAAAGCCTCTTCCAATGAAATTTACAGTCTCTGAAAATCTGCTTGATATTCAGAAATGAGTAAGCTCTGACTCAATGGCTCATAGCAACAACAGCAATAACATAAGTATTTCCATCAAGACAAAACCCTTAAAAGGAATATTATTAGGGATTTGACCAATACAGAACAGATAGCAATCCAGAAGACCTAGGGATGAATAATAATTTGGTCACAACAAATGGTTTCTTTTTTGAGATTGTTTCTTAACCTATAAATTAGGGAATTCTGATGGTTTGATTGTAAGGAGTGGCACTTCCAACCCAAATGGTTCACATCTACCAACTAGACAAGCAATATCCTATCATGTGATTTACAGCCTCTGAAAACCTGCTGAAGGCTCAGCTCTACATCAATTATGACTTGACAGCACACAACAATAACAATAACACTCATCTACAAATTGGAGAAGAAATATTTCTTCTGAGATATGAGAGGAGTCATGCAAAATACATATGTATACATATACACACATATGTCCACATGTATATGTGTGGATATGTGAGAGGTTTTGAAGACAAAACAGTGAATTACACTCCTGATAATGTTTTCTGTATCCCGTAAATCCTTAAATCATTACAATAGACAATGTAATAATGAAGTACCAGAAAACAATCTGAAAAGATAATAATGACAATAAAAAATTCACACAGCCTCATGAATATAAAAATAATAGTGACAAGAGAAAGGACATGCTACATTATGATGTTGATGAGATTTCTTATGAAATCATGAGCTTTCTACCATTGAAAATGAGAAAGATCAATTTTTTTTTTTCTACCCAAGATAAAAAAGTGATATTTTACTTTGGTTTGAATCTTGAGATCAGTTGCATTCAATATCTATTCTAAAATTTAGAATTGTAAGGTTTTAAAAATAAAAAAAGACAAAAGGAAGAACTTAAAAGCTTAGTTAGAACACAAAAATATTTCCGTTTTTTTCAAAACTTAGTTCAAAGAAAATAAGCAGACTTCTATAAAAAGCTTAAATGATTTCTTAGAAATCAAATAACTCTTGCATAAGGAGTGTTTGGTGACTAAAATATAAATGAATCAGAAACAGATGGATTAAATTTCTTATGAAACACAATGAGAGGAAAGTAGTGTTTGGCAAAGCCTTTTGGGCTTTTTTAAGCCAGAAATCTTTAGGAAAATTGTTCAAGATGTTGCAATGACCCCAAAACGCACTTGGATTTACTCTGTCCTACTACACAAAATTTGAAATCTTTAATTTCTTTGTTTCTCTATTGTCTCTGGACAAAGTTTAATTCCATTTTCTCACAAGCTAAGGACTATCATTTTGTTATATTGTTGTGGTTTGGTTAAAGTAGGTTTGCTTTATACATTTGGAAAAATTGCTGAAAAGATTTAACTCTTAAATATTTAAAAATATTTGTCATTGCCATTTAATTTTGCACAAAATGTCTTCCTCTACCAAATTATTTAATCTATTTGTATTAAGTTCTTAAGAACTAATTGGCATGGTGAGTTGGTAACAACAGAAGGACCTGCACACACATCAAGGAAATTGATCTGTGCTGTTTGCTCCAAAAATCTTTGTCTTGTGTATTTAACACAGAAAATGGGAATTCAGAAATAAAATGTTACTCAGTAATATCTTCACGCTTAATCAGCAGTTATGGGAGAGTTAAAATTTTTGCTGATGAATAGTCGAAGATGGACTAAGTTTTGAGTTCAGGAAGCTGTCATACAAAGAGAACAAGATTTCATGATTTAAATTCAAGAAAAGACTGCATCAGGGATGGGTCCCTTCTCTATATCTTTTCAGTGTGTGTGCATTATTCAGTTGGCTGGAATTTATAAAGAAGGATGTGGCATCAGGATTGGAGAAAGACTTATCAACAACCTACAATATGCAGATGAAAAGAATTCTGAACATGCCATGGACTGCCAAGAGAACTAACAGGTCTTTTCTAGAGAAGGTGAAACCAGATTGCTCATTGGAAACAATGATTTTGAAACTCATCATGCACACAATCAGGTATGTTTCCAGGAGGGATGAATCATTGGCGAAAGACATCATGCCAGGAAGGGTAGAAGGTCAACATAGGAAAGGAAGTCCCAGAACAAGATGGATTGAAACAGTGACTGTGCAGTGGAGGCAGATGTATCAGAAACAGTGAGACTGGCTCAAACTAGGGCAGAGTTCAGAGCTATTTTTCACAGGGTCACTGTATTATGACTGACTTGACAACACATAAGGAGAGTAGCAAATCTTTAATTCATGTCTGACAACAATTTACTTTACTTGATTCTTGTTTAATTCTTTGTGGTGGTGGTGTTAGATGACATTTAATTGACTCTTCTAGAAATCTAGACATTTTCTTGTATACATTTTTGTACTTAGAGTATACCTTAAAAATTTTAGCGGAATATAAAACAATTTTTTAAAATAGACTTTTTAAATTTAATTCACTCCTTAATTTCTTATGCATGATTACAAACATTAGAGTAGCTGGCTTGTATGAAGAATGTGGCATCAGGATTGGAGGAAGATTCATCAATGTGCATTATGCAGATGACACAAGCTGGCTTGTTGAAATTGAGGAAGACCCAAGGTACTTGCTGCAGAAGACCAAAGACTACAGGCTCCAATATTAATTATACCACACCAACAAGAAAACAAAAATCCTCACCAGTGGACCAATCAATAAGCAACATCATGGTAGATGGAGAAAAGATTGAAATTGTTGATGATTTAATCTTTCTTAGATTTATAGGTCAGAAGATCAGA
>NW_006399851.1:1842148-1843686 GCF_000299155.1 Elephantulus edwardii
CCCATTTTGAATAATATTGCATTAATTCCTTGTTTTTCAATGCAGCATAGTATTCCCTTGTGTGAATATACCACAGCTTCTCTATCCATCCGTTTGTTGATGGGCACTTAGGTTGTTTCCAACTCCTTGCTGTTGTGAACAAAGCCGCAATAAACTTAAGTGTGCATATATTTGCTTGGGTGGCAGTTATGGTCTCTTTGGGGTATATTCCCAGTAGTGGAATTGCTGGGTCAAATGGAACGCCATACGGCCTTCCACAGTGGTTGTACCATTTTACACTTCCACCAACAGTGACTAAGGGTTCCAGTTTCTCCACAACCTCTCCAGCATTTGTTGCTTGCTGTTCTGTTAAATTTTACTATTCTGAGTGTGTGAGATTATATCTCATAGTTGTTTTGATTTGCATCTCTCTTAGAGCTAGAGGTTTTGAACAATTTTTCATTTGCTTGTTGGCCATCTGAATGGTTTTTTTGGTGAAGTGTCTGTCCATATCCTGTGTCCATTTTTCTATTGGATTATTTCCCTTTATCTTCTTGTGGTGTTCAAGTATTTTATAAATTCTGAATATAAGTCCATTATCTGATATATCATTATCAAATACTTTTTCCCAGTCTGTGGCTTCCCTTTTTATCCTATTGGAGAAGATTTTGAATATGCATAGGGATTTGATTCTTAGAAGGTCTCATTCGTCTATTTTATCTTTTCCTGTTTGTTAGTTTTTCAGGATATTGGATGACTGTTTATGTTGTGGATTAAGACTTCTAGTATTCTTCCAAGCTTTTCTTTAATGAAGATTGTAGTCTTTGACTTTAATACTAGGTCCATGATCTACCTGGAGTGAGGTGTGGATCTTGCTTGAGTCCTTTGCAGATACTTTTCCAATTTTGTCAACACCATTTGTTAAAAAGGCTGTCGTTTCCCCACTTAACTGATTTTATCTCCTTGCCAAAAATCAGATGACCATAGATAGGTGGGCGGATCTCCACGTTCTCAATTCTATTTTATTGATTTATATTTCAGCTATGGTGTTTTTCAATCACCTGTCATACATCTGAGAGCTGGACAATGAATAAGGACAACAGAAAAAGAATTGATGTCTTTGAGTTGTCGTGTTGGAGAATAGTACTCAATGTCCCATGGACTGCCAAAAGAATAAATTAATACATCTTGGAGAAAGTTAAACTGAGTGCTGCTTGCAGACAAGGATTTTGATGCCTATCTTACATACTTTGGGTATGTTTTTAGTAAAGACTATTACTTAAAAGGAACTTAATGATTGAAAAATTGGAAGGTTGGAGAAATAAGGGGAAACCATCAATGAGATAGTTGGTGACCGTGGCTTAATTGTGTCAAGGATAATAAAGATGGTGTTGGACAGGACAAGGTTTAGATCTCTCATTCATAGGGTTACTTGAATTGTAGTCAGCTCAACTGTACCTAATGACTACAACATCTTTCAAAAAATATGAAGGTAGATTTGAGATCAGGAAGTATGCCAATTACCTTGTTTTTATTCTTCAGTAGTTAGCTCATTATTT
>NW_006399851.1:1844271-1856186 GCF_000299155.1 Elephantulus edwardii
TTTTCTCCATTGAGAATAATGTTAGCTCTTGGTTTTGTGTATACAGGTCTAACACCAGACACATAGATCAATGGAAAAAATGAAAAACCCAGAAATCATCTCATCTACCTATGGTCAACTGATTTTTTATGAAAGGAGACGGAATCTGTTACGTGGGATGACAACAGCCTCTATAAAAATGACAAAATTGGAAACCCATGTGCAGGAAACCTAAGCAAGACCCACACCTCACAGTATAAAAAAAAAACCCACAAAAACAAAACAAAACAAAACAAAAACCAAAAACACCCCAACAAAAATAAAACATAACAACTTAAGGAGGATGACAGACCTGGGAGTAAAACTAAAAGCTATATAAAATTCATCAAAGAAAAGTTAGGGACAATTCTAGAAGCCCTAATATGCAGCACAAACTTACTAGCATAATAAAAAAACTAACACCCAGGAGAGAATAAAACAGATAAATGGTGGTGGTGGTGTTGAATAGGACCTTCAAATTCCTCTGCACATCAAAAACTTCCCCAGTAGGGTAAAAAGGAAGCCCATAGACTGGGAATAAAATATTTGACAATGACATATCTGGTAAAGGACTCATAACTAAAATTTATAGAATACAAAAGCACCTCAACACGGAAAAGCTAAACAACCTAATCACAAAATTGGCATAAATTATAGACTCTTCACTGAAGAAGAAATTCAGATGGTAAACAAACACATTGAAGAAATGTTAAAAATCCCTAACTATCAGAAAGATGCAAATCAAAACAATTCTAAGACACTATCTCACCTTAACAACAGTAGCAAAGTTTAGTAGGGCAGCAAACAACAAATGCTGGTGTGGTTGTGGAGAGATTGAAACTCTTCTTCACTGCTGGTGTTAATGTAATATGGTACAACCACAATGGAAGGCAGTCTGTCACTTTCTCAAGGATTTGGAAATCAAAATACCATTTGACCCAGCAATCCTGCTACTGGGAATATGTACTAAAGAAACCAGAGCCACACACAAACAGCTGTATGCACACGTATGCATGCTCATGAACACCCACGCACACCCATGCTTATGCATTATTCACAATAGCTAAGAGATGGAAGCAGCCCAAGTGTCCAGGAAAGAATGAACTAATTTTAAAAACAACAATAACAACAAAAATAAAAAGAACCCCTATGATACAGTCACACAGTGAATATTATGCTGCACTGAAAAACAATGTACTCATAAAACACTATGCAACATGGGTGATCCTGGAATATATTAAGTGGAGTGAAACATCTTAGTCACAAAATGGCAAATATTGAATAATACCACTATTATAAAATAATATTTACATGAGGGGTTGAGGGGAAGAATAGGGGAAAAGTGAATAGAAAATGAATACTGCTTTTGAACAGATGAGGGAAGAATTGTATGAAAGGAATGTACAATTACACACTATATGCATTACAAAAATTTGGAGCAAAAAATGCATTGCAAAATGGACTGAGGAGGGGGAAGGATAAGAGAGAGAGGAAAATATGCAACAATGAATGAATGAAAACCTAACCTTTCTGTAAATTTTTACAACAACAAATTAAAAATGTGGAAGAGAACGTGTACAAATTCAAACCAAAGAAAATCTCCTTCTCTAATAACAGTTGGACATAGCTAAATTAGTTCTTGTCTGGGTTCTCAATTCTGTTCCACTGGTCTATGTGTCTGTAATAATATCAGTAGCATGCTACTTTCGTTATTATGGCTGTGTAGTAGGTTTTGAGATCAGGTAGTGCTATGCCTCACACTTCACTTTTGTTACTCAGTAGTGCTTTGCTTATTCAGAGTTTCTTTCCTTTCCAAATAAACTTGCCAAATGGCTTTTCTATTTCTTTGAAAAGTTAATTTTCTATATATATATTGAAAATGTGTTAAATATGTTGATTATTTTTTGTGGAATTGTCATTTTAACTATATTGGGGTTTTCTATGCATGAATAAGGGACATTTTTGCATTATGTGTTATGCAGATGACACAACATTTCTTGCAGAAAACTGATAGGATGTGAAGCATTTGGTGCGATAGGTCAGAGGCTGTAGTCTTCAATATGGATTCCAATTTAACATCAGGAAAACAAGGATTCTCAAGACCAATCGAATTTACAACACCATGACAGATGGAGAAGAGTTTGAGAATGTTAAAAATTCTATCTAGCTTGGATCCACAATCAACATTCTTGACACCAGCATTCAGAAAATAAAAAAGAAATTGTTTTTTGCAAAGTCTGCAGTTAGGAACATTTCCAGAATGCTGAAGAGCAATTATGTCAGTCTGAACATCACTAAATAGCTGAACAATGACAAAGAACGACAGAAGAATTGATGGCCTTAAATTGTGATGTGGAAGAATACTGGACATACCATGGACTGCCAAGAGCACTAACAGATCTGTGCTAGAGAGAGGAAACCAGGTTGCTTATTGGGAGCAAAGCTTTAGAAACTTCTTGCATACTCACATACTTTGGACATGTTTCTAGGATAGACAACCCTTTGAGAAGTATATCATGCTTGGAAGAGTGGAGAGTCAGCACAGGAAAGACCTTGCTGAAGATGGATTAACACAGTGACTGTAGTAATGAGGCAAAGTGCATCAGGATAGTGTGATTGGCTCACGATAAAGCAGAGTTCAGACCTATTGTTCATAAGGTGACTATGAACAGTAGTTGACTGGACATCAAATAACAACATTGTAATTTGCTTTCTTAATTTCCTTCTCTGTGTTTTCTTTGTTACAGTAGATGAATCCCACTGACTGTAGTATCTTGATTTTGTATCCTGCCACGCTATTCAATTGTCTACTAGGTCTAACACTTATTTGGTTGAGCTCTTGGGGTTTTTTGTGTATACTGTAATATCATCTGTATATGGTGACAGTTGTAACACCTCTTTATTGAATTGTATACCTCTCATTTCCTTCTCTTGTCATAGTGCCCTAGCAAATACTTCCAATATAATATTGAATGGGGAGGTGTGAAAGTTTACATCTTTGTCTAGTCGCTGTTTACAAGGGGAATGTTATTACTCTTTCTCCATTGAGAATGATATAGCTCTTACTTTGTATATGTACTTTTCAATATGATGAGGGAATGTTTTAATCAGAAAGGGGTGTTGGATTTGTCAAAGGTCTTTTCTGTGTCAATTCATAGAATAATATGATTCATGTTCTTTGTTTTGTTAAAATACTGTGTCATACAGATTGTTTTTCTTATGTTGAACCACCCTTGCATACCTGTTATGAATTCCACTTGATCATGATGATTATTTTAAATTTATTTACTATTGTATTCGATTTGTCAGTATTTTGTTAAGGATTTTTGCTTCTACATTCATGAGAGAGACTGGTATGTAGTTTTGTTTTTTTGTAGTCTTTGGTTTTGATATTAGTGTTATGCTTCCCTCATGGAATGATGAGAGTGTTCTTTCTTTTTCTGTATTTTGGAATAACGTAAGCAGAATTGGTGATAGTTCATCTCTGAATGTTTGGTACGATTCAACAGTGAAGCAATCTGGGCAAGACTTTTTTTGGGGGGGGAGCTTTTAATGACATGTTCAATTTTTTTTAATTTTATGGTGGATCTCTTTAATTATTTATTTATCCATGTCAATGTGCATAAAATATAGGAGAATTTAACTCAATATCAAATATGTAGTTAGAAATCTTGGGTGAGGTAGGTAATGTACTAAACTGCCAAGCAAAAGCTGGATGTTTGAGTCTACTCAGAGACAGACCCCTTGGAAGAAGACATAGTGATCTCTTTTAAAAAAAAATCAGCCATTGGAAAAAAGCTATCCACATGGTTAATCTCAAGTTGATAGAATGGAAATGACTTGGTGGCAACTGGTATTGGTTTGTTTTAATTCTTATTATTGGTATATAAGAACTAAATAAGGGAGTAGAAAGTGCGTGTTAGTAAAATTGTGATGCCAAAACTTGTTTTATATAGTCTAGGTCGTGATGGTTTATTGTGTTCAGTACAGGGAACAAATTAGGCTGTGCTTCCACTAGAAGAATGGTGGGAAAGGAAGAATATGTGCCTGCTTGATTGGAGTAGATTCTGGAGCCTTCTGAAACTTCTACCTATTAGGGCAGTAATAGGTAAGGAAAGGAATTTAAATATTGCAAGAAAGACAATAAATTCTAAAATGCACTGACCGAGATAAAGATATTTAAGTTCTCTTTTCCTGAGTATTTTCCTGTATACAGATAATAATCACTCTGGTTTCTTCTTACATTCCTCATTTTTAAAATAAATAAACATACCAGATGAAGACAAATAGATATATAAAAGAGAGATAGATAGAAATAGAAATACACACACACACACACACACACACACACACACACACTAACATAAAACTATCACCTGATAGTTTTGTAGAATCTCTTTTCTTTTCCTTCCTTATCTGATTATTCTGATTATCTGATTGTTCTGTTAGGAGAACAAACAAGTTCATTCTGGAGAGATCTGCTCCTTGGAGGCAAGGATTCTGAAGCCCAGTCTGACATACTTTGGACATGTTGCAAGGTGGGATCAGTCCTTGGAGGGGAACATCATACCTGGAAGGTTGGAGGGGCAGCACAGGAGAGGAAGACCCTCGATGATTCAGTGAAGAGGGTAATGGGGATAGGCATGTCAGAGATAGTAAGAATTGGCAAGTGATAGAGCGGGGTTTAGGACAGTTGTACACAGGCTCACTATGAGTTGCAAGTGACTCAATGACACATAACAACAACAACAACAACAACAACAACAACAACAACAACAGTAATCTGATTATAGATTGTGTCAGACCTAAAAAATGGAATTCTGGTGGTGTAATGATGTTAGTTATAGAACAGAGTTCAGGTCTTTTTTTTTTTTTTTAGAGTTCAGGTCTTTTGTGCAAAACTTACTCTCAGTTTTATTCGACTTGATGACACTTAACCACTGCTAAATGAAACTAGTGCTCTTTATATCTGGAGGAACACTCTTCCACTTTGTAAATCACCCTTTGCCAATGTGCAATATGATGTAAACTGGGTTGCTCTGATGCTGAACATTGTACCATTGGGGTTTCAAATACCAGAATGGTTTCCCCAATGTGTAAAGTGTTTGGTGGAGTTCTCAGTTGCAAAACAGGTTTGGAAGAAGTATGGCATCAACTTCCTAAAACACATGCCTCTGAAAACTCCATGAACTTGGAACTGATGATAGTTATGTAAAGGCATTAGGTCTTTTGTTTATAGAGTTCCTTTGAGTTGTGCTTGACTGGACAGTGATCACTACCACCACCACCAATCCATAGGGAGTTGCACTGCAAACTCCAAGGCCACATCTCTCTGGTGGTTTAAACCCACCCTGGGTGTTGTGACAGTTAGATGGACAGTAACCTTTCCTTTGTGTAGCCTCAGAAAGTCAATAATGAGTTATGAGTTTGTTCCAACTTGATAGTAATGTACCTGAGGTTTGGGTTTGGTTGATTTTTAATTATTTTTTTTAATTTTATACTGATTTATTTACAAAGCTCATATGTATTGTCTTTCACACCACCCTCTGCCTCACTAGCGGCATGAAGGAACAATGGTTTTGTAAATTACCACTTAACTTAGGAGGGACTGGAAAGCATTATGCTAAGTGAACTAACTCTGTTCCAGAAGGACAAATACTGGATAAAACCATTATTATAGAATGAGTATGAGTGGGAGAGAGGGTGGAAGCTCAGGGCTGAGGATTGGCTGGGGAGAGAGTAAGGAGTGGCAGGTGATAATCATAGGGTCACTATTTGAGCTTGAGTTTTGAGTCCTATAATACCCCTCCTCTGGTTCTCCTAGGTTTTGGCACTAGAAACAAACAAATGAACAAACAAACAACCCAAACCTCTCAGTTAAGTAACAAATCTATTCATGAAATCCAGTAGTGTACCTTTCATTGCATAGTGAGGATAGAGAATTAAAAAGATAACATACTATATTGTCCTACTAGTGTAAGTGACTCTATTGACTTCTCCTTAGTAAAGAAAAAACTGAGTAGTTTGAGTTTGATTTTAAGTCAGAGTGCATGTGCTCTTGTATAAATTATATTTTACCAATTCTTATAACTTAATTAACTTTAAAAAATAGATATAGATATTCAATTATATAGCTCAATTTATTGACACCAATCTGGTCATTGTTGTTAGGTGCCATCAGGTCTATTATGACTTAGTGAGTCTATGAACACCAGATCTCAACCCTGTCTTATCCTGAACCATCTTGTCTGTCATTCTCAAGCCCATTGTTTATTCACTGTATACATGTCTTGTTGGGAGTGGTCCTCTCTTTTGTTAGCCCTTTCCCAGTGTGATGTCTACCTTTTCCAGCATGAAGTCTCGTCCAAGGATTCAGTATTAACATAAGCTATGCTCAAATAAATGAGAAGTTTCACCATTTTGACCTCTAAGGACAAATCTGGTTGCATTTCCTTTAAAACAGATTTATTCTTGTGGAAATCCATGGTATAATCAAAACTTTCTGTCAACACCACAATTCAAATGTTTTCAGTCTTCTTCCATTATATTAATAAGTATTAGGACCCTATTCACTATTTATACAGTCCTTTATTCACTCATTAACTGCTTATGGGCTGATTTATGTAGGCCAAGCACTGTGATAGGCACTATAGACAACATTGAAACAATGAAAATTCTTTGCTTTGTAGAGTTCACCTTTCCAGAGACTGTTGTTGTTAGGTGCCATCGAGTCATAAATGACTCATAGCAACCCTATGAACGAAAGGCCTGAGCACTGTTCATACACAGAGTTTCCAGAGGTAAGCCATTTCAGAAGTGGATGCCACTCTTGCTTCCAGGCTTGTTTTAGTCAGGAAGCTCCAGCAAACACTGTACACCATGGGTAACCATTACTGTGTTTGACACATCAGTATCACAGTGTTCAACATCACAGCAACCACAAGTTACCGCTGGAAGGCAATGCAAAGACCAGTGCTATACCACCTAGAAAAATGTTTGACAGAAAAGCAATGTGAACCCGGCCTGAGGGCCGCAGATTAAAATAACCCACCTTCGGCTTAGTAGCATAACATTCTGTTCAATAGGTCAACGTAACTCTCTCTATGTTGTCGTCATTACTGTTCCAGAGTCTAGAGTAAGCATATTAACTAAAATGACACAATGCTATAGTAGACTTTTTGGTTCTTAATGTGTATTGTTTGGAAGCAGGAGTGGCATCCACTTCCATAAATAACTTGCCTCTGGAAAACCTATGAAGCTGGAGAAAGGATGAAAGTCAAGCGTGCAAGTGTCAAGGACTTTCGTTCATAGGGTCTCTGTGAGTCACCTACGACTTGACGGCACTTAACAACACAGAGAGAGACCAGTCGACCTAGTGGACCAAAAATGATGCTACCAAGCCAAAGGTGGCTTACTCCAATCCACGGCCCTAAGGCCTGTTTTTCATTGTTTTTGTTGAAACACTCTTCTAGGTTGTATGGCCCTGGTGTCTCCACTTGCTGTAAAGAGGTAACTTGTGGTCGCTGTAAAGCTGAACACTGTGACACTGTTGTGTCAAATGAGATAACGGTTACCCATGGTGGACAATGTTTGGTGGTGCTCCCGGTTGAAACAAGCTTGGAAGCATTTCCATAAATAGCTTGCCTTCAGAAACCCTATGAACCTGAAGAAAGGATGAAAAGTCACACACACAAGTGTTGAGGACTTTTGTTCATAGGATTGCTATGAGTTGCCTACAACTCGATGGCACTTAACAACAACAAACAATATATACTGTTGAGTTGCAACCATCTCACAGCTGATTCTCCAGTGGGTTTCAGAGGCAGTAAATCATATGGAAGGAGATGGCCCATCTTTTTCTCCTGCATTGTAGCTGGTGGATTTAAACTTATGCTGACAGCACAACTACTTACCAGTGAGCCACCAGCCATTTAGAGAAATATAACAGTGGTAAAAAGGAAAATGTAGGGACAAAGGGTCAGATTGATAACTCTTAAGCAATTTAATTAAGCTGTTTGCATAGTAGATGGAGACAAAAGACAGTTTGAAGCTACGTAAAGGAAGATAAAGCACAGTTTGAAAAATACCATGTACTTCAGCTTAGGTGGAACACAAGCCTATAAATAATTTCACCAAAATTAAAATTATTCTAAAAGAGTATCATATATGCCATTTTGCTCTCTGATTTGAGATTGATTTTCTCTTATCCCTCTGCTCCATTCTTTGCCATAGGAATGCATTCTTCAGAATCCCTTGATATATACTCTCAATATATTTAACTAACAGCAGAAGACCAGAAAGCAAAGAAAGGGCAAAAATCCAGACATGTCTTCCTCTTTCTCTCTTGCTTTGCTTTTGGAGTGTGAGGTCTCTAACAGCACGAATATCTTTTCTGTGGCTCAAGTTCTCACTAGGCACCTTCTCTTGCCATGACCCTAGTGGATTGCTGCTAGTGTAAGTCTCAGATTTCTGCTCCTAGTAAGACCATAGATTGTCATTGTTCTTCCAGGCTTTATGGCTGTGTTTTCATCTTCTTAGTTTCTAGGTTGGCTCACTACCTCATATTTGTATTCTTAAGCCTCTCATTACTTTGTGAAACTAAATGTTAAATGTAAACAGGTCTTAATTGAGTAGCATGCTTACAGCTCTATCAAAAGTCAAATGCTTTACATTTCATACTGAGGCACACAAGTGACTTTCTTTTGTAGTTGTTGAGAAATAAAAACTATAATAGTCAGAAATTTTTGTTTTCCATGTCTATTATCTAAAAAATGAAAAAAATAAAAGTAGTTTTAAAGAAAAAGAAACCCAAACAAAGCTACTGCAAGATTCTTAGGGTTTTATATGTCTTATCCATGTAATATTTGGTTTAAAGAAACATAAACTTAAGTCTGTGATTCTTCTGGCATTTTTTTATTTACAATGCCATCAGAGAAGTGAGTAGAATGAATTGTAGCCCTGTCTCAATAATAGCTCCTGGTTAAAAGTGGTCTGCCAATAACTGTGGTGTGCTGTTTAGTTCTGTCTAACTCACAGCTTGCCTAAGGGTTGAAATACTATATAGTATCAATAAGTCAACATCTATTTCAACCTGCTCACTTAATAGTGGTCCAAGTTGGCATCTCATCTACTATTTCACCGGTATTCTGTATCAGAGAAAAATGACAAGATTAGATGGATTTTATGTAGATGTACAATGGCATAAATCAAGCAATGATGTTTTACTGGATAACAAAAACTAAAACTAAAGCCAATAAACCAACAAAGAAAACCCTGCCACTATTCTATTGGATCTATTCTTAACAACAGAGGACAACAGAACTTTCCTGAGTTTATAGGCAGGAAAGCTTATAAAACCAGCCTGACATGTGTTTCTCCTGCTTTTTAGCTGGTGAATCAAACTACTAATCTTTGAGTTATCAACCAGGTGCTTAACCACTGCACCACCAAGGTTCCTTGATTAGAGGGTAAACTCGAACACTCGTTTCTGTCAAGTTGGTCTTGAATCACAATGACTCTCCATCAAGTTTCTGAGGCTGTAAATCTTTACAGTAGGAAAATGCTTATTAAAGGATACTTAACTCATTGCTATCAGGTTGGAATTGACTCATACCTGATCCTCCAGCAAGTTTCCCAGACTTTAAATTACATGTGAAGATATTGCTCATCTTCTCCCTGCAGAGCTGCTAATGGATTTAAACTAGACACTTTTTCAGCTATCTGAGCTAGCAGCACACTTCCCTTCAGACTATACCGCAAGAACTCCTGCCACCCAGCTATCCTTAGATTCTTACTAAATAACGCCTGATATCTCATCGTTGTTCCTTTAGTGTTAAATTTGATTTTTCGAAAGATTTTCATTTTATGCTGGTTTATTTGCAAAGTTTGAATATATACACCAGATCTTTCTCATTTCCTTCACACCATCCTCCATCCATCAAATTGTGCAACCCTATGATTAACTCCTCCCCCCCATTCTCAAGTCTCTGCTTCCCTCCCTCTCCCAGATTGGATCCTCATATTCATTTTACAATAATGATCTTATAAAGTATTTGTCCTTATTGAAATGAATTAGTTCACTTAGCATAATGCTCTCTAGTCCCCCCCCAACTTAGGAAGTAATTTACAAAATTATTGCTTCTATGTGCTGCATAGTATTCTATCATGTGAATGTATCATAATTTTTCAATCCATTTGATTGTGGTTGAACATTTGGTCTGTTTCCATGTTCTTGCAAATAACACTGCTATGAGCATTGGTGTGCAAGTCTACCTTTATGCCTCATTTCTCATTCTCTTGGGGTTGTTTTATTATTAAGTGTTGCAGAGTCATAGATGGCCAATAGTGACTCTATGAACAAAAGTCTTGAACACAAAACTTCCATCTTTTCTCCAAGTTCATAAGAGTTTTCAGAGGCAAGCTTTTTTGGATGTGATGCCACTCCTGCTTCCAAGGTAGTTTATTTGGGAGATCCACCAAAAACAGGCCTGAAGGCTACAGAGCTGAGGGCCCAAAAGTCTTTTTAAATACAAAGCCAAATCCAATCTGCTCACACCCTGTTGTAAGCAAGAGCCACACCCTAGTCTCAATCCCAAACCAGAAAATACACCTTCGCAGAATCTGGCTGTTACACTCATCTTCTCAGCCTAGAAATAGACCCAGACTGGTGGCCAAAATCCTTTTGATATATGAGGCCAAATCCAATCGGCTTACACCCTATTGTGAGCAAGAGTCATACCCTAGTCTCTTGGGGTATAGCAGTGGAATAGCTGGGTTATCAGGAATTTCTATGTTCAGCTTTTTTGAGGAAGCACCAAACTGCACCATTTACCATCCCACCAACAATGCATGAGTTCCTATTTTGCCACATCCTTTCTAACATTTATTACTTTTTTTTGTCCTGTTAAACTTTGCCACTGCTGTTGGAGCAAGACAGTATCTTATAATGGTTTTGATTCGCATATCTCTTATCACCAGTGATTTTGAGCATTTTCTACATGTGCCCATTGGTCATTCAAATATCTTCCTTTGTGAAAAGTCTTTCTGTGTCTTTTGCTCATTTTTAACTTGTGTGATCAGTCTTTTTCTTCTGGAGGCCCTAAGGATTCTGTAAACTTTTGGTATGAGATCCTTTTCTGAAATTATTTTGCCAAATGTTTTTTCCCCAGTCAGTAGGTTTTCTTTTCACACTGTTGGAAAATGTTTTTGATGTGAACAGGTATTTAATCTTTAGAAAATCCCATTCATAAATTTAATCCTCTCCAAATTGTGGATTTCTAGCTGTTTTTGACAGTCATTTTATACTATAGAGTAGGCTGCCTAAGCTTGATCCCAGTTTTTCTCTGATGAGCTTTATAGTTTGACCTTTAGATCCAGGTCTCTAATCCACCCTGAGTTGGGTTTTTTGTATAGGGTGAGGTGTGGATCCTGTTTCAGCTTTCTCCAGGTGGCAGTTCAGCTTTGCCAGCACTATTTGTTGAAGAAATTATCATTTTCTCATTTAATAGGTTTTATTTATTTGTCAAATTTCAGTTAACCATATCCCTGTCCATTCACTGTCAATCAACAGCAGCACCCTGATGAGAGTAAGCACGATGGAGACACACCATTCCGGGAGCCATTTAGAGAGTTAATCCAGCTCAATTTTATTGAGGGCTGCAGTGCACTTATACAGGAGCAAGTAAACAGGAAGACAGGATAGGGTGGGCTTGCAGATGTGGTAATGTGGATTGAACAGGAGAACCTCAGCCTCCTGCAGACTGCTCCCAGCTAAACAGATGTGGCAGCCATCTATCCAGGTAGTGACCTTTTTCAAGCTGGTATGGCCAAACACAGCAGAGCTTTTTCTACCCTGTACTAAAGGCTATTGGAAGACTTGCACTTATCTGGAGCTAGGC
>NW_006399851.1:1860187-1865536 GCF_000299155.1 Elephantulus edwardii
TCTTTTTCCCCTTTTGTTAAGTTTGTCAGTGGTTTGTCAATTTTATTGACCTTTTTGAAAAACCAGCTTCTGGTTGTGTTTATGGTTTTATTTGTTTTTTCTGTTTTCTATTTCATCGATTTCAGCTTTTGTTCTTATAAGTTCCTTTTTACTAGACTCTGTGGGATTAGATTGTTGTTCTTTTTCTGTTTTATGAAGGTATTGTGTTGAGTTAGATAATCGATATTTCTTCTTTCTTCCTTTTTTATGTGTGTACCGATTGTTATGAACTACCCTCCGCAGACTGCTTTAGCTGTTTCCTAGAGGTTTGGTATGTTTTATTAATATTTTCATTTATTTCAAGGAACATTTTTATTTCATCCTTTATTTCTTTTATAACACAATCATGTTTTAGCAGAGTTTAATTGCATTTCCACATAGGTGGTTTTATAAGTTTTAGCATCCTGTGGTTAATGTATAGTTTTATGGCATTGTGATCTAAGAAGATACTTTATTTTATTTCAACATATTTTAATTTGTTGAGGTTTCCTTTGTGTCCTAAAATGTAATCAATTCTGGAAAATGTAATGTGCAGTTGAGAAGAAAATTAATTGAGTTTTAGTTGGGTGCAGTACCCCAAATACATCTACAAGATTGATTTGCCTGATTGTATAGTTAAGATCTTTTGCATAATTTGTTGAGATTTTTTGGAGTGACCTATCCTTTGCAAAGGATATCCTAGCGGTATGTTGAAATCTACTAATACTGTAGTGCTGTCTGTTTCTTTTTTAAATTCTATTAACTGTTGTTTTGCAGGTCTATCATATGATGCATAAAAGTTGACCCAGGTTATGTCTTCTTGATCTATTTTGCCTTTAAACATTATGTAACACCCTTCCTTATCTTTGATGGTGGTTTCATCATTTAGAAGTGTGTTTTATCAGGGATTAGTATTGTCACTCTTTCTTTTTTGTGCTTGTCATTTGCTTGATATGTTTTTTCAGCCTTTGATTTTGAGTCTGTCTTACTCTTTTTTTTTTTAGATATGTCTTGTGTAGGCAACATATTGATGTGTTTTATTGTTTTTATCCATTCTACTGCTCTTTTTATCTTAATTAGGGAATTTAGGCAATGAACATTAAATGTGATCATATAGGTGTTACTGTTGCCACTTTGCTGGTCTTCTTTTTCTGTTGTTTCTGGTTATTGTGGTCCATCTCCTTTACTCTGGCATCTCCATGTGAAGGACTTAAAATTTTTTGTAGATTTGGTCTTGTTTTCACAAGTTCATTAAGTTCCTTCTTTTCTGCAAAAGATCTAATTTTTCCTTCATATTTGATGGAGAGCTATGCTGGGTATAGGATCCTTGGCTAGTAATTATTTTATTTCAATGTTCTGTTTATGCCATTCCGTTGTCTTCTAGTGAGCATGGTTTCTGCTGAGAAGCCAGAACTTAATCTATTGGTTTCCCAGTGTAGATGACTCTTCATTTTTCTCCTGCATCATTCAGAATCCTGTCCTTATCTTTTAATTTGGAGGATTTGACCATGATATGTCATGATGTTTTTCTTTTGAGGTTTAGTCCATTTGATGTTTGCTGTTCTTCTTGAATGTAGGTTTCTCGGTTCTTTAAAATACCTGGGAACTTTTCTTCTAGTACTTCTATAATTTTCTCAGTGATTTCCCTGCCACTCTCATGTTCTGGAATTCCAATCATACATATGTTGTTCCTTTTGATGTCATCTCACACGATTCTAATATTTTTTTCATTTTCTTTATGTCTCATCTCTGATTGTTCTAGTATGTTTCCAGTGATGCTCTTGTCTTCCAGCTCACTGACTCTCTGCTCTATCTCTTGAGTTCTACATTTTTATCTTACCAGCATGCTGGACACTTCTGCATTTCTGTCTTAATATTATGAATTGCATTTTCATGCTTTTCTGTTATTTCCAGTACTGTATTGGCTATACCTTTTCTATCTTATGATGATTTTTTAAATTTGCACGTGTTTATCTATACTTTCAATTCTTTCTTCCATCTTTTGCATTTTTTCTCATAGCTGTTCAAGTTGCTCTTCATCAATATATTTCTTCTGGATTGTTATCTCTGGAATATTTGCTCTCTTAATTGTTTCTTCCATCTTTTGAATCTTGTTCTATAGCTGTTCAAATAACTCTACATCAACATATTTCTTCTGGCTCTCTCTATATGGAATATTCACTTGTTCTGCTTTTTAAGGAGTAGGCTATTTCATTTTTTCATAATGACTAAGTCAGATTGCTGTTTTGTTCTGTTTTTTACATTATATGAGTGTTTTCTTAGATGTTAGGTTCTTGTAACACAAAATATGACACTGTTTTGTGAAGAACTTGTATATTTGTGCTTCCTTCTTCACTCGAGGCCCATAGGGCCTCAAGCATGATAACAGAGTTTTCCCCAAAGTACTTGAATAGCAAACCAAAAAGCGTATTGTTCACTTCTAGAAATAGCAACTCTGCGTGGCTCGTGCTGTCCTGTTCCCTTCCTCCTGAGCTTAAAGGGTCCCAGGTGGTGTCGCTAGACAGCAATGTTTCCCCCAAAGTACTGTTGGTGCCAGCATGTCTTCTGCCCATGCTTCACATCGAAAAATTTATTTTTAAAGTTGTCTTTGAAATAAATTTATTTTAAAAATAATTCTTTTTCAGTAATATAGTTGTAGAACCTAACATTTTACATCTGGTATAGACTTCTAATAGGTTCTAAAAAAGATTTATTATTTATTATATTAGCCAGATCTGCGGCAAGTTGTGCTGCAAGCTTAATGGTGACAAGTTCCTATTTACCAGCAACTTTATGGTAGAAAGATAGACAATTTCCTCTTTTTTAATTTATCACCTCTAATAACCCATAGAGGGTCAGTTGTGAGTTGATTTCTACTCAACTGCAATGAGATGAGAAATGATTATGATCATTAAAGGAAGCACTGATATCATAATGATTAGAATGCTTGACTTATATCAACCTGGCAGTTAAAATCCATCAGTTGCTCCATGGAAGAATAATGAGACAGCATGTTTCTATAAGGATGCAGAAATTAAAAAAACACTTGTGGTGGCTCCATTATGTCCTGTAATGTTACTGTTAGTTGAAATCAACTCAACAATAGTAAGTTTAGGTGTTGGTTTATCATAAAAGTACTGAAATAGTTACATTTCCAAAGGAAATAATAAGTATGAAAAAAAAAAACTAATAATATGCCTGTGTATTCTGAATCCTGAATACATTGACAAGTATAACAAAGCACAGTACATTTATTCCAAAATATACTTTATTACTGACAAATGTTAAGGTGGTAAACATAAGTAGTTAAGCAAAATGAATTAAGTATGTGAACCATACAACTAAAATGCCTGTAAAGGGTTCTGTAGAGTTCTGATCCTTAAGAGGAGTATCTGAGAAATCAGTTCAAAAATAAAATGAGTAAAATAAAATAGAGAAACCAAGATTTACAACTAATTTATTTACTTGAAAATGATAGTCAAAGGGGGGGATTGGTAATTCTCGTCACCAAATATGACAGCATTTTCAATCTAGTGAAACTATTGGAAAATATGTTGTGTTTGTTAAGTGCCAGCGAGTCGTAGGCGAGTCATAGTGACACTATGAACAAAAGACCTGGATACTTGTATAACTTTCATTATTTCTCCAGATTCATAGGGTTTCTGGAGGCCAGCTATTTCATAAGTGTATGCTACTCCTGCTTCCAAGCTTGTTTTAATCAGGGAGCTCCACCAAACATTGTCTACCATGGGTAATCATTCTTGTATTTAACACATCAGTGTCACTGTGTTCAGCTTCACAGCAATCACGAGTTACCTCTCAATATAAAATATTATAATTAGTACATTAATACAAGTTGGCCAATGAATAAGATAGATTGGAGAAGAATTAATGAACCTGAATTATGATATAGGCAAAACATACTGAATATATCATAAACTACCAGAAGAATGAACAAATCTATCTTGAAAGATACACAGTTAGGATATTTCTTAGAAGTAAAGATGGTGAGACTATATCCCCCATATTTGCATATGTCATCAGGATTGTCTAGTCTCTGGAGAAGGGCATCATGCTAACAGAAAGACTGCAACAATGAGCTCAAATATAGTAATGATTCTGATCTTAGTGTAGAACCAGGTAGTGTTTCTTTCTGTTGAACATAGGGTCTTTTTGACAGAATAGACTTGAAGACCCATAGCAATAAAATCATCAGTGAGAATTCCTGGGAGGTATTCAAGTGATTCTTTGGATAAATGAGTAATCATTTGACTCCTAATCCAAAGACTGGTAGTTTGCATCTATACAGAGTTGTCTTGCTTGATCTGGTGATTTGCTCTTAATTGCTCCCATTCCTAAAAACTCTGTGCCATTTTGCTTTATAACACTTGAGATCAATGATGCAAAATTAAATTGATAACAACTACTCTAATTTTTTACTTTAGTATATTGATGATTATTTTTAGATACTTTTCATATACCAATGTTTTAATCATTACAATAGCTTTATCATGTATGTTGAAAACAACTATATACAGTAAACAAACAAACTAATTAAACTAATGAAATCTGACTCTTTAAATCCTACTCATTAAATATATATATATCCATATCCGTATCCATATCCATATCCACATCCATATCCATAGCTTTTTACCACAGGTCCTAGTTTTCTTGTAAACTTTTCAGTGACATTGTATACTTTCATCAAGTTTTACCTTCATTCAGTGTTACCTTCCTCATCATCAAGTGTCTGCTTTTTAGCAAGAAAACCTCATATACTCCTCATAATCACTAATGAATATTAGTTTAGTGTCTGTATATTCCATTGCATGAAAGTAAGAATTTACAATTTTAGGAGGATTTTTTGTGATTGATTTATTCCACACAACACAATGTCCTCCATTCATCCTCATCCCAAGATTATTAGAGAAATTGATTTTTTCTTTATTTCTGAGTATTATTCCATTATATGTATGTACCACATGTTATGTATTCATTCATCTATTGATGAGCACATAGATTTAACAGAAATACTGCAACAATGGGCTTAAACATAGTCATGATTCTGAAGTTAGTGCAGAACCAGGGAGCTGTTTCTTTCTGTTGAATAAAGGGTCATTATGACAGAACTGACATGAAGATATATAGCAACAAAACATCAGTGAGAATACCTGCATGGTACTCAAGTGATTATCAAGTAATCAAGTGTTTATTCCTGGATAATGATCAATCACTTGATTACTAACCAAATTCCTTCACTTTGTGGTTGTGTATTATTGTTCTAATGAGTATGTTGTTGTTGTTGTTATGTGCCTTCAAGTCGTTTGC
>NW_006399851.1:1866461-1872306 GCF_000299155.1 Elephantulus edwardii
GAGTCAGCCACAGTTTGTTATGGTCCACACAGTCAAATGCCTTTGCATAATCAATGAAGCACTAATGAGTATAGCAGTAGTGAATATATATGTGCTAGTATTATTTTTATTAGATCCCTAGGGTATATATCTAGGAGTGGAATTGCTAGGTCATATGAAGCTTAAACTTTGTGAGGAACTATAATGACTGCTTTCCCCGATGGCTGTACTATTTTGCATTCTCACCAGCAATAGGTGAGATTTCCAGTTCCCACATATCTCCCTCAACACCTTTGCTTTTGTAGTTTTTGTTTGACTTTTATTTCTTTTGATCTTGAACATCCTAAGCACTAAGGAACAACAATTTCATGATTACTGTGTAACATGAGAGAGTCTAGAGAGCATTATGCTGAGTGATATAACTCAGTATCATAAAGACAAATATTGCATAAGACTATTAATGTAAAAATATATTGAGAACTGAGAAAAATGTGTATAAATGTTCAAAAGGAGAAGGGGAAAAGAGAGAAAGGGGTAGAAAAAAGGGAAACAGATATCATTGGGATAGCAGAAGTAGTGGGCAAAGGAGGAAGTGAACAAATAGGAAAGATTCAATGGGATGTTGAAAAGACAGGATAATAATAGGCATTGTATATAAATGATTGAATTAAAAACAATGTACATAAATGAAATACAATGTAAATGAAAGAATGTATAAAACACAGTGTACATCCAAGAAACACAATATATATCAACTATTGAGTGCAAAACAATGAAAATATTAAGAGAAGAAACAAAACCAAACTCAATATCATCAAATTGGAGCTAACTCAAATATGAACCCTCAATAGGTTTTCAAAAGTTGCAAATCACACAGTAGGAGATCATGCATTTTTCTCCTGTGGAACTACTTGAAGGAGGACATCATGCTCAGAAGAGTGGAGGGACAGCTCAGGAGAGGAAGACCCTAATGAGATAGATTGATATCATAACTGGGGAAACGGAGGTAGGCGTGTCAGCGTCAGTGAGACTGGAATAGGACACAACAGGCTTAAGGGGTGCTATACACAGGGTTGCTGTGGGTCATAGGTGACTCGATGGCACATAACAACAGTCATCACTTTAGGTTAGTGGCACAACTCTATAAGGAGGTGGTTTTGTTCCCAATGTAATACTCTGATTTGGACACACACACACACACACACATCCACACTCACTCCATTCCATAAAGAAAAAGATCCAAACCAAACCAAACCCAACTTTTTTCTTGCCCCAATATAACACCTTATGTGTATTCTGTATTTTTGCTATTTACACTAATCATGTCTGAGCAGGATAGCTGAAAGTCAAAAGTGAATGATTAAAGCCAAACAAATCAGTTAGTTATGATAAAAACAAACAACCTCTGAACAGTAGTATAACTCTGTATTCAAAGTACACATTGAATTAAGGTGATGGAAAAAATGGGAAATATGTCTTAACCTAAAATATTAAGGTATCCATATTTCAAATCCAGGAAAGAGTTAAAGAAGATTTTAGGAAGAAGAAAAAGTTTCAGTTACTTCATGCAGGCTTTCTGCTCCTTAAAAGTAGACAGATATTCCCCTTTGAGCTGCAACAGGCTTTGTAATTAAAAAAAAATTATTGTGTGATATTTTAGCACCATTATTCAGATTCAAAGGCAATACATAAATTATCTGTAAACGTAAATTATATGCAAGTTAATCCAACTTCTTATGCATCTATTATTTAGATATTGTGTGTTTTAAGTACACATTCTATGGTTTTGACTAATGCAAAAAGTTAGTAGATCATTGATTATTAGAAGCAGCTCTTCATATAAATACCAGAGAAAATCATCTCTATTTCTCTTTTACTTTATATTGGTGTAAAATTCAACAGTATGTTTCATTCATGTACCCTGTATTTCACACATTCAAATTGTGTTTCATACAATCATCCCCATACACTGTTTTATAAAATTAATCACAACTGATCTATGCCCACTCTCACCTTCTCTTTTCAGATCCCTACTAAATCTATTTGATTCCTTGACCTTTTCCCTCCACCCACCAAACTTTATGGCCTCATAATTTTCCGCCTTCCTACCTTCAGTCTCCCTCCCTACTTCTTCTCTCCCCTTTGGACTTTTAGCCACATTTTACTAATTATCTTTCTATTTTTACATTAATGAACTTATGCAGTATTTATCCTTAGGAGACTGAATTAGTTCACCTACCATAATGCTCTCAAGCCTCTCTCTTATTGCCTGCTATGTTACAAAATTGTTGCTCCTTAATTCTGCATAGTATTGTGTTATGTGAAAGTACCACATTTTCTCAGTCCATTCATTTCTTGGTGGATATTTGGGCTGTTTCCACTGTGAATAATGCTGCTAAAAATACCAGTATATAAATCTCCATTTGTGTCTCAGTTCCATCTTCCTTGGGGTATATTCCTAGCAGTGCAATAGCTGGTGGTGGTTGTTGTTATGTGCCACGGAAGTGACTATTACTCACAGTGACACTATGAACAAAAATAACTCTGAACTCTGTTTTCTTTAGACCTAATCTCACTGTCCCTGACATCTGCCTCCATTGCCAAGGGATTTCTATGTTCAGCTTTTTGAGGAAACATCAATATAAATGCCTTTCATAGTGGGTGCACAATTTTACAGTCCCACCAACAGTGTGTGAGAGTTTTAATCTCTCCACATCTTTCCAACATTTGTTGCTTGCAAACCTGTTAAACTTTGTCCCTGCTACCGGTGTGAGATGGTATCTCATTGCAGTTTTGTCTTGCATTGCTGATTGTCAGTGATTTTGAGCATTTCTTCATGTGTCTGTTGGCTATCTGAATGTCTTCCTTTGTGAAAAGTCTTTCCATATATTTTGCACATTTTGTTATTGTGTTATCAGTCTTTTTCTTGTGGCGACACTATAGTATTCTGTAACTGTTTATTATGAGACCTTTCTCACAACTAATAGGCAAAAATTATTCTTCTATCCTCCTTAGTCATTATCCAGCTCTTTAATGCATAGCAAGTAATTGCAAAGACCATAGATTGGAGCAGGCACACCTTAGTCTTTAGACTGACATTGTTGCTTCCAGTAGATCAAATGGATCTTTTTCCCATAGATTTTCTTTTACCTCTTATTAGAAAAAGTTTTTGATGAATGCAGGGAGTTGATCTTTAGAAGTTCTCATTTGTCAATATTATCCTCTCCTGGTTGTGTATTTCTGGCTATATTTGACAACCCTTTTTTACCATAGGCAAGGCATTTTAAACTTAGTCTAAATTTGTCTCTTACAGCTTTTGGACATGTTGCAAGGAGGGGGCTAGTGCTTGGAAAGGTACATCAGGCTTGGGAGGGTGGAGGGATGGCACAGAACAGGAAGACCTTCAATAAGATGAATTGATTTAGTCACTGGGGTAATGGAGGTAGGTGTGTAAGAGACTATAAGATTGGCACAGGATAGAACAGGGTTTAAGGCTGTCGTGTACAGGGCTTCTATGAGTCACAGGTGACTCAATGGCACATAACAACAACAGTGTTTATGGTTTGGGCTTTATGCCTAGATCTCTTATCTCTCTTGAGTTGATTATTGAGTATGGTGAGATATTTAGATCCTGCTTCAGTTTCTGCAGATAGCAATCTAGTTTGTTAGCACAATTTGTTGAAGAGATTGTCATTTCCCATTTGGTAGGTTTTCTGGTCAAATTATCAGTTGACCTTAGATAGATGGTTTAATTTCTGGATTCTTGATTCTGTTTCATTGGTGTATGTGCCTATCACTATACCAGTAAGATGCTGTTTTGGTTATTACAACTGTATAGTAGGTTTTGAGATCAGGGAGTGAGTACTATGCCTCCCATTCCATTTTTGGTTTTCAGAAGTGCTTTACTTATTCAGGGGCTTTTTCCTTTCCAAACAAATTTGCCAACTGGCTTTTCTATCTCTTTGGAAAATGAATTTGGTTTCTGTTTTGCATTGCTTTAACATGTAGATTGCATTTGGTAGAACTGTTATTTTTTTTTTCACTCTATTGAGTCTTTCTATTAAAAAACATGAAATATTTTTCCATTATTTAGGTTTCTTATGTTTCTCACTAGTGTTTTGTAATTTTCTTTACAAAGGTCTTTTGTGTCTCTGCTTAAGTTTATTCCTAAGTGATTCAATTTATGGCTGATATTGAAATGGTGTTGCTTTCTTAGTTTCCTTTCTGTGTTTTCTTTTTTATCATAGAAAAATCCCACTGATTTTTGTATATTGCTCTTTTATCCTGCCACTCTAATAAGTTGGTCTACTAGGTCTAACTGTTGTTTGTTTTGTTGTTGTTGAGTTTATGGAACTTTCTGTGTACATTCTCAAAATAGTCTGCATAGTTTTGACACTTCTTTGCCAATTCGTATGTCTGATTTCCTTTTCTTCTACTGCCTTAACAGGTACATTCAATTTAATACTGACTAGAAGTGCTGAAAGTAGACATCCTTGTTTTGTTTCCTGTTCCCAAGACATTCTCCATTGAGAATGGCATTTATTCTTGGCTTTGTGAGTTTACTTTTAATCATGTTGAGGACATTTTCTTCTATTTGTTGAGTGTGTTGATTAGGAAAGGGTGTTAGACTTTGTCAAAACCCTTTTCTGCATCAATTAGTATTTTGATTATTTTTCTTATGTTGATCCAACTTTGCATATCTGTTATGGATTCCTCTTAGTGATGATAAATTTTTTTTAGGTACTTGGACCCAGGCCATGGTTTTTATAATTACTTGCTATGCATCAAAGAGCTAGACGGTGACCAAAAATAACAGATGAATAATTGATGGCTTTGATTTGTGGTGCTGGATAATAGTTTTCAGCATATTATGGACTACCAAGAGAACTAACAGGCCTGTCCTGTTAGAAGGAAAAACCAAGCTACTCCTTGGAGCCAAGGATTTTGAGGCTGAGTCACACATACATTGTATGTAGCCAGGTGGAACCAGTCTTTGAAAATGATACCATGCTTGGAAGAGTCAAGGTGCAGCACAGGAGAGGAAGGCCCTGAATGAGATGAATTGACACAATCACTGGCACAATCAGAATAGGTGTGTCAGAGACAGTAATATGGCTCAAGATAAAGTTGGGTTCAGGTTTATTATAAATGGGGTTCTATGTGCCGTAGTTGACTTGACAGTACATAGCAACAACTACTTTTGGAGTCTATTGGCTAGGATTTTGTGAAGGATTTTTGTATTTGTATTCATGAGAAATATTAGTCTGCAGTTTACTTTTTTGGTAATGTCTTTGGCTGGTTTTGGAATTAGAGTGATGCTTGCTTCATAGAATGACTCTAGGAATATTTATTCTATTTCCATTTTTTTTGTAGTAATGTAAGTAGAATTAATGATAATTCTCTGAATAGTTGGTAGAATTCAGCCGTGTACCCATCTGGGCCAGGACTTTTATGGGGGGGAATTTTTTAAGACCTGCTCAATTTCTTCTTTTGTGAAGAGTCTGTTCATGATCTATCTCTCTCCATGTTACTCTGGGTAGGATGTGAGTTTTAATAAATCTTATTAATTTTTTAATAAATTTTTCTCTATCCTCTATGTTTTAAAATTTGTTGGAGTATAGCTTTTCATAATAATTTATTATTATTATCATATTAATTTCAGCTGGTTCTGTTGTGATGTCACCTCCATCATTTCTCATTTGAGTTATTTTTATCTTCTCTTTGCTTCATTTTGTTCAGTTTGTCTATTTTGTTGACTCTTTAGAAGAACCAGCTCCTTTTCCTTTTTTGTTAATGATTTCAATTGTTTTCTTTCTCTCTCTCTCTTTATTTTTCCGTATCTTTGATTTCAGCACTTCTCCATATA
>NW_006399851.1:1873334-1909751 GCF_000299155.1 Elephantulus edwardii
TTTTGTTGTTAATTTCTAGTTTTATAGTATTGTTGTCTGAGAAGATACATTGCATTATTTCAATGGTTTTTAATTTGTTGAGGCTTGTTGTGTGTCTTAATATATGATCAATTCTGGACAATGCACCATGTGCATTTGTGAAGAATGTAGACTGATGTTTAGTTGGATACATCACCTTAGATACGTCCTCAAGGCCGAGTTGGAAGATTGTATAATTTAGATCTTTTGCATCTTTATTTTCTTTTGCGTTAGACTTATCCTTTGGTGGGAGTGGTATGTTAAAGCCTCATATCACTATTTTGGTGTCATGTATGTCTTTCTGCAAGTCTGTTGTTTCATGTATTTTACAGTTCTATCATTCTACCTCTAATCATTATATAGTGTTCTTCCTTATCGTTTATGGTGGTTTTCATTCTGAAGTGTATTTTATCAGATTAGTATTGCCCCTCCTGTTTTATTGGATTGAGTTGTTGTTGCTTTTTAAATGCCATTTTCTTTGTGTACTTTTTTTCTCCATTCTTTGATTTTTAGTCTTTTTCTTTGTTTTTACATGCATCTCTTGTAGGCAACATATTGACAGCCTACAATATCTTTGTTTCGATATCCTCTCTGCTGGCTGTACTTTTTCTCTTAATTGGTACATTTAGGCCATTCACATTAAGTACAATTATTGACAGACAAGGCTTTATCACTGTCATTTTGCTGTGTTGCTTTATTATTTCTGGTTGCTGTACATCCACTTTTCTTTGGTGTCTTTGTGTGAAAAACTTCCCTTAGAATTTCTTGTTGCTTTGGTTTTATTTTCACAAATTCTTTAAGCTCCTGCTTTTTTCCAAATGACCTAATTTGTTCTTCCTATTTGATGGACAGCTTTGCTAGGTTCAAGATTCTTGGTTCATTATTGTTTTCGTTTAACATTCTGTCTATGCTATCTTTGTTTTCTTGCCCCCCTGTTTATGCTGAGAAATTAGAACTTAATCTAATTGATACTTCTTTGTAAGTGACCCTTTATTTTTCTCACACTGCTTTTAGTAGTCTTTGATTTCTGAGAATTTGACTATGATATGTGTTGCTATGTCTGTTTTGGGCTGTAGTCTGTTATTGCCTGAGCTTCTTGAATGTGGATTTCCTCATTCTTCATAATACCTGGAAGTTTCATTCTAATACCTGTTCTACAATTTTGTTGTTTTCCCTGCCTCTCTTGAGTTCTGAAATCCTGATCATAAGTCTGTTGTTGTTTCTTTTGATGTTGTCTCATGATTCTAATGTTTCCTTCTGCCTCTTATCAGTTGGGTTTTTTTTTCCTTTCCTTTCTCTCCTGTATGTTCCCACTGAGGTTCTTGCTGTCCAGCTCACAGATTATCTTTTCCATCTCCTCTATTCTGCTTATTTGACCCTTCAGCATGTTGGAAATTTCTGCCATTTAAGACTTGATAGTCTAGATTTTGTTTTAGTGCATTCATCTTATTTCTAATAATATGTTTTCTGTTTGTGATTACTTTTTAACCTCTTTTTACTCTTTATAATTTCAATTCTTTTTTTTCCATATTTTGCCCTTTCTTTTCTATTGCTCATCTTACTCTACATTCAACTATTTCTTCTATCTTCCGGTCTCTGGAATATTCACTTTTTAATAGCTTCTATTCTTTCTTTCATAATTTTAACCTTCTTCTGTAGCTTTTCATATAACTCCATGTCAATATATTTCTTCTGCCTCTCTGTCTCTTGAATATTAATTGGGTTTGCAATATACTCTCCTTTTAAAAAAAGACTACTATTATCTTTTTTACAATGTTTGAAACTGCTTGCTGCTTTCTAGACCATTTTTATTGTGTCTACATAGGTTGTTGATAATGATACATTTTTATGGTGTTATTGATTAGTTGCTCACTTAGATTGCTCTGTTTATGAGGAAGGGCAACTCTCTTTATGAAGTGTCCTTTCACGTCAGGTGCAGCAGGAAAGCTTACCTTTCCTGAAGTCCTTCAACTTCTCTTTGGTCTACAGTGCAGCCCGGGGAAATTCTCATCTGAGTGGTGCCTGCCTCTTGTAAAGTTTGTAATTGCCCTTGGTCATCTGTTGTGTATGTCCTGAAACTAATTTCTTGGCTACTGGACTCTATCTACCCTGGGTAAGAGGAGGGAGGCAGGGCTAGGTGCCTATATTCAGCTGCCTTCTCAGGTCTTACAAACTTGCTGGGAATCTCTCCTGCCTGTGGTCCTGCCTCTTGTAAAGTTTATAATTGTCCTTTGTAATGCACGGAGATGAGCATCTTTCTGATGGCTGCCCTGTCTCTATTCCTACTTGATGTTTTACACCAGAATACTTTCTTAATATATGAAGTAATTGAAATTGATTTCTAATTTCATTTACTATACCTGATAAAGTAGTTTAACTAGTTTTATCTTTTTCTGCTCAATGAAAGAGTATAGTGTAATATTCATATGTAATAGAAATGCTGTGTTAAGAATTTAAGACTGAATCAACAGAGGAAACCATATAATGGAATTCCCTTAATATAAATTCAATATTTTCTTATCACTTTTATGGTTGATGAAATAATTTCTTATTTTATCTTCATTTATTTATAGTAGCTTTACACGATTCAGAGTTGTTTTAAACACCTAAATGTTCTTGCTGAGCTGATACAAACACAATTATTGAGATGATTACTCCAAGAATTAGAATAATCACTTTGATGTCACAGTAATTGTAATGGACATTATGAACTTCCGTTATACAGTCCTAAGTATCAACAATGTGGTTACTCAATGTTATAAGTGAATCATCTCCAGAGTCACTTTTTTACCTAACTGAAGTGATCATTGCAATAATGTCACATGTATTAAATTAAAAAACAAAACAAAACACAAAACTTTAGAAGTACCTAAAACTTCAAATTTTCAATATTTACAGTTTGGCTATCTTTCTGGTTGTAACAGCTTTTTTTCTCTTTAATAAGTAATATCCATCTGGGTGTTTTTCATTATGATGATAATATCCGTTAATGGTTGCTACTCCCTAGCAATTTTGTAAAACAATTCTTATGTCACCAACTGTAATATCAATTGCATCTAAATTCATATTTTCTTTCCTTGTCACAATCTTTAGATTTTCTGTAGAGCTTCTGTAACCATAATTTTGGGCCAGGTCTGTCCTATGATGATTTTGTTTCTCAGATCACTTTGTATTTCTTTGGCTTAAGATACTTCATTACTCTTATTATTGTTTTTAAGTACTATCAAGTCACATATGACTCATGGCAACTCTATGAAAAATTTTAAACTTTGTCATATCTTGTGTCATTCCCATCATCTTAATTATCATTGGTCCAATGTTTGGAAGTAGGAGTGGCATCCACTTCCTAAACAACATGCCTCTGGAAACTCTATGAACTTTGATAAAAGTCAATAATTTGTAAGCCTTTTGTTCATAGGGTCATTATGAGTTGTGCCCGACTTAAAGGCAATCAACAACAACAACAACGTTTGAGAATCTTTATTTTCTTGATATTGAGATTTAATCCTTATTAAAAGTTATAGTCTTTGACCTTCTCCAGCAAGTGGTTCAAATTCTCTTTATTTTCAGTAAGCAAGTTTGTGTCATAATTCAAATTGTTAATATGTCTTTTCTAATCCTGACACCACATCTTTTCTTCTGACAAAAAGCTTGTAGTTCAGATCTACCTAGAAAACTTCTATGCTCTTCTCTGTCATGTGGGATTATTTATTTAGTTCCTTGTGGAATGGCAAGTAGGTGAATGGTGTGTTTATTTAAAGGTTGATGGCTGAAATTCATTTAGGATTTTTTAATTTAAATTTTATTGTGATCTAAGAAATAGAACTTAACTTAAAAAATAACGAAAATTGTGTATATTGGAATATAGTAAATAATTAAAGCAAAGGAAGAAAGGAACAGAACACCTTTTTCTCCTTTTTATTAAAGTTTCTATTAAATTCAGCCCAGCTCTATTCATTTTACACTGACATTGTTTTTTTAAAAATTATTTCTTGGCACAATCATTTATATACACTGTTTTGTTTTGTTTTTTGTTGTTGTTGTTGTTGTTTATTGCCATCAGGTCAAGTACGAATCTTAGAGACCCTATGAACAAAAGGCCTGAAGCCTTTCTATAACTGTCATCATTTATCAAAGTTCATAGAGTTTCCAGAGGCATGTTGTTTAAGCATCTTTTCTCTTTTGGCTTTTCAATGTTCCAGTGAAATTTTCAGGGTCTCTTCTGACATCTGTTTTGTTTTTTTTCTTTCTCCTTTTCCTTTTGCTCTCTTCATGGATGATGTCTGCTCACAAATCATCTCGTCTTTTGATCAATAGTGTCCAGTGCTTCAAACCTTCGAAATTCAGTTGGAATAGACTCAAGATCTTCTATTAAGAGGCCACTTCTGGAGGCAGCAGTATATACACTGTTTTTATGCATGTACATTTTATTTTATAGAATCACTCATATACATCATGTTTTATGTAATTAATTACCATTGATCAATGCATTTTATTACCCCATCTCATCAAATACCCATTGTACCTGGCCTATTCCTCCACCTCCTTAATTGGAGTCTTGAGTTTGTATCTCAGCTAACTGCTAACCATTTGTGTGATCTTTAAATCAAAACAAGTTTCTGTTGAGTCAAATCCAAATCACTGTGACTTCGTGTATGTCAGAACAGAACTGTACTTCATAAGTTTTCATTGATGGCTTTTTAGACAAATATTTTCAGGGCTCTTTTCTGAGCTACTATTGGGTGGACTCAGACCTCTAACATTTTCTTTCGAAACTAAGTGTTTAATCTTTTGCTTGCAACATTCCTTAGGCTATTCATTTTTACTTTTCTCAGTTGAACCTAGAAAATGAAGCAACAACTACAACAAAAGAAACCTAGAATAAAAATCTGTCAATTAAACTTCAAATGTCACTGTAAAAAAAATTAAATGAAGGATATCAGTTTTATCATGCCATTTTTCAGTTTTATCATGCTATTGCAGAACTATTACTGTTATTAAGTGTCATAAAGTCAAAATCAACTCACAGCAACCTTTTTTATGATAGATTAGAACCTTGCCTTTACTACTTCAACCTAGTGGCTTCAGCCATGCTTGAGCCTGTTGTTACAGCTCCTATATTTTTCCATTTCCTTGATGTTCTTCCTCAGTTTTGCAACAGCATGTTGTCTTTCATTCTACCTTCTACCTTTCCCAACTTAATACATTTTTCCAAGTACTTCCCTCTCCAGACAACAAGTCCAAACTATGTGAGTTGAAGTTTTATTAACTTTGCATGTTAGGAGCAAGTTAATTGTACTCCCACAAGACAAATATTTGATTTTGGGGCAGTCTGTGGTATTTTTAGGAAGGTTCAGTGGCCTAATTGTAACTTTCTGTACTACCAAACTGAAGGAGTGCAGTTCTAATTGACCAATTTCTCCATGAAAGAAAGATAGGCAATCTTCTTCTGTGTGATTTACTGCATCTGAAAATCGACTAACGGGGTTTACTATGAGTCACTTCTGACTCAATGGTATATAAGAACAACAACACGGTATAATTAATACTCTACTACCACAATTCAAAGACATTAATTATTTTTAACTTTTTGTTTAATTTTCAGATACACTAGAAATAATTGAAAATGTTATGGCTTGGATTATTTATTTTTGTTGAGTCACATTTTGTTGTGACTCATAGTGGCCCTTTGTACAATTAGCCAACTTCATTGTCTCTGATACACTTAACCCTGATCACTTCAGTCACTAAGTCAATCCATCTCATCAAATGTCTTCCTCTCTTGTGCTGTCCCTCAACCCTTCCAAGCACGACGTCTGTCTCCAAGGACTGGACCCTCCTTGAAACATGTCCAAAGTATGTCAGACGGAGCTTCAAATTCTTTGTCTCCAAGGAGCAGCCTAGTTTCACCCTTTCTAGGATGGAACTATTTGTTCTCTCAGCAGACCATAGTACATTCAATACTCTTCCCCAACACCACAGCTCAAAGACATCAATTCTCCTTCTGTCAACCCTAGTCATGGACCAACTATCTGATGCACAGCAAGTAATTGTGATGACCATGGTCTCCAAACTGACATCGTTGCTTTTCAATACTCTGGAAAGGTCCCTGACAACAGACTTTCCCAATGCAATTGATGTTTTGATTTCCTGGCTGCTTGTCCAAGAGTGTTGATTGTGGAGACAAGTAAAGTGAAGCTGTCAATGATCTTAATCTCTTCACCATCTATCGTGATGCTACCAATTGGCCTAGCGATGAGTATTAGGCTTAATCTTGAGAATGATATCTTTGTGCTTTGATATTTTAAAGAAATCCTTAATGGCAGATTTTTCATAATGTAACACATTCTGTACTCAGCAGTGAATACAGAATTATAGAAGATTATTAATCAAAATTACTTTTTTGCCATAAAAAATTTGAACATGTTTTCTATCATAGACTGTTCCACCTGTACATCTATTAACAGTGCTCATTCATACACATGCAAGAATACAGGAATGAGACAATAACACCAATTAGAATAAACCTTTTTAGTGGGTACTATTCTCAGCTCTGATCAAAACATATCCCTGAAACCTACATACTACTGGCAAGGTGAATGTTGTCATTATTATTTATAAAATACAAATAGCTAGGGATTTTGAGCATTACATCATGTATTTGTTTGCCATCTGAATGTCTTCTTTGGTGAAGTGTCTGTTCTGTGTGCCCATTTTGCAATTGAGTTATTTACCTTTATCTTCTTGTGGTGCTTGAGTGTTTTATAAATTCTAAATACAAGTCCCTTGTCAGACATGTCATTACCAAATAGTTTTTGCCAGTCTGTGGCTTCCCTTTTAACCCTGTTGGAGAAGTTTTGGGATGTGCATCGGGATTTGATTCTTAGAGGATCCCATTCATCTGTTTCATTCTCTCCTAGTTGTAGGTTACTTCAGGATGCTTAGAAGACGGTTTGTTGTTGTTGTTGCTATTATGTGCCATCAAGTCATTTGCAACTCATAGCGACCCTATGTACAAGAGCCCTAAACACTGTTCTATCTTGTGCCTACCTTACTGTCTCAAACACATTCATTCCCACCACTCCACTCACAAAATTGATCCATCTCATCGAGGGTCCTCTTCTCCTGTGCCATCCCTCCACTCTCCCAAGCATGATACCCCTCTCCAAGGAATGGTCTCTTCTTGCTCAAAGTATGTCAGATGGAGGTTCAGAATTCTTGTCTCCAGTGAGCAGCCTGGTTTTACCCTCTCCAGGAAAAACCTGTTTGTTCTCCTAGCAGTCCATGGTATATTCAACACTCTTCTCCAGCGCCACAACTCAAAGGCATCAATTCTCTTTCTATCATCCCTATTCACTGTCCAGTTCTCTGATGCATAGAACACAATTGTAAAGACTATAGCCTGGATCAGGTGCACCTTAGTCCCTAGCCTGACGTCATTGTACTTCAGTACTCTTGAGAGATCCCTCACTGCTGACTTTCCCAATGAATTCATCTCCTGATTTCCTGGCAGCTGTTACCCAGAGTGTTGACTGTGGAGCCAAGTAAACTAAAATTGTTAAGTATCTCAATCCCTTCACCATCCATACTGATGCTGCCAATTGGCACAGTGGTGAGAAACTTTGTTTTCTTGATACTGAGCTTCAATCCATATTGAAGAGTGCAGTCCTTGACCTTCTGCAGCAAGGGCTTCAGGTCCTCCTCAGTTTCAGAGAGGAGGGTTGTGTCATCTGCATAACACAGGTTGCTGATGATTCTTCCACCAATCCTGATGCCACATTCCTCCTCGTATAGACCAGCGTCTTGGTTGATCTGTTCTGCATACAGATTGAAAAGGTATGGAGAAAAAAATTACATCCCTGACAGACCCGTTTCTTGATTTTGAACCATCCAGTGTCTCCCTGCTCTGTTCTGATGACTGCCTCTTGGCCCAAGTTTAGGTTTCACATTATCACAATCAAATGTTCTGGGATTCCATTCGTCTCAGAGTCAGTCATAGCTTGTTGTGATCCACACAGACAAAAGCCTTTGTATAGTCAATGAAGCACAGATAAACATTCTTCTGGTATTCTCTGCTTTCTGCCAAGATCCATCTTACATTTGCTATAATATCCCTAGTACCGCAACCTCTTCTAAATCCAGCCTGCACATCTGGCAGTTCTCTGTTGACATATTGTTCCAAACATTTTTGGATAATTTTCAGCAGAATCTTGCTTGCATGTGATATCAATGATATTGTTCAATAATTAGCACACTCTGTTGAGTCACCTTTCTTTGGAATGGGAACAAATATCCATTTCTTCCAGTCAGTTGGCCAGCTGGCTGTCCTCCAGATTTTCTGGCACAACTTAGTGAGCACATCCAGGGCAGCGTCTGTTTGTTGAAATAAATCAACTGGTATTCAGTCAACTACTGGAGCCTTGTTTTTTGTCAATTCCTTCATAGCACCTTGAATTTCCTCCTTCAGCATCTTCATAGGTTCTTGCTCATATGTTATTTCATGAAATTCCTCTGTGTCTACCAATTCCTTCTGATACAGTGACTCTGTGTACTCCTTCCATCTTCTTTTATCATTCAACATTCTACCCAAACTATCTTTAAGTATTGCCACCAGTGGCTTGAATTTGTTTTTCAACTCCTTCAGCTTAAGAAATGCTGAGCGAATCCTGTGCTTTTGATTTTCTGACTCGAGCTCTCTGTACATTTCATTATAGTATCTTGCTTTGTCATCCTGAGCTGCCTTTTGAAATTTTCTATTCAGCTCTTTGATCTTGATTTCTTCCTTTAGCTTTGGCTTCTCAGCGCTCTAATGCAATACTCAGAGTCTCATCTGACATCCATCTTGGTCTTTTCTTCTTCTTTAGCCTTTGTAGTGATCTTTTGCATAGGAAGACTGTTTATGTTGTGGATTAGGACTTCCAGAGTTCTTCCAAGCTTTTCTTTAATGAAGTGTACAGTTCTTGGTTTTAGTCCTAGATCCTTGATCCACTTTGAGAGCATTTATTTTGTTGTTTTTTTCATTTGTTTGCTTGTTTGTTTTTTGGTTTTGGGTTTGTTTTTTTTTTTTATGGAGTGGGGTGTGAATCTTGCTTGAGTTTTCTATAGTTAGTTTTCCTATTTTGCCAGCAGCATTAGTTAAAAAGGTTGTCATTTTCCCAGTTAACTGATTTCATCTCCTCATCAAAAATCAGTTGACCATAGGTAGATGGGATGATTTCTGGATTCTCAATTCTATTCTGTCATTGTACCAGTATCACTCTGTCTTGACCACCACAAAATGTTCAAAATCCTTACCTCTAAGAAAGATGCAAATCAAAACAACTATGAGATATCATTTAACCCCAGTAAGAATAGCAAAATTTAACAAAACAGCAAACAGCAAATGCTGGCGAGGTTGAAAAAAAAAACCAAAAAACAAACCTGGAACCCTTATTCACTGTTAATAGGATTGTAATATGGTGCAACCACTCTGGAAGGCAGTATAGTGCTTTCTCAAAAAGTTGCAAATAGAAATATTATTTGTCCCTACAATTCCACTACTGGGAATATACCTGAAATATATACCTGAATATACCTGAAAAAACCCATAAAAGCCACCCAAGCAGATATTTGTACACTCATGTTTATTATTGCTTTGTTCACAATAGCAAGAGTAAAACAATCCAAATTCCCATCAATATATTAATGGATAGAGAAGCAGTGATATATACATATGCAATGGAATACATTGGAAAACAAAGAACTCATGAAATATTATACAAAATGGGTGACCAGGGAGGACATTATGCTGAGTGAAATATCTCTGTCACAAAAGGACAAATACTGCATAATGCCATTGTTATGAAAAGGGACTGACATTGGGGTTGGGGTGAGACTAACAAAATAGGGGTTAAATATGTACACAACATTGAAAAAGATAAGGGAGAGAACTATTTAAAAGGAATATATGATTAGGTGTTATTTGCCTGACAAGAGTCCAGAATAAGAGATGCATAGTAAAGTAGACTGACGAGGGGGGGAATTGTACAACAATGAAAGAATTCTTTTTCTTCCTTCCTTCCTTCCTTCCTTCCTTCCTTCCTTCCTTCCTTCCTTCCTTCCTTCCTTCCTAAGAGAAAAGTGAACTGGGGTGGGGGGAGGATGGATGGACAGGGAGGAAAATGCAACAATAAATAAAGGGAAATCCAAGTTCTCTATAAACTTTCATTAAAATCTCAATAAGAAAATTAATCTTAAAAATAGATTGACATTGACTTCAAATGGCTGAATACAGGATAGGTTATATAAAGTTTGTCATCCTTGAAGAAAGCAAAGGGTCATTACAAAGACAGGGAGAAAGATAAAGACCAAAGTGAATGTTAGAAGATATTATAAAACATACATCAGCAAGTCAAGATGTCAAAACAAAGTGGAAAACTGCTGAACAGAACTTAATGGAAGAGTTTGAAGGCATCTCAAGAAGATAAAACAAAGTATTGCGATGGAGGTAGAAACCTAAAAGGAAAGAACATACTCAGCATTTCTCAGCTGAAGGGTAAATTCAAGCCTCAAGTTTTATTACTGAAGATTCTATGGGCAAAGTCCTGAATGATGCAGAAAAAATCAAAAGAAGATATGATGAATACAAAAACTCACTGTATCAAAAAGAAAGGGTTGACACAGTATAATTTTAGGAAGTAGAATATGATAAAGAACAACCACTAAACTTAAATATTTCAATAAACAGATGTAGCACTGTGCAATTTGTCTCTCAATATGGCTTTTCTAGCATGGATAACTATGCGAAGTGGTAGAACTATGCAAGTGAGGCATGTTGGCTTATCCACAAAGTTATTGGCTATCTATCATTGCACAGGGGAATTGGCCAGCCCCAACAATCTACTAGACGATTGGTTAGTCTCAACAATAAATTGAACAGCTCTAGCTTCAGGGGATAAAATTCTTTTCCAACCAGAAGAGATGGAATTCTTACCCCAACCTGAGAAGAAAGATCTCCCCCAAGCTGATGAAATGGAGGACATGATTCAGGACAACAGCAGCAGTTCGCCCAAGAACAGATGAGACCTTGGGGGCAGGGTGATATTGGAAGGATTGAGAACTTGTTAGACAATTGAGTGGAAAGGTAATATTGGCAAGACTGAAAAGTTTATTGGACAATTATGGGGGAAAGCCAATATTGGCAGAACTAAGAACTTTGTTGAGAATTGAGAGAGGGAACCCAATATTGACAGGATAGGAAACTTGGGAATGCTGTGTTGCTGGAGGATGTGTCACATGTGTTCAGTTTTATGGAACTGTTCTGATGGTATTCTATCATTAATCAATTATAACTTTTTTTTTTGCTTCCCTAATGTGGTTCTATGTAGTCTGTGAACCATCACATTGAATTTTAGACCCACCAAGATTGGCATTAAGATTGGTGTTGAGAGGAGTAGAGAATTTATTTTGTGTTATTATTGTTGTGGACTGAGACAGTTTCCCTCAGTAAAGTTGATAAAGGTCAGACATGGTACTTCTTACATGACTTTTGCTCTTTTTATAAGAATACTCATTGCTACTTTTGAGAGTAGTCATTGCTCTTTTACAAGGAATTAGAAAGAGAGCTACCTAGCCAACTGACTGAAAAAAAAATCTCTATTTGTGACCACTGGGCGGGGGGAAAGGATACCTCAACAGAATGTAGAAAATATTAAACTATATCATTAATTTAAACAACATACAGAGAGCTCTGTTGGCCTAAGGATAGAAAGTTATGCTATCAAGCCAAAGGTGGGTGATTTTAAACTGCAGCCTGTAGGGCTGGTTTTGTTTTGAGTCAAGCATTCTTCTAAGTGGTACAGCTCTTGTTTGTCAATGTGCTGTACAGAAGTAACTCAAGGATGCTGTGATGCTACACATTGTGACACTGATATGTCAAACACAATAATGATTACCCATGGTGGACAGTTCAGTGGAGCCCCCAATTAAAGCAAGCTTGGAAGCAGGAGTGGCAGCCACTACTGAAAAAGCTTGCCTCATGAGACTCTATGAAGTTGGAGAAATGATGAAAGTTATACAAGTATTCAGGTCTTTCATTCATAGGATCATTATAAGTCATCTATGACTTGATGGCACTTAACAACAAACAACAAACATCACTAACTTAACATGCAGTTATAATATTGCTTATGATTATTTAAAAATGGCTTCAACAGTTAATCATCAGGGAACTGGAAGGAATTCAAACTAGATTCTGGGGGAGCCATGTTGTTGGGGATATCATACCTAATGTTAGACTGATCTTGGTTGAACGCAGAGAGTACCATAAAAATGTCTTATTTTTATGAAAAAGTGTTTGATTGAATGGATCATAAGACATTATAGATAACATTGGAAAGGATGAGAAACCCAAAACACTTTATTAGGCTCATGAGAAACTTAAACTTGGTCTAAGAATAAGTTGTCTAAACCTAACAAGGTAACAGTGCACGGTTTCATATCAATAAAGGTGTGTGTTGGTATGGATCTTTTCTCCATAACCTTTCAATATGTATGATAAGCAAATTGTTTGCAAACTGGACTACATGAAGTAGACAAGGCATGAGGAGAGGAGAAGGACTCGTCCACAACCTGAATTATGATACACGTGGACAAATGGCATAACCTTGCGGGGACTAAATGAAAAGGACTTGAAACACTTACTGCAGAAATTAAAGATCATAACCTTCAGTATGAATTATATCTAAATATAAGGGAAACCAAAATTCTCACCACTGTACAAATAAACAACATTATGATAGATGGAGAACAGATTGAAAGTGTCAATAGTTCCATTTGACTGGATTCACAGTCAACCTCAATTGGAGCAGTGTTCAAGAGACCAACAGACATGTTGCACTGACAAAAGATTCTCAAGGACTAATCCAAATGATACAAATCATGCTATTTTCAATTGTTACCTGTGTATATGATAGTTAGACAATTAATAAGAATGACAGAAGAAAAACTGATGCATTTGTCTTTGTTGTTGAAAAAGCATATTGAGTGTTCCATGGACTGCAAAAAGAACACACAAATCTGTCTTGGAGGAAGTTATCTTTAAAGTAAAAATAATAAAACTTCTTTTCACAAATTTTAGTCATGAGGGACTAGTCCTGGAAAAGACATCATACATAAAATAGTAGGAACATCAGAGGCAGAGAAGAAAACCTTCAAGAAGAAGAATTGACATAGTGAAAGTAATAATGATCTTGAACATATTAGAAATCATGAGGATGGTTTAAAATAGGGCAAGGGTACATAGAGTTGTTCATAGAATTACTATGAGTAATTGTCAACATGATCTCACCTAACAACAATACTGGAGAAGGTGTTGCATCATTCCCCTAGATGAAAGCAAGATTTGTTCAGATCAGAGCTGGTCCACAGCTGCCATATGAATAGGAAAAAAGTTCCAGTGAATGAGCTGAGATTTATGGACAGACACTTAAAGAGAATTGAGGTATTCTAATGAATGTGAGAAAATGAGCATGCTCTATTCATGCTGGGTAGGATAAAAAAAGCAGTTCTTTCAGTTGCAAGTGAATTATTGTTGTTAGGTGTCTTAGAGTCTAGTCTAACTCATAGTGACCCTCTGAACAGCCACCCTGAAGCTTGCCCTATACTGGGCCATCCTCATGATCTCTGAGACATTAAAAATCATTGTTGAAGGAATTTTACTTTTCAGACAGGGAAGTGAACTGGTGGGGAGAGGTAGGCAGGGAAAAAAATGCAACAATGAATGAATGGAAATCCAAAATTTCTGTAAATGTTAATTAAAATTAATAAAAATAATCATCATTGAAGTCGTATTGTCAATCCATCTCATGGAGTGCTTTTCTCTCCTTAGCTGATCCTCTATCTTTCAAACCACAATGTCCCTTTCCAAGGACCTAACCATATCCATAACCCTCACCTAGCTATGTGTCCAAAGTATGAAAGATGGTGCATTGTCATACTTCTCTCCAATAAGCACTCTGGCTACACCCTTTCCAGGACATAATCGGTTTGTTGTTTTGGCAGTCCATGGAATATTCAGTACTATTCTTCACCAACACAGCTCAAAGGAATCAGTTCTTCTCCTGTCATCTTTATTTATAGTCCAGCTGTCTGATGCATAGCAGGTGATTGAGAAGACGATGGTCTGAATTAGGCACACATTACTCTTCAAACTGACATCATTACTCTTCAGTATTTTGAAGAGTTTCTTGACAGCAGATTTGTCCAATGCAATACATCTGATTTCCTGACTGCTGGTACCAAGTGCGTTGATTGCTGATCCAAGTGAGATAAAATCATTGACAACTTCAATCTTTCCTCTATCTCATGTTGACTGTTGGGCCAGTGGTGAGGATCATTATCTCCTTGATGTTGAGTTGTAATATATACCAAAGGTCTTTGATCTTCTGCAGTAGATATTTCATATCTTCACGTTCAGCAAAAAATTTGTGTCATTAACATGACAGAAGTAGTTGATAAGTCTTAATCCAATCCTGATTCCATACTGCTCTTCATAACGTCTGGCTTTGCTATTATTTGCTAAGCATAGAGATTGAATAGGTATGGAGACAGGATACAAACCTCATTCATGCCCTTCCTAAACTTGTATCAAAAAGTGTACCCTACTCTGTTTGCACAACAGCTTCGTGATCTAGGTATAGTTTTAGTATGTGCAAAATTAAGTGTTCTGGGATTCCCATTCTTCTCAATATGAGCCATAATTTGCTATGATCCATGCAGTCTAATGCCTTTGCATAGTCAATAAAATTCAAATATACTTCCCCCCCATTCCCGCTCCCGGAATTCTCTGCTTTCAGCCAGCCTTTATCTGGCATTAGCAATAATGTCCCTGGTGCTACAGCCTTTTTTAAAGCCAGCTTGTACTTCTGGCTGTTCCCTGTTAATTTTCTGTTCTATCTGCATTTAAATGATCTTCAACAATATTTTGCTTGCATGAGATATTGATGATATTGTCCAATAGTTTCCATATTCTGTTGGATTACTTTTATTGAGAATGGGGACAAACATGGATCTCTTCCTGTCATTAGATCCTGGCATTAACTGGTGAGCACATGGAGGGATGCATTTGTTGAAACATGCCATTTGGTATTCAATTGATTCCTGTGGCCCTATTTTCCCCCCCAATGCCTTCAGTTCTGCTTGAATTTAATCTTTCATCATGATTGGCTCTTGTTTATAATTCCTGAAATTTTTCCATGTCAACCAATTCTTTTTGGTACAGTGACACTGTATTCCTTCCACCTTTTTTGATGCTTCTTGGATCATTTAAGATTGTGCCTGTAGCATTTTTCATTATTTCAATTTGAGGCTTGAATTTATTCTTCAGTTACTTCAGCTTGAGGATTAATGAGTGTGTTTTTCCTTTTTATTTTTTTTACTTCAGCTATTTTCACATTTAATTATAATATTTTGCTTTATCCTCTCAAGATTTTTTTTTTAATCTGTTCAGCTCTTTTACTTCTGAATCTCTTCCTTTTGTTTTGGCTTCTCAATACTCTAATGCAATTTTATAGTATTTTCTGACATTCATTTTGTTTGTTTGGTTTTTTTCCCCTTCTTCCTTCTTTGTAATGATCTTTTGCTCTCTTCATGGATGATGTCTTTGATATCTTCCCATTGGTCCTCTGGTCTTTGATCATTGGTGTTGAATATCTGAAATCCAGTCTTGAGATGATACTTTAATTCAACTGGGATAGAGTCAAGGTCATATTTTGGCTCTTGAAGAGTAGTTTATGTTTTCATCAGCTTCAATTTAAATTTGTACCTGAATAATTGATAATCTGTTCCACAATCAACACGTGTCTTATTTTGACTACAGATATTGTGCTTCTCTTATGATTCTTTCAGCAAAGATAATCAATCTGTGTAGTTAATCAGGTAAGGTCCATGTGTAAAGATTCTGTTTGTATTTAAGGAAAAAAATTAAGTCATTTGAGAACACAAAACTCAATCATTTGATCTCCAGCTTCATTTCTGTCATTGAGTCCGTACTTTCCGACTATCATTCTTTCTTCATTATATCCAACCTTTCTAGCCTTCAGTAACTACTAATGTACCTTTACTGGATTATTTGGTCAAGTTTTGACTTAAAAAGTTGGTAGAAACACCTAATATACTCCTCTTGTATTTAGTTATTAGTGCATATATTTGAATGATAGTACTATTAACAGATCTACTTAATATGCATATGGATAGCATCCTATGATTCACAGTGTTGTACTTAAGAATGGATCTTGAAATTGTCTTTTTAACTAGGAAAGCAGCACTCTTCTTCTTCAGTTTTAATATTTCTTTTAGCATATTATATAGTATTGCAGCATAATCACAAAGACCATAAAAACCTGCAGGTGAACAAAACACAGAGCAAATTGGTTTTATAAATAAACAGCATTTCTTTATCAAACTTACAAAGATGATGACTTATCCAAAGATAATTTAAAAGAATGAAAACAAACTCATTCAACAAGAAAGAATGTAAATGTATATACATCATGAGCTTGATCATCACATCAGACTGCTCAACTATAATACTTTTCTTGAAATTATCCTTCTTTTTACGTGTTTGTTGTCGTTAACTTTATTGAGGTTTATGTTGCCATGATAAATACAAATTTGCAGTGTAGGAATGGGATTTCCTTTGCAATTTGCCCTAAGAAAACTGTATGAATACTTTCAGTCACTCTTCTTTCAGATTGTGCTGTGAATTTAGTGGAAAGGCTAGTGAGTATTGGGTAAAAGTGGATCTGTTTGCTCTTTCTTTTTAAAATGTGACCATTGATGTAAATAAAATAAGAAATTGTGAAAAAGCAAACTTGTATAAGAGTATTCCTTGGAGATATTGCAGTTTTTATTCCAAGCCACACAGTAAAGGATGTACTGTGATAAAATTAAGTCATGTGAGTTTTAACTTTTTTCCTGTGCATATAAGAAATTACTATAATATGTTAATAGTCTTACAGGTATGATGGTATTGTTTTAAAGAACCTTTTTAAATAATGTGAGAATTACCACAATGAGATACAGACTCACAAAATTAGCACATGCTATTGCAAAAAATGGCAACTTTGGACTCATTCAAAGCAAAATTCCTACAAACTCTTAAATTAAAAAAAAAAGTACCCACAACCAAGAAATTAAAATACAAACTGCATTGGGAAAGTCTGCTGTCAGAGACCTCTCCAAAGTACTGAAAAGCACTGATGTCAGTCTGAAGACTAAGGCTTGATCCAGGCCATAGTCTTTGCAATTAATTGCTATGCATCAGAAAGCTGATCAATGACTAGGGATGGTAGAAGGAGAATTGATGCCTTTGAGCTGTGGTACTGGAGAATAGTATTGAATATACCATGGACTGTGAGGAAAATAAGCAGGTTCATCCTAGAAAGGGTGAGAGCAGGCTGCTCCTTGGAGGCAAGGATTCTGAAACTTCCTCTGACGTACTTTGAACAGGTTGTAAGGAGGGACCAGTCCTTATAGAAGAATGACATGCTTTGAGTTTGGAGGGACACTGCAAGACATAATATCTTTGATGAGAGGGGTTGATTCAACGACTCGAGTAATGGGGGTAGGTTTGTCAGAGACAATAAGATTGCAGACTAATTAAAAACAGATTTACTCTTCTCATCACAGATTGCAATTATTTTCTTTGACACTATTTCACTTCCTAAACAGCATACCTCCGTAATCTCTACGAACTTTGATAAATGTTGATAGTTATAGAAAAGTTTCAGGCCTTTTGTTTATCGGGTCACTGTGAGTGGTGCTCGACTTGAAGGCAACAACAAATTTTAAGTGATTAGTATGTGGAAACTTAAAGAAACATAAATCTGGGGTCAGAATACCAATTTTCTCAAATAATTCTGTCATAACTAGTAATTCATTATTAATCTTTGGTATAATAGTTTGGTATAATGGGGTATTGCCATGGGAAAGTCTACTGTTAGGGACCTCTCCAAAGTACTGAAGAGCAATGGTGTCTTTCTGGAGACTATGTTGCATCTGATACAGTCCATGGCCTTTGAAATCACTTGCTATGCATCAGAGAATTGGACAATAATCAAGGAAGATAGAAGGAGAATTGCCTTTGAGCTGTGGTGCTGAAGAAGAGTATTGAGAGTACCATGGACTGCCAAGAAAACAAACAGATTCATCCTGGAGAGGGTTAAACCGGGTGGCTCCTTGGAGGCAAGGATTCTGAGGCTCTGTCTAACATACTTTGGACATATTGTAAGAAAAGACTAGTCCTTGGAGAAGGACATCATTCTCGGGAGGGTAGACGGACGGCGCAGGAGGGGAAGGCCTTCTATGAGGTGGATTGCTTCAGTGACTGGGGTAATCGGGATGGGTGTGTCAGAGACAGTGCGATTGGCACAGGACAGGGCATATTTTAAGGCTTTTGTACATAGGGTCGCTATGAGTCTCAAGTGACTCGACATGTAACAAAAACAACAACAACATAATGGTTTTACCTATGTTTGACTTTAATTCTGTGACTCTTCTAATTAAAACATGAAATTATTCATGCACAGCACTTACTTGATTTATGGATGTGTTTGGGACTTATAAAAATATTATTTTAGTTATTTTTAATAATGTAAAAATTATTCTAATAAATTATTTTATTATATTTAAAGATAAGAAAACAAAATCAATGCTTTCTTCAAGTAAATATCTAATATTTTATAAAATCTCATTGGATCACTCAAATAAGGTTGAAGGATCTACTTATGTGTTTATCATATGAAAGTGCTTTTCTGTAGAGACTGCATTCCATGAGTTCTGGTTGTTATGTACCTTTGAGTCAGGGACCAATTTATAGCTGACCCTCCAGCAAGTTTTCACATGTGAGTTGGTTGACCATCTTTCTATCCCATGATGTTGCTGGCAGGTTTGAACTGCATGCACAATTACCTTCCACTAAGGCATTAAAGTTCCCGGATAATAATTTCTGTCTTACATGATATGGAAATGGTTATCCAGCATCATATCCTTTAACCTTAAAACAACTTTAAAAAACAACTTTAAAAGTTAAATAAATTTGGATCAAGCTTTAAATAACTAAATAGGAAACCCAGAAACTGCACATAAGACTCACATTTTAAATGGTAGACATTCTTTTTACATTTATATTGACTTTCTTATTTCTTGGATTAAAGATCTGGAGAAAATCATAATAATTGAGACTCCTTTCAATCCAGTTGCTGTTGCATCTTCTCATTAATACTGACTGATGAGAACTCCACATTTGCCAGAGTAGAACTGTGTTCTCGAGAATTTTCAGTTGATAGTATTTTTGAGCCTTTCTTCCGAGGCGTCACTAGTGAATTCAAATCTCCAACCTTTTTGGAAGGAGCTGATAATTTAATGGTAATATCCATAATGCTTATTTCATGCTACCTTTGAATTGATAATTTAAAATGAGTATAGTTTTTTTTTCTATTTTAATAGAAACAAAGGGATTATTTAACTCTCCACTCAACAGAGCCAAATGTGATTTAATTATCAAAAGGAATCTCTTGAAATAACACATAATAATTAATGTGGTAATTTGATAAGATTAAAAGTCCTACAGTCTTCCTTGTTTGATTATTTAAATAAAAAGATGCTCGTTGTAAGCATATACCCTTATAAGTCTTCTACTATTACAAGATAAGAATTTTTATGCTAATGTAAAAATCTTTATTTGTGTATGGAATGAAGAAAATTGCTTACTTTATGTGTCACCAGCTTCCTTTTATATAAATAGAATATCTAAATCATAGCATTTTAAGCTAAAACAGCACTTTTGAAAGTTCAAACTCTCTTGATCTATAAAAGTAATTTATGACTGCACAGTAGGCAAAACAAAGGTTACTAATCCATGGCCCAAATTATTAAATAGAAAAGACCAAGGTGGGCATAATTATTTCTGTATTTCTGACTAGTGTAATTTTTCACATGCTAATGCTTTATTGAGTGATTAGAAGGATTGAAAGAAGTGAATTGTCACTGAGATAAAACTGAAATGTCTCAGTTTCTATAGAGAGATTATGTGGTGGGGTGTAGGAATGAATTTTGATCCCCCACTTAATGTAAAAAATCTAATTTGTAAGGTAAGTAGAAAGTCAGACCAGCAGTTTTCAAGTTGATTCACAGGAGCTGTGGATGGATTCCTCCACTGGGTTTCCAAAGGTTCAACCTTTACCTAAAGGGAGTATCCATCTTTCTCTCATAGAACAGAAGGTAGATTCAAATTGTTGATCTTTTGGTTAACAACCAGACAGGTACACATTATACCACTAGAACTTCTTAACATGCAGTGTGAATACAGATAAGTACCCTTCTTCAGTTTTGTTTTTTATATAAACTGTTATTTGACCATGACCTTGAAACAAAAACGCAATTTCAAAAATATATTTCAACTACCATAGTGCTCATATGATTTTCAGGCTACTTAAACTTTGCATACCTTTATGGTTTGTGAGATCGAAAGTGTTTTAGTTTCATTAAAACAAAATCTTTATGAGAAAAAGAATAAATAGATATATGAAAGGGAAGAGAGAAATAGGGGTATGTCTAGAGAGCATAGTGGGACCAAATGGCAGAAGCCTGTGATAGAGGCTCAACTGAGCATGTGTAAGGATCTTACTGCTGGCAAAGTATGGTTTCACAGGAGAGTATAATCATCAAAAGTTGAGCATACTCCTTGGGTAGCTTGAGGCAATTTTAATATGAAGAGAGCAGCTAAACTGAATAATAGTGCATTAGCCCAGAAATATAAATAAGACTAGATAGCAGTAATTTAGGGAAGGGAAGTATTTCCCCTTTGGTGAGCTATTGTTATCATTTGTTATTTGTATATTTTATTTTTGTTTTAATGAAAGTTTACAGAGATTTTGGATTTCCATTCATTCATTGTTACACTTTCCTCTCTGCACTCCCCTCTCCCAGTTTGCTTTTCTCTTTGAAAAGCAAAAAAATAAAATCATTTTTATACAGTTCACACCCCCACCCCTCACCACATCCACTCCACTGTGCAGCTTTCATTCTAGATTCTTGTCATGTCAATAAGACCTAATCATATATCACTTTTAAACAGTTCTCTCCCTCATCTGTTTCAATGAAGTATACATTATTTATCCCCTCTTTTCTTAGTTTTCCCCAAATCCAATGTCAGTCCCGCTTTACAACAATTGCATTATGTCATATTTGTTCTTTTGTGTCTGAGATATTTCTTTCAGCATAATGTCCTCCAGGGTCACCCATTTTGTATAATATGTCATGAGTTCCTTCTTTTTCAATGATGCATAGTATTTCATTATGTGTGTGTGTGTGTGTGTGTGTTGTGTGTGCATATATCACAGCTTCTCTATCCATCTATTTAATGATGGGCACTTGGGTTGTTTCCTCCTCTTGGCTATTGTGAACAAAACAGTAATAAACATGAGTGTGCATATATCTGTTTGGGTGGCAGTTATGGTTTCTTTGGGGTATATTTCCAGTAGTGGAATTGCTGGGTCAAATAAGATTTCTATTTGCAACTTTTTGAGAAAATGCCATACTGTCTTCCATAGTGGTTGCACTATTTTACGCTCCCATCAACAGTGGATAGGGGTTCCAGTTTTGGGTTTTTTTTTTCCTTTTTGTTGGGTGTTTCCCCTGCCCCCCCCCAACCTCGCCAGCATTTGCTGTTTGCTGTTTTGTTAAATTTTCCTATTCTTAGTGGGGTGAGATGATATCTCATAGTAGTTTTGATTTGCATCTTTCTTAGTGGTAAGGATTTTGAACATTTTGTGGAGGTCAAGACAGAGTGATACTGGTACAATGACAGAATAGGATTGAGAATCCAGAAATCAGCCTATCTACCTATGGTCAACTGATTTCTGATGAGAAGATGAAATCAGTTAAGTGGGAAAATGATAACCTTTTTAACAAATGGTGCTGGCAAAATTGGAAAACTATCTGCAGAAAACTCAAGCAAGTTTCACACCCCTCTCCATACCAAAAAATAAAAAACAAAGCAAAACACCAAAACAACAAAAAACAAACAAACAAAAAAAAGCCCTCAAAGTGGATTAAGGACCTGGGACTAAAACCAAGAATGATAAACTTCATTAGGAAAAGCTTGGAAGAACTCTCGAAGTCCTAATCCACAACATAAACAGTCTTCCAGGCATCCTGAAAAAACCTACAATCAGGAGAGGATGAAATAGATGAATGGGATAATCTAAGAATCAAATCCCTATGCACATCCCAAAAATTCGCCAACAGGGTAACATTCAGAGATATCCTTCTTACTGTTGGAGAAGTTTTTGGATTTGCATAGGCATTTGATTCTTAGAAGGTCCCGTTCATCTAATGTTTTCCTCTCCTGGTTGTAAGTTTTCCAGGATGCTTGGAAGACTGTTTCTTGTTGTGGATTAGGGCTTCTAAAGTTTTTCCAGCTTTTCTCTAATGAAGTTTATAGTCCCTGGTTTTAGTCTTGGTCCCTGATCCACTTTGAGTTGTTTTTTTGTGTATGATGTTGGGTATGAGTCTTGTTTGAGTTTTCTGCACATAGATTTCTAATTTTACCAACACCATTTGCTAAAAAGGTTCTCATTTCCCCACTTAACTGATTTTAACTACTTGTCAAAAATAAGTTGACCATATGTAGATGGGCTGATTTCTGGGTTCTCAATTCTATTCCATTGATCTATGTGTCTGTCATTGTGCTAGTACCATGCTGTCTTGACCACCATGACAGTGTAGTAGGATTTGAAGTCAGCATGTGAGATATCTTGTTTCTCTTTTTAAGGAGTACTTTGGTGTTTTAAGGTCTTCTTAAGAGGACTTTTAAATTCAACTGGGATATACCTAAGGTCATATTTTAGTTCTTGTGGCCATGTTTTCATTTTCTTCAACTTTAATTTGAACTCACACAGAAATAATTGATTTCTTCCACAGTCTGTTTTGGCTTTGTTTTGACTACTAACTGATAGTGAACTTCTCCATTGACTCCACAAATGTAGTCAATTTGATTCCGATGTAGTCTATTACATGAGGTCCATGTATATAGTTAGAATTTATTTTTTCTTTAAAAAGTGCTTGTTATTAATGAATTATTAGTTTTAAAAGATTATCTAATTCCATCTCCAGCCCCATTTTGTTAAAGAAGTCCACATTTTCCAGTTCTCAGTCATTCTTCCAAGTTTCTAACTTTGCATTTTAATCACCAATTATTATTAAGGCATCCTAATGCATTTTTTGTTCAAATTCAGACTGTAAAAGTTGGTAGAAGTCCTCAGTGTGGTTTTTTTTCCAATTTGGCTTTAGTTATTGTTCTACATATTTGAATAATAATTATATTAGCAGATATTCCTTGTATATGCATGTAAAATATCTTGTCACTCACACCATTGTATTTTAGGTTAGAAATTGAAATGCTTTGGGTATGAGTTTTTGCAATTAGTTTTTACAATATTTAATTATTTTTACAATTCATTTTTAAAAATTAATATGACACCATTCACTTTCAATTTGTTATTCCCAGTATAATAGATAATATGATTGTCTGATTCAAAGTGGCCAATACCAAAAGTCTATATCAGCTCTTATTTCCTTGTTGTCCTTATGTGTGTTTAATTTTATTTTTGGGCGCTTCCAATTTTCCTAGATTTATAATTGATACTTTTTATTTTCCAATTATTAATAGATTTTTGCAACTGTTGTTCTTTCTTTTTCTAATGTCTTCCCATTTGAGGAGCATTATTTCTAGCACTATGCCTAACAATGCTCCTCTGTTATTCATGGAATTTGGAAGTCCTGTTATTTCAGAAGTAGATTGTCAATCCTGCTTCTTAGTATATCTTAGACCACAAGCTCTGCTAAAGCCTGCTCACCATGGGTGATCTTGCTATTTGATATATCAATAGCACAGCTTCCAGCATCAAGGCAACAGCAAGTGACTCCAACACAGCAAACTCACAAAAAAAGTGCTGTAGCCATAAAAGCAAAGTATAAAGAAGCAAGATATACATATTGTTGTTACTATGTGCCATCAAGTTGCCTGTGACTCTAGTCACCCTATATACAAGAGCTCGGAATCCTGCTCTATCTTGAGCCAACCTTATGGTCTCTGACACACCTACCCCTGTTGCCCTTATCACTGAGTCAATCCATCTTATTGAGAGGCTATCATCCCTAGTCATTGTCTAGTTTTCTATTGCATACTTATTAAAAAAAGCAGTATTTCAAGAACAAGCAAGTCAACACTCCTCCAAACAACAAAGGAACATATAAGTGGTATACTCATAAGAGCAAATTATAAAACTCTCAAGCATACACAATTTATGAAGTAATCCTGCATGCAAATAAGGAAGAGTAAACCAGATGTCTGGCCAAGGATAATGTTATCTCACAGCCAGTCGAAAGCTAGAGTTGTGGTGCCCACTCAAGTAGAGTTACTGTTCATCTGAATGATGATTATTGCCCTAATATTTCAGCCAGGACAACAGGTAGCACATCTTCTGATCTTGGGTCCAGGGGTGGTATATTGAGACTATCACCATGCTTCTACTGGTTTCAAAGGAGCTTAAGCTAGTCTGCATAGCTTGAGATAGCATCACTACTATATGGCTGGATGCAGACTGTCTAGTGACAGTCATTTCTACTCTGACATGTCCAAATGTAGACAAATGTGGCCAGGAAATGTATTAGGTAAGAGATCTCAGCAAAAGGATGAGGCACCAGTAACAGAAGGTGCCCCCAGTTATCTAAGGATTGATTGCAATTGAGTTGTGGCACAGTAAGGCTCTAGGAAGAAAGCATTGAGAATTTTTAGCTCCAGATACAAGACAGTGTGGGTGTGAATTGAGATAGAGTGAGCTGGTTCTGGCCAGAGCAGGAAATAAGAAGTGATGTACTGGATGGGAAGAAACACTGCTTGTTGTTTGTCTTTTTAACTTAATCTTTTCATATTCTAGTATCAAAGTTGAAACATGTAAAATATTTTCAATTATTTGCTGTGCCTCAGAGAGCTGGACAATAACTAAGGATGACAGAAGAATTGGTGCCTTTGAGTTATGGTGCTGGAGAAGAGTCTTGAAAATACCCTGGACTGCCAAAAAAAAAAAAAAAACAACAAAAAACAGGCCTGTCTAGGAGAGAGTGAAACCAAGTTGTTCCTTCAAGGTTAGGATTTTCAAGCTCCATCTCACATATTTTCAGTTCATGACCAGGATGCATTGGTCCTTGGAGAAGGACATCATGCTTGTAAGAGTAAAAGGACAACAAAGGAGAGCAAGACCCTCATGAAATGGATTGATAACAGTAAATGGTGAATGGCGGTAGGTGTGTCAGTCAGTGAGACTGGCTCAGAACAGGGCGGGCTGAAGAGCTGTTATGCATAGGATCACTATGTATGACAGGTGACTCAATGGGACACAGAAATAACAACAACATATATGTCTATAACATATAATGTACTTATAATATTTATAATGATCACCATCATTCTAATAAACGGCATGTAATTCAGAGAATAAATGTACAGTACATTAATAATTCCATCACAATCTTGATCCCATATAAATAATTTCTTCTGAGGTAAGGTCTGCAACATCTTCTAGTCACAAGAGGAAAAGAGAAAGGAGGTAAGTTGAGGTGGGGAAAATTTCATTAGCACCAAGAAAGGTAACCAGAAATGGAGTACATCCTTTGGACCCAAGTCTTTGCTCTGAGCTGTTCCTTAACATAGAATAAGGGCGAGGTATATAGAGATATCCAACGAATGCCAGGCCTATAGATGCTAAATGAAACAGGGACCTTCTTCCATAATTAACAAAAAGAAAGCTTTCCACCACAGCTGAATAAAGTGTTAGATAATTTATTTTTGTTGATGCTGTGTTCTTGTGGTATCTCTGGCACAACTCTCAGTACTGATGTCATCAAGTTGGAACTGACCAAAAGCAGACTGTCTGTTGATTGAGTTTCTGAAGCTGTAAACTGTACAGAAGGAGATTGCCTATTTTTCTATCATGAAGTTGCTGGCGGACAGATATGGACTAGAATAATATTTATAGGATTACATTTTAAAACTAATTTGTATAATGATTTAATAATTCTTTGTAAAATCAAGGACCATAAACTTCATCAGAAAAAGCCTTGGAAGAATTCTAGAAGCCCTGTTTCACAATTTAAATAGTCTTCCAAGCATTCTGAGAAACCTGCAGTCAGAAAAGGATCAAATAGACAAATAGAACCGTTTAAGAATCAAATTTCTACTCACACTGAAAAAGGTTCTCCAACAGGGTAAAAAGGAAAGCCACAGATTGAGGAAAAAATATTTGGTAATGATATGTCTGATGAGGGACTCATATCTAAAGTTTATAGAATACTTCAGCAGTTCAACAAGATAAAATAAATGCAAAATGGGCACAGGATATGAACAGACACTTCACCAAAGAAGACATGCAGATGGCGAACATACACATGAAGAAGAAATGTTCAAAATCTCTAGCTCTAAGAGAGATGCAAATCAAAATAGCTATGAGATATCATTTAACCCAAGTAACAATAGCAAAATTTAACAGAGCAGCAAACAACAAATGCTGGCGAGGTTATGGAGAAATTGGAACTCTTATTCACTGTTGGTAGGAGTATAAAATGGTGCAACCACTCTGGAAGGCAGCATGATACTTTCTAAAAATGTTGAAAAAAGAAATATCATTTGACCCAGAAATTCCACTACTAAGAATTTATGTAGCTATTATGTTATTTTAGTCATACCCTAAAGAAATCAGAGCTGCTACCCAAACAGATAAATATACTCCATATTTATCACTGTGTTGTTCACAGTAGCAAAGACATGAACTCAACCCAAGTGCCATCAAAAAAATGAATGGTAGAGAAGTTGTGGGATATTCTCACCATGTCATACCGTGCAGCACTGAAAAACAAGGACTCATAGAATATTAAACAATTTGGGTAACCCTGGAGAACATTATGCTGAGTGAAATATCTCAGTCACAAAAAGACAAATACATCATACTGCCACTATTATAAAACAGGACTTACATGGGGGTTAGGGGTAAACTAGGATAAATAATGAACACTACATTGGAACATATGAGAAAAGAAATGTTAAAAATAAATACATGATTAGACATTTTTTTTTATGAAACAATCCAGAATAAGCAGTGCATAGCAAAGAGGACTGGGGTGGAATTGGTTTGAGGAAATTGTGCAACAGTTAATGAATTATTTTTAAGGGAAAAGTGAACTGAGGGGGTTAGGGAGGAAAATGTGCAACAATGAATGAATGAAAATCCAAGTTTTGTGTAAACTTTCATTAAAATCACAAGACATTTATATATTAAAAAATAAATAACAAAGACAATTTTCAAAAAAGTCAGTTGACCACAGATGGATCACCCTTTTCTGGGTTCTGAATTGCATTCCAATGATGTGTGTGTCACTGTACCAGTATTTCATTGTCTCGACCACCATGTCTGTATAGTAGCATTTAAGATCAGGGAGTGAGATGCCTCCTACCTTGTTCCTTTTTTCAGGAGTGCTTTGTTTATTCGTGGTCTTTTTCCATTCCAGATGACATTTGAAATTGTCTTTTCCATCTCATTGAAGAATGGAATTGATACTTGTATTGATTTGCAATCATCTTCTAGATTGCCTGTGGTAGAATTGTCATTTTCACAATATTGAATTTCTATAGGTCTTTTTTAATTTCTTATGGTCCTGTTTTGTAATATTCTTTGAATAGGCCTCGACAAAAACCTAACACAATTCCTGATTAAAATATTCAACAATAGAAATAGTGGGGTGTTTCCTCAACATAGTAATAAGTACATTTGCAAAACCAAGAGTCAACATCATTTTCAATGGAGAAAGATTAAAGGCATTCCCTATGAGAACAAGAACTATGCAAGGATGCCCACTTTCACTTATCCTATTCAATATTGTTTTGGAAGTCTTAGTGATAGCAATAAGAAAAAAGAAGAAAATATGAGGTATCCAAATTGTCAAAGGGGAGGTAAAATGATCTCTACATGCAATATGCTAGCATACATACTTAAACACCCTAAATACACAATGAGAAAACTACTGGATGTATAGGACCAATTCAGCAAAGTGACAGGATACAAAATCAACATACAAAAATTAATTGGATTTCCTTATAGTGACAAATAGAATACAGAAATGGAACTAAGAAAAACAATACCCATCACAATAGCTAATCACAAGATTAAATACTTGGGAGTAAATCTAACTAGAAACACAAAATACTTATTCAAAGAAAATTAGAAAACATTTGTTGTTGTTGTTATGTGCCATCAATTTGCTTGCGACTCATAGTGACCCTATGTACAATAGCCCTAAACTCTGCTCTGTCCTGTGCCAATCTCACTGTCTCCAACACACCCATCCCGATTACCCCAGTCACCGAATTAACCCACCTCCTAGAGGGCCTTCCCCTTCTGCACCTGCCCTCTACTATAAGAAATAAAAATGTTTCTTTTAAATAGCACAAGTCCATAAAAATATACTAAGTCATTATAAAGATGTCATAGGAACTGAATTAAAAAAAGATCAAGAAATACTATGATATATTTCTAGCTTTGCAAAGGATATGGTGGTATTGGAAAAATATAGATAAATTTGGGAGCTCTATAGTTTCTTTTGAATAAAGTGAAGCAGATTTTACAAACAATACTGGAAAGAAAATGACTACTGTAGAAAAAAGTTTCCTATAAAATAATTGGCCAAACTTTAAAGAAGGCTTTCATCTGATTGTTTGCACATCTGGAATTATAATACTGCTGTCTTGAATCCAGTTCAATTAATTTTTAAACTGACTCTCATGTGAAAGTGTTTTATGCAATACTCTATAATTAAAGTTAGTTGTAAATTTCCTTTATCCCTTAAATTTTTATCTTAGAATAAATTATACTATTTTCAAAATAATACTTTACAGTTGAAGTCAGATATAGAAAAAAATAGGGCTCATATTATTTGGTTTACTGGTAAGGAACTGGGCTGAAATAGTAAAGGCAAAAGATTTTCTCTACCAGCTTCTTCACAGGAGAATGATGAGCAATTGCCTCCCATGAGACGAACTGCCTCTTAAGACATGCTGGAAGGTCAGCTATGAGTTGGTCCCAACTTGATGGCAAACAACAAAAGCAACATTACATATAGCAGGTTTTGTGTGCCATAAGTTGCCTGCAACTTTTAGCAATCCTATGTACAACAGTCCTAAACACTGCTTTATCCTAGGCCAACGTTACTTTCTCTGACACACCTATCTCTATTATCCCAGTCACTGGACAAATCCATCTCATCGAGGGTCTTCCTCACTTGCACTGTCCCTCGACCCTCTCAAGTATGACATCCCTCTCCAAGGACTGGTCCCTCCTTGCAATGTGTCCAAAATATGTCATACAAAGCTTCAAAATCCTTCTATCCAAGGAGCAGCCTGTTTTCACACTCCCTAGGCCAAATCTGAAAGATTTTATTGTATCTTAAGTAAATTGTTTTTGAGATATAAAGAAGATTACACAGTGAACAGAGACCAGAGAGACCTCAGTACTACCAAGAAGATGCATCCTATCTCCATACCTTTTCAACCTATATGCAGAACAGATTATCCGGGAGGCGGGGCTCTATGAGGAGCAATGTGGGGTCAAGATTGGTGGACGATTTATCAACAATCTGCGTTATGCGGATGACACAACCCTGCTTGCTGAAACTGAGGAGAACCTGAAGCGCCTGCTGCAGAGTGTCAAGGACTGCAGCCTACAATATGGATTGAGGCTCAATGTCAAGAAAACAAAGATTCTCACCACTGGACCAATTGGCAGCATCAGGATGGATGGTGAAGAGAATGAGATTGTACACAGCTTTAGTTTGCTTGGCTCCATAGTCAACAGTCTTGGCACCAGCAGCCAGGAAATTAAAAGGCACATTGCCATGGGAAAGTCTGCTGTTAGGGACCTCTCCAAAGTGCTGAAGAGCAATGGTATCTCCTTGGAGACTAAGGTGCGTCTGATACAAGCCATGTCTCAATCACCTGTTATGCATCAGAGAGTTGGACAATGACCAAGGAGGATAGAAGGAGAATTGATGTCTTTGAGCTGTGGTGCTGGAGAAGAGTATTGAGAATACCATTGACTGCTAGGAAAACAAACAGATTTGTCCTGGAGAGGGTTAAACTGGGTGGCTCCTTGGAGGCAAGGATTCTGAGGCTCCGTCTAACATACTTTGGACATGTTGTGAGTAGAGACCAGTCCTTGGAAAGGGACATCATGCTTGGGAGGGTGGAGGGACAGCGCAGGAGAGGAAGGCTCTCTATGAGGTGGATTGATTCAGTGACTGGGATACTTGGGTTGGGAGTGTCAGAGACAGCGCGATTGCCACAGGACAGAGCGGAGTTTAGGGCTATTGTACATAGGGTTGCTATGAGTGGCAGGCGACTCGACGGCATATAACAACAACAAAAGGCCAAATCTGTTTGTTCTCCTCACAGTCCATGGTGTATTCACTACTCTTCTCCAGCACCACAGCTCAAAGGCATCAATTCTTATTCTATTATCCCTAGTCAGTGCCCTTTGGATGCATAGCAAGTCATTGCAAAGACTATGGCCTGTATCAGGCACACCTTAGTCTCTAGACAGACATCTTTGCTTATCAGTACTTTGGAGAGGTCTCTGACCACAGACTTTCCCAGTGCAATTTGTCTTTTCATTTCCTGGCTCCTGGTACCAAGAGTGTTGATTATGGAACTAAGCAAACTAAAGCTGTTAACAATCTCATTGCTTTCACCATCTGTCATGATACTGCCAACTGAGCCAGTGATGAGAATCTTTGTTTACTTGATGTTGAGCTTCAATACATATTGAAGGCTGCAGTCCTTGACCTTCTGCAGCAAGCATTTCAGGTCTTCCTCTTTTCAGCAAGCAGGGTCATGTCATCTGCATAAAGCAGATTGTTGATAAGTTTTCCTCCAAACTTGATGCCATGTTTCTCCTCATAGAGCCCAGCCTCCTGGATAATCTGTTCTGCATATAGATTGAAAAGGTATGGATATAGGACACATCCCTTGTTTACACTCTTCCTGATTTTGACCCATGCAGTGTTTTCTTGCTCTACTCTGAGAACTGCCTTCTGGTGCAAGTGTAGGTTTTGCATGTTGTTGTTGTTGTTATGTGTCATTAAGTCACTTGGTACTCGAAGTGACCCTATGTCTGACAGCCCTGAAATCTGCTCTATCTTTTGCCAACTTTACTATCTCTGAGATAACTACCCTCATTACACTAGTCACTTGTATTAATCCATGTCATCAATGGTCTCCTTCTCTTTCTGCATTCCTCCACCCTTCCAAGAATGATGTTCGTAGCCAAGAATCAATCCCAACTTGTAACAAGCCAAAGTATGTCAGAAAAAGTCTGAGAATCCTTGCCTCCAAAGAGCAGCCTGACTTCACCTTCTTTGTTCTCCTGGTAGCCCATTGTATACTCAACACTCTTCTCCAGCACCACAGCTCAAAGGCATCAATTCTCTTTCTAACATCCCTAGTCATTGTCCGGCTTTCTGTTGTATAACAATAAATTGTGCAGACTATGGCCTGGATCAGATGCACCTTATTCTCCAAACTGACAGCTTTCCTCTTCAGTATTCTGAAGAGGTCTTGAACAGCCCACTTTCCCAAAGAAATTTATCTCTTGGTTTCCTGGCTGCTGGTATCAAGAGTGTTGATTGTGGAGCCAAGCAAATTAAAGCTGTTAATAGTCTCAATCTCTTCAACTTCCATCATGAGGCTGCCAATTGGCCCTGTGGTGAGAATTTTTGTTTTCTTGATGTTGAGCTTCGATCCATGTTGAAGGCTGTAGTCCTTGATCTTATGCAACAAGCAGAATCTGTTCTACATATAGATTGAAGAGGTACGGAGACAGAATACATCCCTGGAGTAAAGCCTTCCCACTTTTGAACCATGCAGTGCCTCCTTGCTCTGTTCCAATGATTACCTCCTGGTCCACATATAGGTTTTACATAAGCATAATCAGATGTTCTGGAATCCCCATTCTTCTCAGAGTTAACCACAGTTTGTTGTGATCCACATAGTCAAATGCCTTTGCACAGTCAATGAAACACTGACATTCCTCTGGTACTCCCTGACTTCAGCCACCATCCCTCTAACATTAGCTATGATGTTCCTAGTACCATGGCCTCTTATAAACCCTCGCTGCACTTGTGGCAGTTCTCTGTTGATATGTTGTTCCAGTTGTTTTTGGATAATTTTCAGCAGAATCTTACTTGCATGTGATATTAAAGACATTGTTCGAGAATTTCCACACTCTGTCAGAATATATATAACGGTAGATAAGTTTATATAAAATTAAAGATGTTAATTGCATAACCAACATTTTAATAAAAATGTAATTATTTATTTGTCAAAATTTTGACCTGAAATATCTTATTCAATTCTACATTATCACCTCTAAATTTTTATACTAAATAAGAAGCAAAATGGGTAAATTCCACATTCACTGTCAAATGCCTTAAAAGGATCAACATAAATATAATCTCCTGAATGTGGGAAGAGATCTAGTCCTGACCTTCCCATCTTCTTATCCTTATCAACAGCAGGTCCAGAGGCACTCCCTCTCCAAATGCAGTCACCCAGATTAGGTCAGAATTTGCAAGGTAAAAAAAAGAATGCATTCCTTCAGTCTGGCCTCTACTCAAAGATGGGTCTTTCAGACTGATAAATAGACAACTACCAGCCCATACTGGATGTCACTTTCATTATTCATCCATTATTTCCATGAAATGATACAGGATATCATGGGGAATAAACCATGTTTATGAATACAGTTTTATTATAAATAAAAAAAGAGAAAGACAAAGAATCATAGAGAAAGGTCTGGAAGTGGCTGTAATACTGAGCTTCAATGTTCCCAGGAAGAATAGAATATCCTTCCCAGTATGTGGTTACAAATCAGGATGTTTATCCGAGTTTTAATTTTATTGACCTCCATATGTGATTGTGATAGGTTATAGCATGCTTCCTAAGGCTTAGTCAGCTTCAGGCCCTTAGGTGGTTCCTCTTGGTCTGTCCAGTCCTCACTCACTAGTCTCAAGTGTGGTCCACTTCTTGGCAGTCAGTTTGCAAGATGATTCTATGCTTTCCAGTCTTTGTCTTACTTTCTAACTATACTTTCATGAAAGGCTATAAAGGTAAAAAAGCAAAAAAAAAATAGTATAGAACTTAAATCTGTGATGTATTTTTTTTTCTCCATAGGCAGAAGCTGTGGAGATTTTAAGAGTGAAAATTATTCCCAGTCCACACATATTTGCAGGAGAAGAACATACCATCTAATAAAATTTTTTTAACAAGACTAAACAAAAATGCCAGGAAACAAAATAACAGGAATAAACTTGCATAGACAAGAAGATGAACTCTATGAATTTCATCCAACTGACTCCTTTAGATGTAACATTATGTGAATAAAGAGAGAGAACTGTGGGATGAAGGCCAAGAACTTGTAACAATCATCAATCCAAAATATTAAGCATCATGTGGGAGGCAGTCTAGAAATAGATAGATCTGTGTTTCACTTAGGTCTATGAACATTTTTCCCTGTCTGTATAATGAAGATACTATAAATGCTACAAAATTATTTTCTATATTAAATGAACTTATTAAAATCCTTTACTACTTCTCCAACTTATAGACAATATTCAAGACACTATCTTTGGTGACCAGTCCATAGAACTTTTCACTGTCAAGCAAAAGGCCTTGCATCTCCAGCAGTTCAAATTCATCAACAACAAAGCAGAAGGATGGAAAGTCTCCTCTTTTTAAGAAGTATAGCCTAAGAAACTTGATGGAAGGTCTCTACAAGTTAAAATTGACTTAATTGACTTAATTGAGTTTTTGTTGTTTTATGGATTTTTTTTATGACCACTAAAAGGTGCCATGGTGGCATAACATCTCACTACTTGTTTTCCTTGTTGATAGGTACCACTGAATTGTTTACAACTCATAGCAACCCTGTGAAGAACAGATTTGAACCTTGCCTTATCATGTTCCATCTTCATAATCTTTATAGGTTAATTGCTACAGTCATTGTGTCAATCTATCTAACTAAGAGTCTTCCTCTGTTCCTCTGTACCTCCACATTTAACAGCATGATATCTTTTATCGCACATAAACCTCTCCTAGCCACATGCCCAAAGTGTGTGAGAAGAAGTTTTACCATCTTTGCCTCTTAATCTTCATCCAGATTGTGTTTCCTCCAATATAGGCTATTATGTTCTTTTGGCCATTTCCCCCAATACTTGCTTCAATAACACAACTTAAAGTCATCATGCTATGACTAATTTCTTTTTTACTTTAATTATTCAGAACTGTTTTAATTTAGCCCTGGCACATATGTATCAAGGAACCCTAGGGGCACAGTGGTTAATAGTTTGTTAACTTACCATAATATTAATAGTTCAAACCTATTTAATGGCTTTGTGAAAGACAATCTTGATTCTAAAATACGTTAACAAAGCATCCTAGAATAACTTGTGCAGTAGAACTGCTCTCTCTGTCAAATGGGGGCTCCTATGAGATAAATATTAATTGGATGAAACCTTACAAAAATTAATTACATAAGTAATAATGACAAAGTGCATATCATGGTCCTGTTTTCTAAATTCTAAAGCTCTTTTCAGGGTCTACTTGAAAGTAGTAGACATTGTTTTCCAAGTAGGGATATTTTGACTTGTGGTATTATAGATTAATTTAGTTAGTCATTCATTTTCTAAATATTTTTCCTGTATATATTTATAGACTATCATTTGTCAGATATTGATGATATGTCAATAATAATAATAATAAATTATTATATTAAGAAACTTTGTACTCAAGTGGAAGGAATGTTGAGAAAAGGTAAGTAAAGGATCACAGAAATTTCAAGATACATGGGATTATTTCTCTATCTATCTAGTTATTATTGTGTGCCATCAAGTTGGAACCAACTCATAGGTGACCCTCCAATGGGTTTTCAGAAGTATTACATGACAAGAAAAGAGATTTCCATCCTCATGCAGAGCAGCTGGTGGTTTCAAACCACGTGCCTTTAGTTTGCTGCACATTTTTCCCCCCACGAAGCCACCAGAACTCATACGTGTGTGTGAGTGTGTGTGTGTGTGTGTGTGTGTGTGTGTGTGTGTGTGTTTGTGTGTGTGTGTAAAATCAGTAACATAGAAGCAGAATTTTCACTTGATCAGAAACAATTGGGTAAAATAAAAAATCTTACAACATCTAAGAGCAAGTAAAAACAGTTGCATGTTTTTAATCTGACCTCTTATCTTAATGCAAGACAGTTAAGACAAAAAACTTACTCAATGAAGAGCAATTGTTTTCCTATTCACTCCTATCCAGTCATGTTTGTTTTTTAATAGATAAGGCCTAAAATTACAAGTACATCTATTTCTAGTCTTATTTTCTTTCACTCATGTGACAAAGCAAGGAAGAATACTCTTGGAAGCATTCAATTTGGGATAATGTAGCATTGGCATCAGTGCATTCTTTTGTTTATTTTCACATTATTCTTTTGTAAAATGCAGAACCTGGAAATGGGTGGAAACTTTTTTTTCTACAATATAGTATTTTTACTTTTTTGTTGTTTTATTTTAAATTTTGTATTAGTTTTAATATAATTATATGGCTTGTTTTGAGCATGTACTTTTAGTTTTATGTAGTCATTCATATATGTTATATTTTATATAATTATTAACCATTGCTCCTTGAAAGGAGGAGTGGCATCCACTTCCATAACAGCTTGCCTCCGGAAAACCTATGAACCTTGAGAGAGGATGAAAGGCACCCAAGCATCGAGGACTCTCCTTCATAGAGTCCCTATGAGTCACCTGCCCCTCAACTGCACTTAACAATGACAACAATAACAACAACCATTGCTCCAAGACTCTTATCTCCTTAAGTATTCACTGAACATTTCCTATTATCTTACTCCATCCCCCACTAGCCTCTGCTATTCCAGTGTGTTTCCCTTTTTCCTTTTTTAACTGCTCTTTTCATGCTCCTCTTTTGAACATTTTTATGTATTTTGATAAGTTATCCCCATAATTTCATATAGTGGACTTATGCAATATTTGTCTTTATGTGACTGAGATATTTCACTCAACATAATGCTCTCTAGTTTTGCCAAAATTGTATACTATTTTACAAAATCTTTGTTCCTTAGTTCTGCATACTATTCCATTATGGTGCTGTTGTTGTTATGTGCTGTCGAGTCATTTGCGACTCATAGCGACCCTATGTACAACAGCCCTAAACCCTGCTCTATGCTGTGCCAATCTCATTGCCTCTGACAC
>NW_006399851.1:1910831-1912654 GCF_000299155.1 Elephantulus edwardii
TCTCTGCTGATGTGCTGTTCCAGTCGTTTTTGGATAATCTTCAGTAGAATCTTGCTTGCATGTGAAATCAATGATATTGTTCTGTAGTTTCTGTACTCAATTGGGTCACCTTTCTTTGAAATGTGAACACATATAGATCTCTTCCAGCCAGTTGGCCAAGTGATTGTTCTCCAGATTTCTTGGCACAACTTGGTGAGCACATCAAGGGCAGCACCTGTTATATGAAATATGTCAATTGGTATACCATCTATTCCTGGAGCCTTATATTTTGCCATGTCCTTCAAAGCAGCCTGAACTTCTTCCTTCATCACCATAGGCGCTTGCTCAAATGTTATTTCATTAAATTCTTCTGTATCTGCTAATTCCTTTTGATACAATGACTCAGTATATTCCTTCCATCTTCTTTTAATACTTCCTGGATCATTTCATATTCTGTCTAAAGCATCCTTGATTATAACAACTCGGGGTTTGAATTCCATTGTGTTATTGTACCAAAATTCTCAATACATTTGTTTATTAATGGGCATTTGGTCTGTTTCCATGTAATTGTTATTGTGAATAAGGTGAAAATAGGTGTATACTCCTTAAAAACAGAAAAAAAGGTAGCAGGACTCTCACTCCCTGATTTCAAATCCTACTGCACTGCCGTGATAGTTAAGACAACATGGTACTTATTGGTACAAAGACAGACACATACATCAATGGAATAGAATTGAGAACCCAGAAATCAGCCCATCTACCTATGGTCAACTGATTTTGACAAGGAGATGAAATCAATTAAGTGGGGAAACTACAGGTTTTTTAACAAATGATGTTGGCAAAATTGGAAAACTATCTGCGGAACACTCAAGGAAGATCCACATCTCACTCCATATACAAAAATCAACTCGAGATGGATCATGGGCCTAGGACTAAAACCAGGGACTATAAACTTCATTAAAGAAAAGATTGGAAGAACTCTATAAGTCCTAATCCACAACAAAACCAGTCTTCCTAATATCCTGAAAATCTACAACCAGGAGAAGATAAAATAGAGGAATGGGACCTTCTAAGAACCAAGTCCCTATGCACATCCAAAAATTTCTCCAACAGAGTAAAAAGGGAAGCCACAGACTGGGGAAAAGTGTTTGGTAATGACATGTCAGATAAGAACCCTATATCTAGAATTTATAAAATACTCGTGCACCACAACAAGATAAAGGTAAACAATCCAATTGAAAAATGAGTACAGGATATGAGCAGACACATCACCAAAGAAGACATTCAGATGGCCAAGCACATGAAGAAATGTTCAAAATCCCTAGCTCTAAGAGAGATGCAAATCAAAACAACTATGAGATATAATCAACCCCAGTCAGAATAGCAAAATTTAACAGAATAGCAAGCAACAAATACTGGCGAGGTTGTGGAGAAAATGGAATCCTTATTTCATGTTGGTGGAAGTGTAAAATGGTGCAACCACTGTGGAAGGCGGTATGGCGCTTTCTCAAAAAGTTGCCAATAGAGATACCATTTCACCCAGCAATTCCACTACTGCGAATATACCCCGAAGAGACCATAACTAACACCCAAGCAAATATATGCACACCCATGTTTATTTTGGCTTTGTTCACGATAGCAAGGAGTTGGAAACAACCTAAGTGCCCATCAACAAATGAATAGATAGAGAAGCTGTGGTATATTCACACAATGGAATACTATGCTGCATTCAAAAACAAGGGACTCATGCAGTATTATTCAAAATGGGTGACCCTGGAGAACATTATGCTGAGTGAAATATTTCAGTCAAACAGGGACAAATATCGCATGGTGCCACTGTTGTA
>NW_006399851.1:1913570-1926017 GCF_000299155.1 Elephantulus edwardii
CACTCCCATCCCAATTATCCCAGTCACTGAATCAATCCACCTCAAAGAGGGCCTTCCTCTCCTGCGCCGTCCCTCCACCCTCCCAAGCATGATGTAGGAAATATTAATTAATTCTGGCCTTAAATTACCAAGTAAGACTAAATGAAAGTAACAATTAGTCAAGTTGTTCATTATTTCTCCAGTAGTAGTAGTAGTAGTAGTTGCTATGTGCCAACTCATCATAACCCCATGAAAAACAGCACTGATCCTTGCCCTGTATGAAATAATTTCACACCTGACTTCATTGCTATAGTCCCTGTGTTTTGGTCTTGCTAAAAATTTGGCTTCCCTTGACCATTGTCCTTAATCTGATTTAGTTGAGTGTGATAGGGTATTGTAGTTTATCCACAAGAGAATTAGCTGGTCTCACGCTAAACTGAGTAGATTTATCAGCATAATTTGGAAATCTTGACAACAGGAAAGATGAAATAGAGAATGCAGTGTGTCCTTTGGGGGTCATACATCCTTGTACTAGAAGTATTTGTATTATTCATTGAGAAACTGCCTAATTTAATTGATAACTGTATCTTGCTGTTGACAACATGAGATAGAGCTAGGATCAGAACCTTTGAGATATTAGATGGGTTAGGGCTTTTGAGACACTGGTGGGGCTGGAAACCCTGAGATGGAAATAGAGCTAAAGGTTTTACTTGCTGGGCAAATAAAGGAAGGACTCACTTGAGACTTCTGCCTCATGGAACAAGTAACAGTTTTTAACCCAATATGCATCGGAGAGTTGGACAGTGAATAGGGATGATAGAAAGAGAATCGATGCCTTTGAGTTGTGCTGGAGAAGAGTGTTGAATATACCATGGACTGCTAGGAGAACAAACAGGTTTGTCCTGGAGAGGGTGAAGCCAGAATGTTCCCTGAAGTCAAGAATTCTGAAGCTTCATCTGACATACTTTGGGCATGTTGAAAGGAGGGACTGGTCCTTGGAGAGGGACATCATGTTTGGGAGAGTGGAGGGACGGCACGGGAGAGGAAGACGGCATGGGAGAGGAAGACCTCTGATGAGATGGATCGATTCTGTGAGTGGAGTAGTGGGAATGAATGTGTTTGAGACAACGAGGTTGGCACAGGATAAAGCGGCAATTAGGGCTCTTGTACACAGGGTTGCTGTGAGTCACAAATGACTCGATGGCACATAACAAAAACAACAACCATAATTTATTTGTAGGACTATAGGAACTTTGTACCACTGACTTGAGCCATAAGAGTGAAGGTCAAAGCCCTGCACCCACACTTGAGGAGTTGTCAGAAACATGCTATCATATCCTGCCACTAACCTGGATATTAACTTCCTTAATAAACTTTATAATCCTAAATATGATTCTTTGTAGTTTGCATAGCAATTGCAATGGATTTTGGACCCCGTAGAAGAATTAAAATTTGGGATTAGAATTAATTGAAATAGGTACCAGAGCAGAGTGGACTATTTCTAACCTCATAGGAATTACTATGAGGTTTTGTTCTATGGATGTTATTGATGGAGACAGTTTCCCTTTGTGAAGTGAGTAGAAGTTAATATCAGCCATCTCTATGTCACTATGCTCCTTCTAGACTGTTAATACAGGAAATATCAATTATATGGTTTTTTCCCAAAATCCAGAATAAAAGGCCACTTAAGGGAACTCATTGCACTAATCAAGTTGTCATCTTAAAACTGTTGAAAAGGTATGTAAAATTTTCTCTTACACAACTTGCTATGTATCAGAAATCTGGACAATGACTAAAGATGCCAGACGAACTGATACCTTTGAGTATTGAACATACTGTGGAATGCCAAGAGGACAAATATCTCTTTGAGAAAAGGAAACCAAGATTCTCTTTGGAGAAAAGGATTTTAAAGTTTTGTCTACTCATAAGCAAGTTCAAGCCAAAGTTGAAGAAAATTAAATCAAATCTATGGGAACCAAAATTTGACCTTAAGTCTGTCCCAATTGAATTTCAAAACCATCTCAGGAACAGGTTTGAGGCATTGAGCACCAATGAGCGAAGACCAAATGAGCTGTGGGAAGATATCAAGAATATCATCCACGAAGAATGAAAATGGTCATTACAAAGGCTGAAGAGGAAGAAAAGACCAAAATGGATGTCAGATGTCTGAATTTTGCATTAGGGTACCAAGAAGCCAAAGCTAAAGGAAGAAATCAAGAAATCAAATTGCTAAACAGAAAATTTCAAAGGGCAGCTTGGGACAACAGAGCAGTGGAGTCAGAAAATCAAAAGGGCAGAATTTACTAAACCTTTCTTAAGCTGAACGAAGTGAAAAAAAAAAATTCAAGCAAGTGGAAATACTTAAGGATGCTTTGGGTATAATGTTAAATAATCCAAGAAGAATTAAAAGAAGATGGAAGAAGTACACAGAGTCACTGTATCAGAAGGAATTGGCTGACACAGATGAATTTAATGAAATAATATATGAGAAGGAAGAAGTTCAAGTCGCTATGAAAGAACTGGCAAAAGACAAGGCTCCAGCAGTTGATGGCATACCAATTGACATATTTCAACAAATAGATGCTGCCCTGGATGTGCTCATTAAGCTGTGCCAAGAAATCTGGAGGACAGCTGGCTGGCCAACTGGTTGTAAGAGATCGATATTTGTTCCCATTCCAAAGAAAGGTGATCCGACAGAGTGCAGAAATTATCAAACAATATCATTAATATCACATGCAAGCAAGATTCTGCTGAAAATTATCCAAAATCAACTAGAGCAATATGTCACTAGAGAAATGCCAGATATGCAGGCTGTATTTAGAAGAGGTTGTGGTACTAGGGATATTATTGATAATGTTAGATGGATCTTAGCAGAAAGCAGAAAGTAACAGAGGAATGTCTATCTGTGCTTCATTGACTATGCAAAGGCTTTTGACTGTGTGAATCACAAGAAGATATGGCTGACTCTGAGAAAATGGTAATCCTAGAACATTTGATTTTGCTTATGAGAAACCTATACGTGGACCAAGAAGCAGTTGTTAGAACAGAGCAAAGAGACACTGCATAATTCAAAATCAGGAAAGGTGTCCACCAGGGATGTATTCTGTCTCCATACCTTTTCAATCTGTACACAGAACAGATCATCCAGGACGTTGCTGTATGAGGAAAAATGTGGCATCAGGATTGGTGGAAGATTCATCAACAGCCTGAGTTATGAAGATGACACAACCCTACTTGCTGAAACTAAGGAGAACCTGCAGTGCTTGCTGCAGAGGGTCAAAGACTGTAGCCTCCAATATGGATTGAAGCTCAATATCAAGAAAACAAAGATTCTCACCAATGGGCCACTTGGCAGTGTCAGTATGAATTATGAAGAGATTGAGATGGTTAATAGTTTTAGTTTTCTTGACTCCATAGTCAGCACCCTTGGTACCAGTAGCCAGAAAATTAAGAGATGAATTACATTGGGAAAGTCAGCTGTCAGGGATGTCTCCAGAGTACTGAAGAGCAACAACGTCAGGCTGGAGACTCAGGTGTGCCTGATCAGGTTGTGGTCTTGAAAATTGTGTGCTATACGTCAGAGACTTGGACAATGACTAGGGATGATAGAAAGAGAATTGATGCCTTTGAGTTGTGGTACTGGGGAAGAGTGTTGAATACACCATGGACTGCTAGGCAAACAAACAGGTTTGTCCTGGTGAGGGTGAAGCTGAGTTGCTCCTTGGAGTCAAGGATTCTGAAGCTTTTTATGACATACTTTGGGCATGTTGCAAGAAGGGACCATATTTGGGAAAGTGGAGGGACAGCGCAGGAGAGGAAGACCCCCGAAGAGATAGATCGATTCTGTGGGGTGGTGGGAGTAAGTGTGTCGCAGACAATGAGGTTGGCACAGAATAGAGCAAGATTTAGGGCTCTTGTACATAGGGTCACTATGAGTTGCAAGAGATTTGATGGCGCATTACAACGACAACAACAACAACACAGACCTCTAAAAGTATAAGCAAATCTATCTTGGAAGAAGTACATTAGAGGTAGTCCTTAGAGGCAACCATGTTAAGACTTTGGCCATGTTGCCTTAAGACCTTTATGGGTAAGGGCCATCATGCTTCACAAAGTGAAGTGTTAGCAAAATGCAAGGATTATCACAAGGATGATGTGTAGCAGATACTGTGAAGTTAGCACAGGATCAGGCAAGGTTTCAATCTGTTGCACACTCTGCTATGAGTCCATTAACTCAATGGTACCTAACAAATGTAGAGTAGCATGGACTTGTTTTTTAGGAGAGGTCAGACCCTGAACAAAGACATCATGCTTTGACCACTGGAGACTCAAAGAGACGCTCAGCAAGATGGAAAAAAATGATGGTAACAATGGACTTGAAAAGATTGGATACCTGAGGATGGTGCAGTGTAGGGCATAGTTTAAATCTTGCGTTAAAACTGCCAATCATAGTGCACCTTACTGCACTTAAAAACAACAAGCACAACATCAGAAGGTATTGTGGAATAAATAAATTTGAGAATCGTAAACTAAATCAAAAAGACAAAGATGCTCAGCACTGGGCTATTTGACAGCACTACAATAGATGGAGAAGAGATTGAAGCCGTTAGCAATTACAGCTTGCTCAGCTCCACATTCAACAAAGAAATTGCATTAGTAAAATCTGCTGTCAAAAAAAAAAAATCTGCTATCATGGACATCTCCTGAATGCTGAAGAGCAATGATGTCACTCTAGATACAAAGGTGTACTTAATCCAGGCCATGGTTTTCTTAATTACCGGTTATGCTTCAGAGAGTTTGACAATGACTAAGGGTGGCAGAAGAAGAGTAGAAGCCTTGGAGTTGTGGTGCTGGAGAAGAGTCTTGAACATACTATGGACTGCCAAGAAAATAAATAGGTTTGTCTTGAAGAGGGTGAAACCAAGTCTCTCCTGGGAGGTTAGGATCTTGAAGCTCCGCCTCCCTTATTTTGGGCACGTGGCCAGGAGAGATCGGTTCTTGGAGAAGGACATCATGCTCAGAAGGGTGGATGGACAGTGCAGGAGAAGAAGACTCTGGATAAAATGGATTGATACAGTGACTGGGGCAATGGAGGTTGGCGTGTCAGAATTAGTGAGAGTGGCTCAGAACAGGGAAGGGTTCAGAGCTGCTGTACATAGGGTTGCTATGCATCTCAGGCAACTTTACGGCACATAACAACAATAACATACTATGATAGGTTTGGAAGTAGTAGTGGCATCCACTTCCTAAATAACATGCCTCCAGAAACTCTATGAACTCTGATAAATGTCAATAGTTGTGGAGGGGCTTCAGGCCTTTCAACAACAACAGTAATAACTAATGTTGTTGATTGCCATTGTATCGAGTACAACCCATAGTGACCCTATGAACAAAAGGCCTGAAGCCTTTCTTACCTACTGCCTTTTATCAAATGTATAGAGTATCCAGAGGAATGCTGTTTAGGAAGTGGATGCCACTCCTATTAATGCCAATTTTAGTATATTCAAAACATGTACATAAACATCAGACACTGTTTTGATTTTTTACACTCTAAATTTTTTACTCAATTATTAGCACAAACCATTTTTTGAGTATTTTTTCCCCTCAAATTTCTTATAATTTGAAATTAAAATTTTTAAAATCTGGCTAAAAGAAAGACATTATGTATTGTTTAATTTCTTATGTTTAACCTATTACCAGAATTTATAGTGTAGTATTTAAAATACAAAAGCTATTAAATTGTGCACGTTCTCTTAACACTGTAGAAGTAACAGCAACATATGTGATTCCTTTGAGCTGTGGTGCTGGAGAAGAGTATTGAATGTACTATGGACTTCTGGAAGAACAAAAAGGTTTGTCCTAGAGAGAATGAGACCAGGCTGCTCCTTGGAGGCAAGAAGTCTGAAGCTTCATCTAACATACTTTGGACATGTTAGAAGATGGGACCAGTCCTTGGGGAGGGACACTGTGCTTGGCAGGGTGGAGCTACAGTTCAAGAGAGGAACACCCTCAAAGAGATGGATTGATTCAGTCCTTGGGGTAATGGAGATAGGTGTGTCAGAGACAATAAGATTGATATAGAGCAGGGTTTAAGGCTGTTGTACGTAGGGTCTCTATGAGTAGCAGGCAACAACGGCATGTAGCAGTAACTGCTGAACTAGTGGTAAGGAGTTGTGCTGCTAGCCCAAATCTACAAATTTGTCTGCAGGAAAAACATGAGCAGTCTTCTCCTGTGCAATCTATTGAATCTAAAAACCCACTGAAGGGTTAGCTATGGGTCTACTTCAATTTGTTGGTACACAACAACATACTTAAATTGTATGAAATTTTTTATTATGTGTATCTTATGCATTTTCTCCATTATCCTCCATATACTTCCTTTCAAATATATGTTGATTTTTTTAACTTTCAACTCTTCAAAATAATTTCCATCATCAAATTATTTTTATTTTTACTTGTATTTTATTAATTATACAGAGACATTTTATTAAATGGATCATAACAAATTATGCAACACTGAGAACAATGAGATTTCCAGAACAGTTAATTGAGCCATGGGAAACTTTCACATAGATGAAGAAGCACACAGCAAGGGATCATAGCATGGTTTAAAAGCAAGAAAGATGTGTCAAGGTTAAATCTTGTCTCTGTACCTAGTCAATCTATATACTGAGGAAATCATTTGAGAAGATGATGTACTATATGAAGTGAACTGTAGTGTCAGCATTGGAGAAGGCTTATCAACAACCTACACTTAGCAGATGACACAGTCTGCTTGCAGAAAATGAAGTTAACCTGAAGCACTTCCTGAATAAGGTCAAAGATTTTATAGGTTATATAGGTTAGCCTTTTATATAAGTTACATCTCAACATCAATAAAACAAAAATTCTCACCACTGAATCAACAGGTAACATCAAGATGTGTTGTTGTTGTTATGTGCCGTTGAGTCACCTGTGACTCATAGTGACCCTATGAACAGCCTTTAACCCTGCTCTATCCTATGCCAGTCTCATCTTTGACACACTTACCCCAATTACCCCAGTCACTGAATCAATCCACTCATAGAGGGTCTTCCTCTCCTGTGCTGTCCCTCTGCCCTCCCAAGCATGACTTTCTTCTCTAACAACTGGTTCTTCCTTGTAATATGTTCAAAGTATGTCAGATGAAGCTTCAGAATCCTTGCCTCCAAGGAGCAGCCTTCTTTAACACTCTCTAGGGTTGAAACTGTTTTCTTAGCAGTCCATGGTATAGACAATACTATTCTCCAAAACCACAGCTCAAAGGCATCAATTCTCCTTCTATCCTCCCCATTCATTGTCTAGCTATCTAATGCATAGCAAGTGATTGCAAAGACTATGGCCTGTATCAGGTGCACCTTAGTCTCCAGAGTGACACTTCTGCTCTTTGGAGAGGTCCCAACTGTAGAATTTCCCATTGCAATATGTCTTTTAATTTCCTGGCTCCTGGTACCAAGAATGTTGACTGGGGAGCCAAATACACTAAAGCTGTTAACAATCTTAATATCTTCACCTCCATCCTGATGCTATTAATTGGTCCAGTGGTGAGACTCTTTACATTAAGGAAAGAATGATGTTGTCAAATATTTAATTTTATTTGGATCCACATTCAACACATATGGTAGTAATAGCCAAGATATCAAAAAACATGCTGCATGGGGAAAGTCTGCTTTCAAGGTTTGATACATTTTAATTAGAAGAGGAAAAAAACATAACACAGTTACTATAATGAATATAGGAAACTTTGATGGCCAGAGGCAAGGATTTGTACTGCCAACTCAAAAATAAAGAAAGATTAGTAATCTCCTCTTAGGAGCCTCTGAATACTGGAAAGTCAAGCATGTGTTGATTATGACTTGATGCCAATTTATAGCCTCAGAATATTGGAGGGTCAGGTATGTGTTGATTCTGACTTGGGGCAATATAATTAGACAATACAATATTCTTAAATGTAGGGTAGAATAAGTAGAAAGTCTTTCTGATGATGAGACTAGGAATCATGAGAATTTTCTACTTGGTTTCTATAGTTCTAAAACATCAAAATATAGAATGATTACAGATTTTACAATAAAGAGTGGTCCTTATTTAGTAAATCAAAATTGCTGAGATCCATAGTTCCAGAAATAGGAAATATAATTCTACAGAGGTGAGTATCTGTAGTGGTTCTTTTTTAGGCAGATATTTTCACTTCTAGCTCTTTGCTGGTTGACTGACACTAGATAGCTTTTCAGAACAGTCTCAGTGAACTGCATGTGACCTTACAACCCTTCCACTTTCTAGAGCAGATGTCCACTAACATAGGCTTGATTAAGGTAGTCCAGCAGTTCTCTTGCCTTAAATTTGGATTAGCTCTGGAGTAAAAATATAGATTCAGAGTATCTCATGGGATCAATCTGAAGCAATTTTCCAAGTAAAGCAATATTCTTGCTATTCTACTCTGTACTCTGAATGATGCCCTTTCCCTTAAGGTGTTACAACAACTAATCACATAAAAACAATATGAATTCCAGAAGATCTAATTTTTGAACCCATGTGTTCTTGCAACAATGTCCTTATGTAATTTTCTCCTACATTTACTATGTGTGTGGCCAAATAACCAATTTTGATTAAAGAGATATTATAAATATAATGGGGACAGGTGTATAAGAGATAGTGAGACTGACTCAGGATAGAGGAGAGTTCAGAGCTATTGTACGTCAGGTCACTGTGAGTTGCAACCAACTTGACACTTAACAACAAAAACAACACTACAAACAGAAGCTATGCTCTTCCCATGCTTTAAAATGCCTCTTCTTTGAACACCCCTTTCAGAAACTTGTTTCCCTTTTGAAGGATCTCAAATACAGGGAAGAGTACTATGGAATAGAACTAACGGTTCTCCAAAGCTTTAACTGAACGTTCTGCAGACAACCAGCACCCATTGTCAAGTCATGAGGCAGACAATAAGCTCCTACATAACATCACTTGGAACAACAATCTCAGTTCCACCCAGGGAGTTGTGGCAGGGAGCTGTATGGCTAACCCAAAGGCTGGACTCTCTAGGTATTCAAATTTAACAACTACTTAGAAAGATGGACAATTTTCTCTGGTGCAGTTTACAGCTTTGGAACACCCAGGAGAGCCAACTATTCTGACTTGAGGGTAATAAGAAAGAGAAAGAAGTTCACTCAACAAGCCAAGAAATAATAAATAATTGTTAAAATGGGTATTGTGTTAAGTAACTATGTTCAAGGATGACTTATTGCATAGCAACAGATAACTGAAAAAGAATTCAGATTAAGGAACAACATAATTCTTTTCTTTGTGCTCTGGTTCAACTTAAAGAACCAGACCTGCTTTACCATCCATTGCATTCTCCTAATCTCCAGGTTGTGTATTCCACTTTGTATTTGCACAGAGCAGGTTAAGTGTCCCAATGTCCCTTTGCCATTACTGTTTACCAGTCAATTCAGTGAGTCATGGCAGTTTCTGTCAGCACACTTTCACATTTCATTTCTAAAACTTGAAATTATATTAGTTTTATTTTAAAGCATTTCTACCTGCCACCTGAAAGCAAGCAATAAATACAGTACTGATAGCGATATAACTTGGTTTTCTTTTGAAAGTTCCTTCTGGATGTGAGTAACAGACTCTGTGATGTGGACTCTTACCAGTTTCTCTTCAGAAGTACTTGTTGCGTCTGTATATTATAAACAGCCTACACCATATCTATGCTTTTGTTATATTGATCTTAAATTTATTTACTCAATTATTATTATTACTAAGCAGTTTTGAGACCCAGGGATTATGAAACAGTTATATGTACAATTTTTTTCTAGAAAACTTAGTCTTCTTGAAATACAATAGTATGTTTATAAGTATAAAGCCGTTTCAATTAAATCAGTATTTCCAGTAAGTTTATTGTTCTACAAATAAGATACATTTTAATAAGCAAATATATTTATGACCAATACATTTATTTTCAAGTTATAACTGTGCATTTGTGTATATATAAATAGGTATATGCATAGTGGAGATAATGAGAGAGGTCTAAGACTCAAGATAGGATAAAGTTTTAATCAATTGTATAGATGGTTCATATGAATTAGTATTGACTCTATGGAATGGAACCATAATAATTAAACAAATATTAAGAGACAAGTAATCTTTTTACCCTTTTAAACAGTTTTCTTAAATTGAGCCTGTCATATCTAAATATATCTTCTACTCATAGTTGGGAAATGGATGTAGCTTGAAAAGTCCTAATAAGTGCAACAGACTTCTAACCTACACGTTAAATCATGAGTAACAAATAATCACAGTGAAATTGCTCTACATGCATTAACTTGCACGAAAGTCTCCATCTTACTCAAGAACAAAGACTGCACTGTGAGAGACTTTCTCAAACAGGAGTTGATGTAGTAAACAAGTCCTTAGACATTTTTTTTTCCTCTCAGACAAAGCTTCTGTTCCCACATTATCTTGTCAACTCATATGAGGTTTAGATGGATCAATACTTATATAGGTAACTTCTAAGGAACACCTGGCCTTCCAGGAGGCGACATGTTAATTAAATAGATAGCATTCTTTTTCTTAATGTTAAATTGCTTAAATTTGTGGTTGAGTTTTTTTCTCCCCAGACTCTTTTAGAACTGTTTTAATACTTTTGTGAAATGGAGGAGTAAAGGCAGCCGAGACATCTGATAAAATGCAATAATTTTGGAAATGTTACTAGTGACATTTAGGCTGAAGGGAAAAAAATGCAAATGTTTCCTTTGATCTCATTTGGCTTTCCTGCATTCCTGCCTCACCACATAAAGATGATAAATGCTTTCCAGTGTTAAAACAGATATTTTGTAACTTAATTTACTTTGTAAGATACAATAAAAGACCTTATCTAATAACGAGACTTTGTTGCCATGATTTGCTGAGCCAAAATGTCAGATCTGGAGAGTTTACAGATCTTCAGGGTAGGAACAATCAAGAGTCAGTAATCACAGTCTCACTACAAGAAACTCTCTGCTAATTTACTTAGAGGGAATTTACCATTCTGTCTGCAAAATGAGGTAGACCAAGAAGAGGATCTTGATAGTTCAATAAATTACTGAAGAAAATATGTTCATGATTGGCATGGTTTATGAAGACTTTCCAAATAATGCACGTACGTTGAGTCTTGTCCACATATTTTTAAAATTTATGTACAATCTTTTTCTTTTCATATTCAGACATAATTTATTTCAAATAAAATGTAAACACATTATTTTAATGACGAAAGTAGTTTAATCACTTTTTACACAATGATTCTTATCTGGGTTTTTGGAGGGGTTGTGTTTGTTAAGTGAATCCCATAAACCAAATTATGGTCATGAGAGACCAGTCCTTGAAGAGGTACAGCACCAGAGCGGGAGACCCAGAACGAGATGAATTCACTCGGTGACTGAAGAAATGGGATTAGGTCTGTCAGGGACAATGAGATTTGTTTGTGATAGGGCAAATTTCAGAGCTAATGTACAGAGTGTCTCTATGAATCGCAGGTCACTCAATGGCACAGAAAACAACAAGAATTAAAATTATTTTCTTTATATACAGTATTAGAGGTTTATATAGAAATTGATTTGTCATTTTTAAATATAGTGACATATTATACTTATAGACATTTAAATAATCTGTCTCAATCTACAACTTAAGCACAAGCATTTGTTCCTGAGATCAAATGATGGTGTTTTATTTCTGTATTAATGTATTATTTCTATTATTTATCATGACACATACATGATAAAAAATATAAACAAAATAGTGGCAATCATCTCCTGTATAATTTACAACCTGGCTGGAGAGTCAGCTATGAGTTAATTGCAACTCAATAGCAATGAGTTTGAAGCGTTTTCTGGTATTATCAAGGAAGCGTTTCTAGAAAACCATAATACATCTGAAATAAAAATGGGTTTTAGTCTAAAATGAAGAATATTTTATTCAATTTTAAGGATCTCCTTTATATTTTTGACACATTGTAAGTTTCATAGTAATATTATACACCCCAAAATAGTAATTTCATTCCATTTTGTGGTGGTTTGCGTATATCATCAAAGCTATATGTGATATGAGTGGGGACTCTAATGTGGGGAAAAAACCCACCCGATGACAAAATACTTAATGTATTGGATTGAGAAAATAAAGAGTGTTTGTAACATTTGTTGTGGAATGTCAGACTGCAGCCTTCAGTATGGCTTACAGCTCAGCGTCAGGAAAACAAAAATCCTCACCACTGGACCAATAGACAGCTTTGGGATAGATGGAGTAAAGACTGAAATTGTCAATCATTTCATTTTCCTTGGATCCATAATTAGCACCCATAGTAACAACAGTCAAGACATCAAAAATTGACCTCTTCCATATTTTCTTTCTAAAAAGGAAAGCTTGTCTCATCTTTTAGAGTGTATCTTTCTAACAAATTTGTTCTTTGTTATATAT
>NW_006399851.1:1926117-1928244 GCF_000299155.1 Elephantulus edwardii
AAAATCTGCTGCCAAGGACCTCTCCAAAAAGCTTACGTGCAATGACGTCTATTTACAGACTAAAATTAGCATTATCCAATAACCAGATTATTTTCAATTAGTTCATCTGCATCTGAAAGTTGGACAGTAGTTACAGACAGCAAAGAAACCGTGCCATTGAGTTGTAATGTTGGAGAAGAGTACTGAAGTTTGCATGGACTGCAGACAGAACAAACAAGTCTGTTGTGGAGTAAGTACATCCAACGTGCTCCTTAAAGGCAAGGATGAGGAACATCAATTTTCATACATTAAAGTTAAAATAGTACATTTTAATCTAGCTGACAGGACGTAAGAAGGATTTTTAAAAAAAGCACAAAAAATAAAAAAAGTACAGCTGAGACCTGGGATCATATTTTCCCAGTTGCTTATAGGTTCAGCTTATCAGGTTGGAGATAAAAACTCCAAATTCATATTGAAGGTTGAAATCTTATAACAGGGGTTTATTTTGAGAACATTTTTGAGACAATTGTTCTCAAACCTTATACTTGGGAAAGAGAAAAGGGCAGTCCTATTCCAAACGCAAACCTAGAAAAAAGAGTATTAGGGGGAGCCCTTGGAGAGTTTACCATGACCCGGAAGATGGCTGCTCACAGTGGTGCTGGGCTTGACCTGAGAATTTCACAATAAAGAATTTATGATCTGGTTAAAAACAAAGGAGACTCAGCAAGAAAACTATTGGACATAAATGACCAGTTGAGCAAAGTAGCAGGATACAAGATCAACATGCAAAAATCAGTTGGATTTCTCTACAGTGACAAAGAGAGTACAGACCCAGAGATAAGAAAAGCAATACACTTTACAATAGCTAACCACAAGATAAAATATTTGAGAGTAAATATGAATAGAAGCACAAAGAATCTATTAAAAGGAAATTACAAAACATCACTACAAGAAAAAAAAAAGATACTTGGAGAAGTGGAAAAATATCCCTTGCTCATGGATAGGAAGACTCAATATTGTGAAAATGGCTATACTACCAAAGGCAATTTACACGTTCAATGCAATCCCAATACAAATACCAACCCATTCTTCAACGAGATGGAAAAGACAATCTCAAGCTTCATTTGGAATGGAAAGAAGCCCTGAATAAGCAAAGCACTCCTTAAAAATAGAAAAAAGGTAGGAGACATCTCACTCCCTGATTTAAAATCCTATTACTACACTGCTGTGGTAGTTAAGACAGCATGGTACTGGTACAATGACAGACACATAGATCAGTGGAATAGAATTGAAAACCCAGAAATCAGCCTATCTATTTATAGTCAACTGAGTTTTGACAAGGATTTGATATCAGTTAGGTGGGGAAACGATAGCCTTTTTAACAAAGGGTGTTGGCAAAATTGGAAAACTATCTGCAGAGGACTTAAGCAAGATCCACACCTCACTTTATATACAAAAACCAACTGGATATGGATCATGGACCTAGGACTAAAACCAAGGACTATAAACTTCATTAAAGAAAAGCTTGGAAGAACTTTAGCAGTCCTAATCCACAACATAAACGGTCTTCCAAGTATCCTGAAAAATCTACAGCCATGAGAAGATAAAATAGATGAACGGGACCTTCTTAGAATCAAATCCCTATGCACATCCAAAAATTTCTCCAACAGGGTAAAAAGGGAAGTCACAGACTGGGAAAAAGTGTTTGGGAATGACATATCACAGGTGAACACACATGGTTACTTATACATATGATTATGTGTGCTTGTGTATGTGAGTGTGTCTGCACACTTGTCTGAGTAGAAGACATGTAGTGCCTAGTCTTGGTGAGAATGTATGGACATGATTTCTTTACTATAGAAAAAGTTAATTTTAATTTTAATATTTTTTTTCTTTTAGGTGATTTGACAAGATGCACAGAAGTCTTAAAAAATCTGAACACTTCATCTTTTAAAAGTGTTTTCAGTTAAAACTAATTAAGTATAAACATCTAATTATTATAAATTAAGTCAAGATAATCTTTAGCTACCTGAAGGCAAGTTGGTGCTGTATGGATCATAACAAATATGGCTGACTCTGAGAAGAATGGGAATCCCAGAACACTTGATCATGCTAATGCGAAACCTATACTTGGACCAGGAGGCAGTC
>NW_006399851.1:1929338-1936902 GCF_000299155.1 Elephantulus edwardii
CATCCCAATGACTGTCAAAAGAACAAACAAATATATCTGAGAGAAGGTGTAGTTAGAGTGCTCTTTGAAGGAAATATAATGACGCATAATTTGAGCATCTGCTAGGAGGGACATTTGTTAGAGAGGAACATGATGAGGGGAAAGTAGAGGGTCAGTGCCTTTGGAGGATATTTGACCAGGTGGATGGACACAAGTGACTTGCTACAATGGGCTCTAATGTGTCAGGAATTGTGGATGGTACAGGATCGGACAGGATTCCAATCTTTTGTTCATAGGGTCATTATGTGTCATACTCGACTCAATGGCACACACTTAACAAAGAAATTAGTGCCTTTAAACTCATAGCAACCTCATTTTATAAATTAAAATTGGCCCACAGAGTTTTCTAAACGAATTCATTTTTAATTGAGATTTGAGTGAAAATTGATGAAGCAATTTGGTCTTCATTCAACCATGTATATTTTATTTTTTTGCATTCATTACAATCGCCACATTGTAACAGCACTCTTCTAACTTTCTCCCTAAGATTCTCATTTCTACTAAACTTTCTATCCTAAATGTTCCTTTCTTCTGAGTTTCATCCTTGGTCTATGGTCAGTTATTGTAAAGTCTATAATGTAATCTTCAAGAAAGTAGATGGGTAGCATTTCTTCTGAAGTGTTCCCAAGTGAGTTGAAAACAAAACTGCATAGTTTACAGCTGTATGTTTAATCTTTACATCCCCAGGACTCTTTTTATGAAATACTGTACAGTAATAAAAACACAAATTATATTAAAATATTACTAACATATTAGGTCTAACTGCTACATTTGTGGTATATTTCCATGTAAATTTTATATGCATGTTTTAAATATTTAGCACTGAACTTCCATTCATCAAAACATATTTTATTTTTATGATATAAAATAGTGATTGGAAAAGAAGAAATAAACTTACTGTAATTATTGCTTTGCATAGTTGAAAACCACAAATAGATATACCTCCTTTTTAGAGCTCTTTGTTTTAAGCCAAGATCCATTTGACATCATTGAAGATATTCCTAGTGTCAAGACTTCTTTTAAATTTTGCTTGGGATTTGGCAGTTCTCTGTCAATGTAATATTCTAGACCCTTTTTAAAATAACTGTTGGAAATACTTGTATGCATGTGATAATAAATATTTTCTGATCATTTTCACATCCTATTGCATCACCCTTTTTGGGCATGGGAATAAATATGGATCTCTTCCAGTACGTTATCCAGGTTTTTGTCCTCCAGATTTCTTGGCAAACCTAGTGAGCACATCTAGGGCTGTTTTTATTTGTTGAAATACATTAATTGTAATTTCATAAATTCTTACGGCATTATTGGATTATTTTTGCCGTTGACTTCAGAGCAGCTTGAATTTCATCCTTTATTACCATGAGTCTTGATTATTATCAAGAACTGCTGCTTCCTAAAATGATTCTTTGCTAGCTTATTCTTTTGGTACAGTGACTCTGTGTATTCCTTCCATCTTCTTTTGATTCTTCCTAGAGCATGCAAGATTTTGCCCATAGCTTCTTTCAGTATTGCAACATGAGGCTTGAATTTATTTTTTAGTTCCTTCAGCTTTTGAAATGCTGAGTGAGTTCTTCCCTTTTGATTTTCTGTGTGAATGACGATAAATTATAACTGTTTTTGTTGTTGTTTATATGTGTGGTCAAGTCATCACTTGCAACTCATCATGACCGTATGTACAACTGCCCTGAAACCTGCTCTATCCAGCGACCCCTATGTACAACAGCCCTGAAACTTGCTCTACCCTGTGACAACTTTACTGTATTTGACACACCTACCCACATTACCCCAATCACTTGTAAGAATCCATCTCATCCATGGTCTCCTTCTATTTATCTCTCCACCCTCCCAACCATGATATCCCTCTCTAAGGACTGGTCCCTCCTCGCAACATGCCCAAAGTATGTCAGATGAAGCTTCAGAATCCTTGCCTCCAAGGAGCAGCCTGACATCACCCTCTCTAGGACAAACCTGTTTGTTCTCCTGGCAGTCTGTGGTATATTCAATACTCTTCTCTAGCACCAGAGCTCAAAGGAATCAGTTCTCTATCATTCTTAATCATTGTCCAGCTCTCTGATGCATAGCAAGCAATTGCAAAGATTACAGTCTAGATCAGGCACAGCTTAGTCTTCAGACTGATTTTGTTGCTCTTCAGTACTCTGGAGAGGTCCCTGACAGCTGACTTCCCAAATGCAATTCATCTGTTGGTTTCCTGGCTGCTGGTATCAAAACTGATTGTGGAGCCAAGCAAACAAAAGTTATTAACAATCTCAATCACTTCACCATCTATCATAATGCTGCCAATCAGCATTGAGAAAAATAGGTATCTTAGAACATTTCATTGTGCTCATGAAAACCCTGTACCTAGACCAAAAAGCTGTCATCTGAACAGAGGAAGGGAACACTATTTGCTTTAACATAAAACAAATGGATGCATCCTTTTTTTATACTTTTTCCATCTATATGCTGAAGAGATTATTCTAGAAGCTTGATTTTATACAAAGAATGTGGCAACAGGATTGGAGAAAGGTTCATCAACAACCTGATTAATGAAAATGGTACAACTTTGCTTGTCAAAAGTTAAAGGGGACTTGAAAGTCTTGCTACAGAAGATCAAGCACTACAGTCTTCAATGTAGACTGTATCTCAACACCAATACAACAAATTCTTCACCACTGGGTCAATTAGCAGAATTGAGATAAATGGAGAAAGAATTAAAGTTGTTAATTATTTCATGTTACTTAAACCCACAGTCACAAAAATATCCTTGGCACCAGTAGACAGGAAATAAAAAGATGAGTTAAAATGAGAAAATATTCTGTCAAGGACCTCTCCAGACTGCTATGGAACAATGATAGCAGTTTCAAGATTAACTAGTACTTAAGCTGTGCTCTTCTCAACAGTTTTTTAATACACCTGGATATTGGACAATGACTAAGAATTACAGAAAAAGAATAGATGTCTTTGAATTGTGGTACTGAAATGTGTTGAATATCCCATGCACTGGCAAGAGAGACCCTAACCTGGAGAATGTGAAACTAAGGTGCTCCTTGGTGACAGAGATGTTATAAATCCTTTTCACATACTTTTGGCATGTTGTCAGGAGGGGTCAGTACATGGAGAGACTCAACAGGCTTAGTACAGGGCAAGTGGAAGGGAAGAAGGCAATTGAAGAAACGAATCGATCCAGTAACTATGCCAATGGGATCAAGTATGTCAGAGGGTGAGGTTGGCTCATCAGAGGGCAAGATTCAGAGCCATTGTTCATAAGGTCACTATGAATTGTACTGGATTCATCGGCACACAAAAATCAGCATAAAAACAAACAAAAAACCCCACCAAAAAACAATATCAATATTGCTGACAGATAATTGTTTTAATAAAATTTAGATAGTAGATGACAATAACAGTGCAAAATCAGATAATGTTTTAGAGTTGAAATACAAAAAACCGGCATATAATTGGATAAGATAATAAAACCAATGGTTGATAATATGTGAATGAAAACACTATAGTTATAAATTGGCTAAAACCCAGGATATTCTGTGTAGAATGAGAAATGAAATAAATAGACATATATGCTTGCTGGTTAAAGCTATATAATATATATGTTTTCAGGAAAACAAAAAGTATCAGACACCTTCAAAGAGTTTATGTCCTTTCTCATCTCCATTGCCTTTACCATAATTTTATCCATAGGAACCTATCCAAAAGAATACTTAGAGATACAGGTAAAAAGTTGCATAAAAAGAAATTTACTATATAATTGTTGCCCAAAACTTGGAAACAAAAGCTATTTGAAATAATTGAATTTTTAAAGTAAATTATAGGCAATCACTCTGTCAGAAATGAATACAGTTATTTTAAATTATGTTTTCCAAGAAAAAAAGAATAAAAATATTCATAGTTTGGTGTTACTGTAAAGAAGATTGCAACACTTAGTTTTACAGAGATATTTATACAACTCATATGTATTTGTTTCCTTCCAAAAGGTAAATGACCAAAATGTGCTTAAATATTGATTTTTTGGTTTTTGTTTTGCCCCATTAATTTTAATGACACTTATATTTTCAAATCTTTCAGTGAAAGAAAAATTTCTTTTCTTAAACCCCATATATAGTGTTACTGAGATTATATAATCACATAATTTTCTAGTTTTTATCTTTTTAACAAAACTATAAATTCTTTTCAAGTTCTATACATAGCAAATCCTACCAATGTCTTATATTTTTTAGAATAAATAATATTAATAATACTTAGAATAAATAATATTAAGATTTTTATCAAAGACAACTTTCCCTTTCACACATTCAACTTCCAAACAAAGTCAAGTACTTTGTAAGAGCACAATACATTTTTGTAGTTGCTATTTGATGCTGTTGAATTAGTTCTAATTCAGAACAATTGTATTTAAAACAAAATTAAATGGTGCTTTATCCTAGGCAGGATTCATGATCATTGGTGTGTTTTAGTCTATTGTATCAGCTACTATGTCTAGTCTATCTATCTCTATGAAGGGTTTGAGTTTTAGTTTTATTTTAGTCTTCTCCTTAATCAAGAAAACAAAGATTCTCACAACTGGGCTGATTGGCCATCATGATAGAGGGTGAAGAGATTAAGATTGTTAATAACTTTTGTTTCCTTGGTTTCACAATCAACACTCTTAGTACCAGCAGCCAGGAAATCAAAAGACAAACTGCACTGGGAAAGTCTGCTGTCAAGGACCTTTCCAAAATACCAAAGAACAGGGATGTCAGTCTGGAGACTAAGGTGCACCTGATAGAGTCCATAGTTTTCTCAATTACTTGCTATACATCAGAAAGCTGGACAATGACTAGGGATAATAGAAAGAGAATTGATGCCTTTGAGCTGTGGTGCTGGAGAAGAGTATTGAATATAACATGGACTGATAGGGGAACAAAAGGAGAGGATGAGACCAAGCTGCTCCTTGGAGGCTAGGAATCTGATGCTTCGTCTGACAAACTTTGGACACATTACAAGGAAGGACCAGTCCTTGGAGCAGGACTGTGCAAGAGAAATAGACCCTCAATGAGATGGATTGATCCAGTGACTGGGGTAATGGAGGTAGGTATGTCAAAGACAATAAGATTGGCACACGTTAGAGCAGGGTTCAGAGCTGTTTATATAGGATTGCTGTGAGTCTCGACTGACTTGACGGCACATAACAACAGCAACAACATCAGACATGATATCATCTTCAAAGTAATATTTTTGTTTCCAATTCAAAGTAAGCAGGTTGAAGTATCTCCACTCTTGCTTCTAAAGAAGTCACTTTCTTTTCTTCCACACTAATTCAAGAATTCTTCTGGAATTCCTTGATATATTCAGTGTTCCTCGATTTGATGTATCAATACGAATTTGAATTATTTTTCCACTATCCAATTTTTACAAATACAATTTCTAACTACAAATTGAAGAGATCATGACTTGAATAAAGAAAGGGCATATAAGTCATCAACCAACTTTACTTTGGAAATTTTTACTAACATTGCTTAGTCTAATTATACATGTTGTGTTGTTGTTGTTGTTGATTGCTGTTGAGTTGTGCATTACTTATAGTAACACTATGAAAAAGACCTGAATCCTTTATATAGCTATCATCATTTCTCAAAGTTTATAGGCTTTCCAGAGGCATATTGTTTAGGAAGTGGATGTTAAAAGCTCAAATTTTTTTCTATAACTGCTTCTCTATTTAAAGTAAGATGTGAGTTTCAGATTCTAATGATCCCATTTAATTTTTAGCTCTTCCATTCCAGATATTATTATTACTAATAATTTTTATTAATTTTGCTCTGAGAGCTTAAACAGTATTCTTAGAACTTATCACTGACTGCAATCAAGCTGGGTTGTAACTCATGATAATATTATGAACAGTATGATTGGATTATTCTGACCCACAGGATTTTCACTGGCTGATTTTAGAAGATTTCCAAGTGTTTGTTTTCATTTTGCATTTGTCTAGAAACTCTACTGAAATCTATTCAGCCTCATAGAAGTAAGCATATCTCCACTGATGGATGGTGACATTGAGTTGTAGTGGCAGAATATTTAACCTAGGTTTCCTACATAGAAAGCAAGAATCCTACCAGTGAACCACCACTGCACCTTAAAACAGATAAAAATACACACACACACAATTACAAAAGCATGCACACAGTTCATTAGCCATTGGATAAGAATCAGCTTAAATTTGACCCTGCAGTGGGTTTTTTGAGGCTGCAAATCACACAGTAGAAAATTGCTCACCTTTTCCCTGGAGTATCTAGTGGATTTGAATCTCCAGAATTGGATAGTGACTACTCCATTAGAACCTTCTGACTTGGATCATTGTTGTTGTTTTGCAGTACTGTTGAGTTGCTGTTAACTCTGTAAATAATATTGGAAATTTGCCTTATCTTGCACCACCATCCTCACAAGCTTTGCAATGCTCAAACCCTTTGTTAGAGTCACTATATCCATCTACCTAGTTGAGAATCTTCATTTCACTGATTTTGTCTTTTCCTCCATCATGATACTGATTTCCAAAAAATTAGCTCCTCCTTACAGCATGTCCAAAGTATGTGAGAGGATATTTTACCATCTTTGCCTCTATGGAATACCCTGGTCACACTTATTCCAAAATAAACTGGTTTCTTCTTCTTCTTTTTGTTACTGGTTTGTTCTTTATGCACTCCTTTTGATATACTCTTCACCATCATTACAGTTCAATGCCATTGATTTTTCCTTAGTGTTCCTTATTCATTGCACAACTTTCAGATATATAGTAAGGAACTGCAAATACTTAAAAATTACTTAGATCAGGTGCGCCTTTGTTTATACACTAAGATCCTTGGTCTTTAGCACTTCAAAGTGGTCACTGATGGCAGATTTTCCCAGTACAATACATCTTTTAATTTATTGGCTTTGTCACTATTGTTATGAGTGTTGGGTGTGGATCTGTTACAATCTTTCCTCCATCTATTGTTCCAGTGATGAGGATTTTTTTGCATTCTTGATGTGGGATAATATATATACACAAATATATCTATATCTATCTCTCTATCTGTGTATATCTATATCATCTATATCAAGTCTTCACCCTTCTGCCGCGAGTGTTTTAAATCTTTACTTCCTACAAGCAAGATTGTTTCATTTGCATAATACAGACCTTTAATGAGTATTCCTCCAATCCTGATGCCATATTATATTCCATATAGACCAGCTTTTTAAATTATTTGCTCAACATAAAACTTGAATAGAAATGAAGAAAGGATACAACTTTGGCACAAGCTTTCTTAATTTTAGACTAAGCAATGTTGTTCTATTCTGTCAAATCGTCTTGATCTATGTTAGGTTATATGTGAGCACAATTAAGTCTTCTGGAATTCCGATTTTCTCAATGTTATCTATAATTTTCAACCTGTATGCAGAACAGATTATCCGAGAGGCTGGGCTCTATGAGGAGAAGCGTGGCGTTAGGATTGGTGGACGATCTATCAACAATCTGCGTAATGCAGATGACACA
>NW_006399851.1:1939227-1948920 GCF_000299155.1 Elephantulus edwardii
GAAAGAAAGAAAGAAAGAAAGAAAGAAAGAAAGAAAGAAAGAAAGAAAGAAAGAAAGAAAGAAAGAAAGAAAGAAAGAAAGAAAGAAAGAAAGGCGGGCAGTTGGAATCTACCTGCTGCCTCATGGGAGACAGATGGGCAGTTTCCTTCTGTGAGATTATTGCCCCTGAAAACCCTCTGCAGGGTCAATTATGAGTAGATTACAATTTTATGGTTACTCTTGTGAAGTGTCATTGAATCAAGTATAACTCATAGCAACACCATGAACAGCCAACCTGAACCCTGCTCTATCCTGTGCCATCCTTATCATCTCTGATATTCTAGAGACCATTGCTAATGTATTCATGTCTGTCCATCTTTGGCATCTTCCTCTCCTTTGCTGATGATACTCTATCTTTTCATGCACGATGCACTTTTCCAAGCAGTAGTGTCTCCTCACTCTATGTACAAAATATGAAAGACAAAGCTTTGCTATCTTTGCCTACAGGGAGCACTCTGGCTGCACTTTTCCCAAGACATATCTATTTGTTCTCTTGGCAGTCCATGGGATATTCAGTACTCTTTCCCAGCACCACAACTCAAAAGGCATCTATTCTTCTGCCATTCTTATCTCTCTAATGTGTAGCAGGTGATTGAGAAGACCACAGCCTGAATCAGGCACCTTAATGTTCAAACAAGTATCACTACCCATCCAGTATTTTGGAAAAGTCTGACAACGAATTACCTAATGCAATATGTCTCCTGATTTCCTGACTGCTGGGACCAAGGGTGTGGATTGTTGATCCAAGCTAGATAAAATAATAACAGCTCTAACCCTTTCTGCATCTATTATAGTGTTGACTGTTAATCCAGTGGTGAGAACCTTTTTTTTTATCATGCTGGAAAAAAAATTCTTATGGATTGCTGCAATCTTTTATATTCTGCAGTGACATTTCATATCTTCCTTATTTTCAGTAAGCAAGTTTTTGTCATCTTCATGGTACAGGTTGTTGATGAGTCTTCCTCTGATCCTGATACCTCATACTTCTTTACAGCATTCAGCTCATAAATTATTTTGTCACGATACAGATTGAATGGGTGTAAGAAAAGATACAATCCTAAAATACACTTTTTCTGATTTTAAACCATGCAGTGTTCCCCTGGCGTGTCTACCCTAGAGTCTTGGGAGATTTAATGTCAGCTAAATCCAGACTCTGGCTCCTTGAGGCATGGCAGGTTTGAGGGCTCAGGGCAATTTTGATGTTCTTTGGTCTACACGTCGGGGTCGGCAGAGTGGACATGCCAGACGAACTGGGGGTCTGGCGGAAGGACTTTGCCAGCATTTGGACGTGCTGGGTTGGTTAGACCCTGCAAGGTCGTGTCCCGCCTAGGGTCTTGGGAGATTTAATGTCAGTTGAATCCAGTCTTTCATTGTTTTTGTTCAGACATTCCTCTAGGTCGTATAGCCCTGGTGTACAAGTTGCTATACAGCGGTAACTTGTGGTTGCTGTGAGGATGAACACTGTGACACTGATGTGTCAAATGTGCTAATGGTTGGTTACCCAATGCGGACAGAGAGTGGGGTGGAGCTCTCCAATTAAAACAAGCTGGGAAGGAAGAGTGTCATCCACTTCCATAATAGCTTGCCTCTGGAAAACCTATGAACCTGGAGAGAGGATGAAAGACACCCAAGCGTTGAGGACTCTCCTTCATAGGGTTGCTATGAGTCACCTGCAACTAGATGGCACTTAACAACAGTGCTCCCATGCTCTGTTTGGACAACAGCTTCTATGCATAGATTTCTCATGAACAGAGTTTAGTGCTCTGAGGGCCCCAGTCTTCTCAGTTAGCCGTAATTTATTATAATCTACTCAGAGAAATGCCTTTGAGTAGTCAACATAATACAAATAAACATTCTGCTATTTTCTGCTTTCAGCCTGGATCCATCTAATATCAGCAATAATATTCCTGGTGCTGCTAGTCTCTTGTAAACCCAGCTTGAACTTCTGGTTTTTCTCTGTCAATGTACTATTTTAGCGATATTTTATTATATTCAGCATTATTTTGTCTGCATGTTATGTTAATGATATTGTTCAATAGTTTTCACATTCTGTTGGATCACTTTTCTGGGAAATTGAGCCAAACCTGGGTCTGTTCCAATCACTCAGCCAGGTAATTATCTTCCAGATTTTCCCAGCATAAATTGATGAGCACACATCTCGTGCTGAATCTGTTAGTTGAAACATGGAAGTTGGTATTGCATCACTTGCTAAGGCCTTATTTTTTGTCAGTGTCTTCAGTGAAGCTTGAAAGTCATTCTTTACTACCATTTCTTCTTCTTCACATGGCACTTCCTGAAACTTTTCTGTGTCAGCTAATTCTTTTTGGTACAACAATTCTGTGTATCCGATCTCCTTTTGATGCTTTCTAGGTTATTAAGCTTTTGCCCATAGCATCTCAGTACTTCAATTCAAGGCTTGAATTTGTTTTTCAATTATTTCTGCTAGAGAAATGTCATCCAATGTCTTCCCTTTTAATTCGGACTCCAGATCTTTGTACATTTCATTATACAACAAAAAGTTTATACCAGAGCAAAAATATGTGGGAAAAAAATTATTGCCATGGAATCAGAACCAATTAATAGCTGACCCTTAGTGGAGACTTTCAGAGACTGTCAGTCACCAGAGAGGAGATTGCTCACCTTTCTTCCTTTGAACAGCAGGTACATTCAAACCAAACACCATTTTATTATCATAAGATATTAGTCTTCTAACTTGGTCATTGTCAATTTTTGTTTTGTTTTCCAGCTCAGAGACCCTATTAATGAAAGAATGAAGCACAGCTCAGTATTGCTCACAATGATTATGTGTTTAAACATCTACTCAAGTAATTGGGTGGATGTTTCTTCTTGAGCAGATTCCTTTCTTTCACTGGCCCTCTATTTTCCCCAAGCATAAAGTCCTTCTCCAGGGTCTGCCCCCTCCTGATAACATGTCCAGAGTATGTGAAATGAAATCCCACTATTCTTTTTTCTAACAAGAATTTTGTTTGGACTTTGTCCAAAAGAGAGGTATCTGTTCTTTTACGTGTCCATGGAATAATATTCTTCAAAAACTTTACAGTTTGGAAGTGTCAGTTTTTTCAATTTACTTTAAATGATGCAGGTTGCTGGAGTTCTCTACAAAATATTGATTTCTGGTAGTTCCTGAATTTAAATTAAAACAAACAAAAAATCCAGATTTTTCTTTTATACAAACTACAAAATATTATTTAGGCGTGTTGAAATTTGTTAGAATGCTATTTCACAGGGCTTATATGTTATTATTGATGTTGTTAGGTGTTGTTGAGTTGAGTATGACTCATAGTGATCCTATAAATAAAATATCAATCAAAAACAAACAAACAAAAAAAAGCCTACATCTCAGACAAGGGTCTCATAATGAACATTTATAAAATATTACAGGGTCCCTATAAGAAAAAGGCCAATAATGCAATAACAAAATGGGCAAAATACATGGAAGGACATTTCACAGAGGAAGACTTTCAGATAGCTAACAGATACATGATGAAATGCTCAAAATCATTGACAAATCAGAGCACTGTAAGCAAAAACCACAATGAGATAGCATCTCATCCAAGTAGCAGCGGGAAAGACCATTATTAAAATTATTAACTGCCTCTGAAAACCCACTGGAGGGTCAGCTATTGGTCACTTCTGACTCAATGGTACACAACAATAAAAACAACACATAAATACAGATAAACTTTGGGACTTTATTAATGAATATTTTATGAATATTTGGGAGGTGAGGCTTTATGAGGAGATATGTGGCATCAGGATTGGAGAAATACTTATCACAATACACATTATGCAAATAACAAAACCCTGCTTGCTGAAACTGAAGAAGACTTGAAGTACTTGCTATAGAAGAGCAAAGACTATAGTCTTCAATATGGGTTGAAGCTCAACATCAAGAAGACAAAGATTCTTAGCACTGGGCCAATTGGCAGCACCATGATAGAGAGGTGACTAAAATGTTAACAGTTACATCTACTCAGTTCCACAATAAACACTCTTGGCACCAACAGTCAGGAAATTTAAAAAAAAATGAATTGTGTTGGGAAAATCTACTCTCAGTGACCTTTCCAGAGTATTGAGAAGTAATAATGTCAGTCTAGAGACTAAGGTGTGCCTGATCCATCCTATGAACTTTGCAATTAGTTGTTAAACATCAGAGAGCTGGAAAGTAACTAGGGATGACAGAAGAAAAATTTATGCCTTTGAGTTGTGATGCTGAAGAAGTATCTTGAACATACCATGGACCATAAAGAAAACAAATAGGTCTATCTGGCAGAGGGTGAAATCAAGTTTCTCTTTGGAGGCTAGGATATTGAAGCTCCGTCTCACATACTTTGGACATGTGGTCACGAGAGACTGATCCTAGGAAAGGTGGAAGGACAGCACAGGAGAGGAAGACCCAGGATGAGATGGATTGATAAAGTAACTGGGGCAATGATGGTAGGTGTGTTGGAGACTGTGAGACTGGTTCAGGACAGGGCAGAATTCAGAGCTGTTGCATATAGATAGGGATGCTATGGGTCACAGGTCACTCAAAACAACAAAACAACAAGAACATATCAACATAAATAACATTTCCCCCCTGATGCTCTCTTTTTCCATTGAAAATCCTATTGAGCACAGATCTATTCAGACACACCTCACTTACGATGCCAATTTTATGGCTTTGACTATAAACTTGGCATATGACTGCTCTAGAAGAACCAGTGTCTCTGCTTTCACTCCTACTCTTTCACCCAGGTACACCCCATCTCAGAATTTTAGGGTTTTTTATAGCTCACATAGACCTTGTGAGCTCTTCATGTCCCACTGAATTTCATTCCTATTTCTGTGGTTTCTCACTTAATATCATCATGATCATTTTCCTAGTGACTTTACTGATTTGCTTCAACTAGATCTGTTCCAGAACCCAGACATTTTAATACACAAACTGAGTTTCTAGTTAGACCAGAATATCAGGTTAGAGTCTCCAGGTTCTTGTCTCTATTATCATTAAATAGTTATATGGATGGCAGTGAGTTGTAAATTTAGATTGTCTTTATACCGTTGGAATCTTTGAGTGATGCAACTTGTTAAAAAGTTTCATTTTTCATTAGAAGGTAAGAGATTCCAGTTCACTCGGAGATATGTTGAAATAAAAATGTGGAATCTTCTGTTGTTGATATGTGCTGTCAAGAACTTGTGACACATAGTGACCATATGTACAACAGCTCTGAACCCTGCTCTATCTTAAGCCAACCTCATTGTCTCTGATACATCTACTCCCATTTCCCCAGTCACTGAATCAAACCAATTCTTCTAGGGTCTTCCTCTTTTACACTGTCCCTCCACCCTTCCAAGCATAATATCCCTCTCCAAAGGCTTGTCACTCTTTGCACCATGCCTAAAGTATGTCAGACGGAACTTCAGAATTCTTGCCTCCAAGTAGTAGCCTAGTTTCACCCTCTTCCAGACAAACCTGTTTGTTCTTCTAGCCATCCATAGTATATTCAATACTCTTCTCCAGTATCACACCTCAAAGGCATCAATCCTTCTTTAATCCTTAGTCATTGTCCAGCTTTCTGATGTCTAGAAAGTAATTGTCAATACCACGGCCTTTGTCAGGCATACCTTAGTCTCTAGACTGATATTGCTGCTCTTTCATACTCTGGAGAGGTCCCTGGCGGCAGACTTTCCCAATGAAAGTCTTATTTTGATCTCATGGCTGCTGGTGTCAAGAGTGTTGATTGTATAGCCAAGCAAGCTGAAGCTGTTAACAACCTCATACTCTTCACTGTCTATCATGATGCTGCGAATTGACCCTGTGGTGAGAATCTTTGGATGTCTACTTCCTCAACTTTACTCAGTGAAAACTCTATTGATCATAGTTTTACTCAGACACACATAAAGTCATCGCCAGTTGGGGTCAAATCAACAAATCATTCCATTCTTTTTCATAATGTAAAAAACAAACGTAACTAATTCCATTGCATTATTCTTTAGCTTCTTGATGAATATAATTTTAGCTAAAAATGATGAACTTTACAGGGATGACCTCTTCAACAATATATTTGTTTTTGAAACAAAGTAAAGCTTAAGTTTGACTTTAGATATTTCTTTTGTTCCAAATTTATCATTAAATAAATCATCAAATAAAGACTATAGATGCAAAGTGATTAACCCCACAACATCAAGACCTTTTGATGAACCAATTAACATTCTTTCTAGCATGTTCCTTTGTTGCTACTAGGCTCATAAACATTTTGGATCCTTATAAGATTAACTCTAGAAAAGTGAAACAACAGACAATATTCAATGCCTGGAGAAAATGTCTTGTCTGTTGCAGGAACTGACAACTATATCTTGAAATAGAAATGAGTTGTTAAAAATGGAAAGAGACACTTTGGAAAAAGTCACACTTGGCAATTAGTTTTAAGTCCCTCTTAAGCTCTTTGTGTGATTTTAAAGAATGTTTATCTTATTCACAACTGAATTCACTAGTTTAACTTACCTCAACAAATAGTAAATATTTTCACGAAAAGGCAGTCTTGTTAGAAAAAATCTCTGATATTATATCAGAAGTAGGAATAGAAAATATATTTTTATGAAAAGAGTAATTCTGATAACTAGTTTCCTACATTTTTATCTCAAAAAGCTGAAGCCTATATTTTTATTTCAGTTTTCACTTTACAGAATAAAGGAACCAAAATCTGAGTAAATGCAAGACATTTTAAGCTTCTCCTTAAACTTTTTTTCCCAATGCTGTTCTTTTTCCCACATTATTCCATTTTTTGAAAGAATTCTTTTTGGTAGACTACTTAAATAGTGGTCAGTTAGCATGGGAGCAAAATCCAAGGATGGCAGTCAATCTGACATTTTCCCAAGATTCTAGGCAGGAACGTTACACACCCAGCCCTCTTCTTCTCTACCCCCCCCCACCTGTTGAGTTTAATTATTATGAATGATATTATTTTAAAAATTCAAAAGCACTCAATCCCTAAATTATTTTAATTTCTGTAACATTCACAGTATGTTATTTTAAAAAAATGAGAGAAATATTTTGCTAAGTCATCAAATGAATACCAGACTAAAGAGGACTATTACCCTTTTAATGATTAACTTTCTAATAATAGTTACATTTGTTCTTATATGTGTCAAACTGCTTTTATGTGCTTCATCCTGTAATTTATGGACTTCTTTTAGTTCTTCAGGACCATTTTTCTCATCCTCTGATCTGTCCTTCAACTAATCTGCTCTTTGTCTAAGTATGTGATTCATCTGCTCTCTAAATTCTTTTGTGGACTTTGCCTGTGAGTTAGGAAACACTGCAGTATATGTACTTTCCTATTTCCCAACACATTTATGTTAGCAGATTAATTCAAAGATGGGGTTATTATGAGAAGTGTAATTATAAATAGTTTAAGATTTTTTAATATTTAAAAGTAAATTGAAAACATGACAGAATTTTTTAAAAAAACACACAAAAAAGTAATTACTGACACTTGTCTTGGATCACTGTGAAACTTCCCAAGCAAAAATTTGATAATGCTTTATTTCAAATACAACCAAATCTCTATGCTAATAGGAATACTTTCATTTGCATGTCATTACTAAACACTACAGTTTTGACTTAAAAATGAAAATATGCTGCTTCTTCTATATGCTGAAAATAAATTCACCTTTACTCCATTCCACCCCTCACCCCATTATACCCCATAATTGTATTTCTTTGGAAAGAGCTGAGAAGTGGCTGGGGACTTGGTCACATTATCGAGAATCTTGTTTTCTTAGCTCTCTGCTTTGGGACTATGGGCTTTGAAGTTTGTCAGCAGCTTCTTACCAGTGTAAAAGTTCTGACTCCTGTTCAGTTGCCACCTGTGCTAAGGAAAACTAATCCATTAGGGTTGAGCAGCTCTAAGAAGGTGCCATGGTGCCTGGGGCAACCTCTTGAGTTTCAGTTCTAGCAGCTGCTGTGAGATATATTTAAGATGGTCCTTATTACAGAAATTAGACAGATCAGGAAGTAAACACAGATGCCTTTCATCTGACCCAGTCCTGAGACTACAGGGTGGGGAGTGGGGGGGAATTCCTCTCCTAATTACTTTACGGGTCATTTCTCTTAGACTTGTATTAGTGTCTGACACTCCTAATCATTAGGGGAAATTTTTGAGAAAGAGAAAGGAGGAAAAAACCCATAAGGCATTGAACCTATCTTTTACTTGCTCCCCCCACCCCCAAAGATCCTGTTATCTTGCCTTTTCTTTCTCTAAAGATGCAAGGAGTGCACCCCCTTGCTGAATTGGAAAGTCTCTCCTTATAATTTGAGGGTGTTCCCTCTGTTAGCTTATTTATTTTATATTTTTTATATTGGACTCAATTATACTTGATGACTTGGAGGAATTTCCAACTGCTGTAGGCTTATCACATTTGGGAGTTCATTTCTCAAAACTTCAGCCATTTTCAGCAGCTTCCCTAAACTCTAGCTGAATAAAATGTGATGGTCTATATTCAAGTGTCTGTTGCTAATTTGTGACTGTAATATTTAAGAGAGGGTAATTGAACAACTGAAAAATGTGTGGAATTTTTTGCAATAGAAGTAAAACAAAGAAAGCATCAAGATTCAAGAATTAGACTATATTACGTACAATTTCTCTTTATCTATTTTGATTATTTTCAGAAGTGAAATTTTGTAATTTTTCCAGTAGCACACATTTTAAACTTATCTTTTCAACTTATAAAGTGAAATGTGAAATTCCATATGACCCAGCTTTCTCAGTGCTTGGAATATATCCTGAAAAAATTAGAACTGAGGTACAAATGAAGATTTGTATATTGATGTTCATAGCATAGATTATTCACCATCACAAGAACATGAAAACAGTCCAAATGTCCAACCACATTGGAATGAGTTGAGAAATTATGGTACATTCATACAATGGAATACTACACAGTTATGTAGGAGTAATGATTTTGAAAATCCCTGCCTAACTTGGGAGGGACAGGAGAGCATTATGCCAAGTGAACTAACTCAGTTCCATAAGGACAAATATTGTATAAGGTCATTATTGTAGAAATAGAAAGACACTAGGAAAACATGTATGAAGATTCAAGGGGAGGTGAAGCAGAGGGGTGAGGATGGTCAGGGGGAATCATAAGATCACACAATTTGATGGGTAAAGGAAAAGGTAGATAAATGAAATTGGAAAGAACTGGTGGGGTGGGGGGGAGGAAGAGTGTATCTTTCTATTTGATAATTAGTTCCTCAAAGAAAACATGAAAATAAAGTAATAAAGTTTGGCTTAGAAACATTTTAAGGGGCTACTATTCAGATACATGATGTATACTCAAAATTGCTATAATTATTATTACCATTTTAATATGCTTCCTCTTAAATACATATCTTTACACCATATTCATGATCATTTAAGGATTTTTTGCATCTTTATTTTCAGTATAAAAATTATTCTCACTTTCCTATCCATTGAATTTTTTTTCTTCAATCATCTTAATAATTGACATTATGTAAACAGTGTCTAAATACTATTTAAATATTTAAAATTATATTTGGACATTTAAAAAAGAAAAATAACAACATTAAGTATACCATCAAATATAAGTATCATTAAATTAAGTTATATGTATCTTTTGATTAAATTT
>NW_006399851.1:1949020-1959534 GCF_000299155.1 Elephantulus edwardii
TCTTAATTTATATATTTTTTTTCATTTACATCATGGTTTGTTTTATTTCCTTCCTTACAATCACCCCACTACAAACTACTTTCATGCAAGTGTGGAAATCAGCTACCATATGCCTAGTGCCCTAATATCCTCCTGTTAGATAGCCAATTGCTTATTTGCCTACCTATGTCAGATTTGAAAACTAGACCAGTGCTGATTATGGAACAGACCACCAACTACTACATGCAAGCTTAAGCTGAATCTAAAGAAAATTTAAACCCACAGGAACCACTATTTGACCTTGAGTCTATCCCATCCAGATTTCAGAACCATCTCAGGAACAGGTTTGAGACCTTGAACAATAATAAGCAAAGACAAGATGAGCTGTGGGAGGATATCAAGAATATCATCCATGAAAAATGCAAAATGTATTACAAAGGTAGAGGAGGAAGAATAGAACAAGATTGATGTCAGGTGAGACTCTGAATATTGCACTAGAGCAGCAAGAAGCCAAAGCCAAGGGAAGAAATTGAAAAAATTAAGGAGCTGAACAGAAGATTTCAAAGGGCAGTGCAGGAAGACAAAGTAAAGTATTACAATGAAATGTGTAAAGAGTTGGAGTCAGAAAATCCAAAGTGGAGAACAAATTCAGAATTTCTTAAGCTAAAATCTGAAGAACAAATTCAAGCCTCAAGCTGCAAGACTGCCAAATACATCCAGAAATGCACAATCTAAAGAGGATAAAATTTATGCATGGGTCCTTTTAAAGATTAAATCCCTGTGCACATCAAAAACTTTTTCCAACCAGGTGAAAAGAATACCTATAGACTGGGAACAAACATTTGGTAATACCATCTCAGACAAAAGTCTTATAACAGAAGTTTATAGAATACTTCTCAGCCTCAACAAGAAAGACTGATAACCCATTTACAAAATGGGCAAAAGAAATGGAAAGAATTTTCACAGAGAAAGATACTCAAATGGCAAACAGACACATGAAAAAATGCCATCACCACTTGTTTTTGTTAAGTGCAACCCTGTGAACAAAAGACCCTAACACTTGTGTAACTTTCATTGTTTCTCCAAGTTCATAGAATTTCCAGAGGCAAGCTATTTCGGAAGTGGATGCCACATCTTGCTTCCAATCTTGTTTTAATCAGGGAGCGCTATTAAACACTGTCCACCCTGTGTAACCATTATTGCGTTTGACACATCAGTGTCACAGTGTTCAGCATCACAGCAACCACGAGTTACCTCTATACAAATGGAGAGACCAGAGTGCTATATACCTATAAGAATATTTGACCAAAACCAATTAAAAACAGGCCTGAGGGCTGCAGATTAAAGTTACCCACTTTGGCTTAGTAGCATCGCTTTTTGTCCCCTAAGCCAACTGAGCTCTTTCGTTGTTGTTGTTGTTGTTGTTGTTGTTAGGTGCTGTTGAGTCATAGGTGACTCATAGTGACCCTATGAATGAAAGACCTGAACACTTGTATTAACTTTCATTTTTTCTCCAAGTTCATTGGGTTTCTGGAGGCAAACTATTTTGAAAGTGGGTGTCACTCCTGCTTCCAAGCTTGTTTTAATCATGACTACCAGATTCTCTTTTTAACAAGTTTATTTGGATAGCACAATTTTTAATATCTAGGTAAGTTTTCTTTGAATGACTATATTTTAAAGTCATAGTCTCTATAAGATCTGAGATACATGTACTATAGAAAACACACACACGCACACACACACACACACACACACGTACACAGAACAGAGATAAACACACAGAAACAGCAAAAAGCAATGATAAACCCCAAACAAGGAAAACCTAAATGAGTAATGCTGCAATAGTTATGAATTTGTAGAGAAAACTATTGTAACATTTATTTTTTTTGTTAATTTTTTTTTTAAGATTGTGATAACATATATGCTATCTCTTTTCATTTCACTTTCAAAGACATGGCACAGGAGAGGGCAAGGGTCAGATCATTCATAGGGTCATTGTGAGTTGTTATTATTAGCATCTACAAACTAACAAAAGGATTTCTTTGACATTAATTGCCTTAATGTTGTTGTTTTTAGGTGCAGTGAAGTCAGTTATGACTCCAACAACCTTATGAACAAGAGATTGACCCTTGCCCTGTCCTGCATCATCCTGATCATCTCTGACAAGGTCAGACCCATCATGGTAGTCACTGTGTCAACCCATCTAAGAGTCTTCCTCTCTGGATGACCCTCCATATTTCCCTGCACCTTGTGCTTCTCCAAGGATTGACCTCTCCTCAAAACGTGTTGATTATCTTGGTAAAAAGGATACCTCAAGAAAAAAATCCATTTGTCGTAAAATGCCATGAAGTTCCTCTTTAAGTTCTACATGTGGACTGGTGCTTTTGACACTTTTGGAATCATTTTTAGAAAAGAACCAATCTTTTAAAAACATGAGCCCTCACTCTATCATAAATGGATTCTAAAAATATCCATCCAATTAGGGTAGATTAGAAACTGGACATAAAGAGAGAGGGGAAAAAGACAGTAATAGTCTATATATGTGTATATGTACCCATACACATGTATACATATCTATGGACATGTGCACACACACATACATATATCATTTAATAACACAAAATAAAAATAAGTATTTTCTATATTACTCATTTTCTTCAGTAGTTTAAAAAATCTGGTATTGGTATTATCAGAATTTAATAATAAATGAATATTGTTATTTTATTCCTGGGAAAATTATGCATTCACTTTAACAGAGAAACATTTATTCTCTTTAATTATGACGCTGCTCATCAATTTTTTATTTCTCTCACAAGTGATCATGATAAAGGTAATGAAATTGAGATGGGCAATTCATCAGTCTCTGATGGAGATTTGTTGAAGGTATCTTTTAGTCTAGAAACTCACCCTCATTTACCCAGTGCAATGTTGATATTAATCCTCTTCCCGGCCTTAAATTTTTCTTCCTCTTTTCAGAAAATGATAAATGAGATAATGTACCTTAAAGTGCTTCTTAAACTGTGAAGTGCTACACAAATGTAAGGTATTGTTTTTTTAAAAATGACGATGTATGCTTGGCATTTAGAATAGTGCTTTTTGTTTAATAATGCTGTCTTCTCAACTGCTGGAGGATCAAGGGAAATGGCTCATTGATTGGTAAATTAATGCTACAGTCTTTTTATAGAGGGTCCTGAGATGGTGATTATTCCTTTCTCTAAGGCTTCCTACAATTCAGAATGGATAGAAACATGACTTATTAACGTTTAATGACTTTCCTCTGACAGATAAAATGGCACTACTTTTTGATGTTTTTCTCTGTCCCATTCTATTCAATTTCTCTTTTAATCCTTTTGACAGTTATGGGCATTGAAATGCTCTATACAATCTTGTCACTGAAAGAAAATTTATTTTAGAAGGCCCTTATTCCTCCAAGTACCTTGAGTTTCATTTTACCTCTTCTTAAAAAAACTGCATAAAATATTAGAAGTAAATAGATATCTCTATTGGACCTGGGTGTGTGTGTGTGTGTGTGTGTGTGTGTGTGTGTGTGTGTGTCTTTTTTCTCAAACTCTAAAACATTATGTCCAAAGATACCCTCAGAGATTACAAAATTATTTACTCACATTCAGAAAAACTGTGGATCCCACAGATTTCAACTAAAATACTCTTATATCCAAGGATTATTTTCATCATTCTAATTGCCTAGTAACTACTGTCTTTAAAGACCATGTTTTAGCCCACCTCTGTGTTTTGGACAGTTCACAAATGTGTCCATAATTTTAAACAGTATGTTGCTGTTGTTTGGTGTTGTTAGGTCAAATAAGACTCATAGTGCCCCTATGAAAAAAGATCTGAAACCTGTTCTATCTTGCTCCACCCTCACACTTCCTGACACAGAGCCCATTTCAGCAGTCACAGTGTCAGTCCACCTGGTTGAAGGCCGTCATCTCCTTCACCAACACTCCACCCTTCCCAGTATCATGTCCTTCTCTAAGGAATTTTCCCTCCTAGTAACATGCCTGAAGTATGTGAGGCAAATTCCTACCATTCTTGCCTCCAAAGAGCACTCTGGCTGCATCTTCTCCAAGATTTAGCTATTTGTTCTCTTGGTAGCCCATGGGATGTTCAGTGCTCTTCTCCAACACCACAGGTCAAAGATGTCAATTATTTTTCTGTCAGCCTTATTCACTGTCCAGATCTCAGATGCATAGTGAATGTTTGGAAACACCATGGCCTGAATCAGAGGCACCTTAGTCCTCAAAATGACATCATTACTCTTCAATAATTTGGAGAGGATCCTAACTGAAGATATTTCCCAGTACAATGTGTTTCGTTATTTGCTGATTTCTTGTACCAAGTGTTAATTATGGATCCAATCAAGATGGAGCTGTTGACAGTTTCAATCTCCTTTCAATCCATCATGACACTACCTATTTTGTCCAGTGGTAAGAATCTTTATTTTCTTGATATTGAAATGCAATCCGTACTGGAGGCTTCATTTTTTTTTATCTTCTGTAACAAGTGCTTTAAGTCTTCCTCACTTTCAGCAAGCAAGCGTGTCTCATCTCTATAATGCAGGTTATTCATAAGTCTCCCTCCAATCCTGATGCCACACTTCTTCACGGAGTTCAGCTTCTCAAATAATTTGCTCAGCATATAGACTGAATAGGTACAGAGAGAAAAGACATCCCTGGCACACTGTTTTCTCAATTTTAAACCATTCAGTGTTCCTCTTCTGTGTTTGCCTCCTGGTCCATTTATAGGAGCCACATGAGCACAATTAAATGTTCTGGGATTCCCATTCTTCTCAATGTCAGCCACAACTTGTTATGATCCACACAGTCAAATGCTTCTGCATAATCAATAAAGCACAAATACACATTCTTCTGGTATTCTGTACTTTCAGACAGGATCCAGTTGACATAAGCAATGATATCCTTGGTGCCACTGCTTCTTCTAAATCCTACTTGAACTTCTGACTGTTTCCTATTTATGTCCTGTTCTAGCTGTAATTGATTGATCTTCAGCAGTATTTTGCTTGTGAGTGATATTGGTTTTCACATTCAGGTGGATCACTTTTCTTGGAAATGGGAACACATATGGACTTCTTCCAATCTATTGGCCAGATAGCCATACTCCAAATTTCCTGGCATAGATTAAAGAATATAGCCAAGTCTGCATCTGTTAATTCATATAAACCAAGTCCTGAGGCCTTATTTTTTGCCAGTGCCTACAATGCAGCTTCTACTTCCTCTTTACATTGGCTCCTCTTCATATAGTACTTCCTGGATTTTTTTCATCATCAATCAATTCTTTTTGGTATATTGATTCTGTGAATTCCGTCCATCTTCTTTTGATACTTTCTGAGTCATTCAATATATTGCCCATAGCATCTTGCAATATTGAAACTCAAGGCTTAAATTTGTTTTTCAGTTCTTTCAGCTTGAGAAATGCAGAGTTAGTACTTCCCTTTTTATGCTCCAATCCCAGATGACTGTTAATTTCCTTATACTACTTTTTTTTTGTCCTCCTGAGCTGCCCTTTGGAATTTTCTGTTCAGTTCTTTCACTTTGACATGTTTTCCTTTTGTTTTGGCTTCTTAACACTCCAATGTAATCTTGCGAGTCTCTTTTGTCATACATTTCAATTTTTTTCTTTCTCCTCTGTTTTTGTAAAGACCTTCTACTTTCTTCACAGATGATATCATTGATATCATCCCACAACTCATATGGTCTTTGATCATTTGTGTTCAATGCCTCAAATGTGTTCATAAGACAGTTTTGAAATTCAGACGGAATTGATTCAAGATCATATATTGGTTTCTATGGACTTATTTTCATTTTCTCAGCCACAATTTGAACTTCCATATGATTAATTGATGATCTGAACCACAGGCAGCCCCTGACCTAGTTTTGACTACTGATATTGAGCTACTCCAAAGATTTCTTCCACAAATGTAGTCATTCTGATTCCTATGAAATTCATGTGTAAAGTTGTTACTTGTGTCTTTTTTTGTCATAAAATTTTCATTTTATACTAGTTTACTTACAAAGTTCATTTCCATTGTTTTTCACACTGAATCTTGCCCATTTCCTTTACCCACCCCTCCCTCCACCCATCATATTGTGTGACCCTATGATTAAGCAACCCTCCTCTGCTGCCCATCCTCACCCTTCTGTTCTCCCTTCACCTTGTGTCCCCATATTAATTCTACAATAATGGTCTTATACAGTATTTGTCCTTATGGTACTGACTTAGTTCACTTAGCATATGCTCTCCAGTCCCTCCCATGTTTGGTAGTAATTTACAAAATAATTGCTCCTGTGTGCTGCATAGTATTCCATTGTGGAACTGTACCATAATTTTTCAATCCATTCCATTCTGGTTGGCATTTGGGCTGTTTCCAAGTTGTTGCAATGGTGAATAACATTCCTTTGCAAAATGATGTACAAGTCTGTGTTTGTATCTTAGTTCTCATTTTCTTAGAGTATATTCCAAGCAGTGAAATTGCTGTGTCATACAGAATTTTGATGTTCAACATTTTCAGGAAAAGCCAACTTGCCTTCCAGAGTGGTTGTACCATTTTACAATCCTGCTAACAATGTAAAAGAGTTTCTGTCTTGCCTTATCTTCTCCAACATTTATTATTTGTTGTCCTGCTAAACGGCCACTATTACTGCTGTAAGAAGGTATCTCATTTTGGTTATGATTTGCATCTCTCTTATTGCCAGTGATTTTATACATTTCTTCGTGTGTCTGTTAGCCTTCTGAATGTCCTCCTGTGTGAATGTCCTCCTGTGTGAAAAGTCTTTCTATGTCTTTTGGCCATTTTGTCTCAATACAGATACCAAATTCATTTTTCAAGGATATAAAAAGGGAAATTGTCGAGTTAATTGGACAAGCAAGAAACCCTGAAATAACAAATCCCTTCTGACAACAAAATGAAGTGAGAGGCGTAGCACTCTCTGGCCTTAAAACCCACTACACATCAGTAATAACCAAAACACGGTACTAATAAAATGAATGACAGGCATATAGACTATTGGAACAGAATTGAGAACCCAGAAATGAATCCATATATCTATGGTAAACTGATATTGTTGTTGTTATGTGTCGTCAAGTCATTTGCGACTCATAGCGACCCTATGTACAACAGCCCTAAACCGTGCTCTATCCTGTGCCAATCTCATTAGACAAGGAAATAAAATCTATCAAATGGGCAAATGACAACTGACAATGGGCAAAATAGCACTGACATGACTGGACTGTTACCTGCAGAAACCTGAAACAGGATCCACATCTCACAACATACACAAAAATATCAACTCAAGGTGGATCAGAGACCTGAGAGTGAAGTCCAAAACCATAATGTTCATAAGAGACAAAATGAGCTCAAGCTTAGAAGGCCTAGTCTACAGTATAAAAAGACTGCCAAATACAGCCAGAAATGTATAATCTGAAAAGTATAAAATTGATCAATGGGACCTCCTAAAGATTAAATCTCTGTGCTTATCGAAAACTTTTCCCAACTGAGTGAAAAGAAAATCTACTGACTAGGAATAAACATTACCATGTCAGGCAAGGGTCTGATAACAAAAGTTTGCAGAATACTCTTGGGCCTAAAAAAAATAAAATAAAATAAAATACTGGTAATCTAAATGCAGAATGGGCAAGAGACATAGTTTGTGTCTTTTAAAAAGGGGATTTGCAACAAATAAGTCACTGTAAATAATATGAGGGAAGATACATCAAGGAAGTATAGTTAGAATACTCCTTGGGAGCAAGGATGTCAAGACTTAGTTTCACATACTTTAGTAAGGAAAGAAGCCAGTCCCTTGAGGAAGATAACATCCTAGGTAGAGGGTCAGTGGAAAAAAAGAAGATTGTGATTGAGATGGAGTTTCTATAGCTATAACAATGGGCCTATATACAATAGCCATTATAAGGATGGTGCAGAATTGGGCAGTGTACAAACTGTACAAACTGGTGTACAAACTGTGACCATGAGTTCTAGCCAACTGAAAGGCATCTAACATCACCAATGTTTCTCAGAGAGAACACTTAATAAGATGAATTCTGTGAAGTGCAGCACAGAAGAATTCATGTTGTGTGTTTTCAACAGAGGTACGAAACTTAGTTTTCACCTAAAAGAAAGCTGGTGGTTAAGAAAAGTCCTGATAATTATGAGAAATGATTGTCACTCTTCTAAGAAAACTTAGTATTTCTAAAAGAATGGACAGTGAAATAACTACGGAGCTTTTCTTTAGCACAGCATATCAGAGTATATTTGAGAACAGTTTTTGCTTAAGTGTTACTTAGACTCTTTTGCATCAATTTCTATTTCCTAATATCCAGCATTTCAAAGTATACCTCAAAATGTAACTATTGCCCCCTAAGGTTGTTGTCTATGCTCATATTGATTTATGTACAATGAAATAAGATGCTGCCTAGTTGGCCTAGTGGCAAGAAGCTGCACTGAAATCCAGAAGACAGGAGATTCGAGGCTACCAGCTCTTTTCGAGGGGTGGGGTAATCTCCGCCCATTTGATTAAATGCCTCTGAAAATCCGCTGAAGGGTCAGCTATCGATTGGTTTTGACTCTATGGTACACAACAACAACAGTTCCGCATGAATCTCATGATTTGTTTTGGATCTTATTTTTAATTGGCTTATTCTATAGCTTGAGTAAAGTTTTCATGTGAAAATCCAAATATACCTGGTTTAGTCAGTGTATTATGACTGCTACTTCCTTCAGATAATTGACTACAGAACTTGAAAGTCAAAACCAATACTACCCACTCATTCCTGAAGGAGTATATTTTCCTTATGTGCTTTAACACTTGTTGTCAAAGAATGTTTGATTCATTCTGAACGACTATAAAACTGAGCACATTTTATATTTTCTTAGGACACACAATTCAGAGAGGAAGAAAGAACTCTTATTTTTTGTGAAAATGAAAACAAGTTTATCTTCTGAATGATGGAAATGTAGGAACCTGAGTGGCTTGGGATATGAGGTTAAAATTAATGATGTGATACAGCCACTGAAAAGAAATTAAGAAAACCAACTAAGTAGTTTGTTTAATATTGCAGAACCTCGTGAATTTACCTGGAATTTAAACTACAGGTGTCCTATGACTATCAGTTATAGAAAGGAAATTCCTGAAGAAGTTTATCTTAAAATCCACTTGGCCATGGGGGGTAGGTTAGGTGGGGAGAAAAGTGCGACAATGAGTGAATGGAAATCCAAAATCTTTGTAAATGGTCATTGAAATTAATAAAAAAAAGAGGAAAAAAATATTTAGTCCCTATAGGCCTTAATTTCTCATCTGTAATATGAAGATCACAGTCTCAATCTCTTAAGATTGTTGTGAGGATTAAATGAAAACTCTTATAAAGAAAACTAAGCACAGAGGCCAAAGAAAGGTTAACTCCTGTTTTCATAATAAATTGGGTTCTTGGAGGTGATAAAAAAAAAATCTACTTGGTCTATTACAATGAAAATGTTTTCCATTCATATAGATCCCAATTGTCCTTTTATCTAGAAAAATAAATGAAGCTTTGCACCTTAGAAATTTCTAGTTTAAGACTTTGTTTTCAGTCCAAAGACTTAAAGTTGTATTGCTGTTGTGATGTGTCATGGAGTTGGAACTGGCTCTTAGCTGACCCTCCAAGTGTGTTTTCAGAGGATGTAAATTACATGAGAGGAGATTGCTTATCCTTCTCTCACGTCATAAAGTTGTATAGCTTAGGAAAAGCAAATATATAACAATTTTTTCACAAAACAGACACTCCATGGTTGACCAATAAAAAGAAATCCACTATATGTATTTGCTAATTAGTTTAACAGTTTGCAAATTCAAACTTATTGCTTCAGAGTCTGAACAGACTCCTAACTGATCCTTTATTGGGTTTTCAATGCTATAAATCACACAGGAGGTAATTTCCCATCTTTCTCCTGTGGAGCAGCTGGTGCATTTGAGTTGCCAGAAAAGCTTGACTTTGGGCTAGCAGCACCACTCCTGTTGTGTAATTCATATCCCATAAATTGGGCCCACTGCAAATATACCATTGAATAATTGCTGGCAAATGTAGAAAATTACATATTCATCACAATAATTTCTAGAACCCTTCTCACTCCCAAAATGTCTCTCCTCCCCTTTGCAGTGAATCTCTACAAGCAATCCTAGCCACAATAATAAATAAATACATACATACATAAAAACCAAACAAACGAAAAAACAACTAATGTATTTTCTATCACCGTTATACCAATTGACATATTTCAGCTAACAGATGCTGCCCTGGATATGCTCACCAAGCTGTGCCAAGAAATCTGGAGAACGACCACTTGGCCAACTGACTGCAAGAGAGCTATATTTGTTCCCATTCCAAAGAAGGGGACCCAACAGAGTGTGGAAACTATCGAGTGATATCAGTGATTTCACACGCAAGCAAGATTCTACTGAAGATTATCCAAAAACGACTGGAACAGCACATCAGCAGAGAACTGCCAGAAGTCCAGGCTGGGTTTA
>NW_006399851.1:1960489-1962642 GCF_000299155.1 Elephantulus edwardii
TCCTACCATGTGATTTATAACTTCCAAAACCATCTGGAGGGTCAACTAAGTAAATTCCAACTTTATGATAATGAGGCTAAGACTGAGAGAAAGGATATAAAAGCTCAGCTTCCTCTTAGCTACTATTTGCATGGAATATCTCTCCCTACCTTGCCCCCCCCCCATTCGTGGGAGCACTTGTGGATAAGTAGTAAGAAGTTGAGGCTGCTAACCTGAAGGCACATGATTCAAATCCACCGATTGCTCCTTGTGAAAATGATGAAAAATATCCTCCCATAGTATTTATCTACTGCCTCTGAAAACTCACTGAAGAATCAGTTATGAGTCATTTAGATCTAGATGGTACTTAACAACAACTACCATTTAACTTTTTCTTCAAGAAGCCTAGTGGCACAATGCTTAAGCACTCAGTTATGAACTGAAAGATTCACAATTCAAAACTACTCATTGGTTCTAAAGGAAATAGACCTGACCTGGCAGATGTTTCATGAGGGTACTTATCTCAAGATGACTATCATCACAAGGGACAAGTCAGAATATATTTAATGATACCCAGCAAAAACATTGCTAACCCCCCCCTTTGTATACTGTGAATCTAAATTGTGTCTTCTGTGGAATCTATATTTTTTTTAGTTCAGTCTATCTGAGCTCTTTGACTAGAGAGTTTATCTATTGCTCTTATTCAATGTGCTTGTTGATATAATTGATTTATGTCTATGAAATTTATATTTGTATTTTGTATATATATATCAGATATTCCGTCCTGCCTTTTCATTGATGTTAAAATATTTTTAGCTTGCTATTTGAGTTTTCTAATTGTTTTTACTTGTATAATTAATGACTGCTCTAAGGATCATACTATGTTATCTTGACAGTTCACAGTCTTTCTTAAAATAAAACTGATTGAATTCTAGCATTATACTCTTTGCTCCAATCTAGCTGCATTTCCTCTCCATTATCACTACTGAGTATCATATCCTCACATATGATTATATATGTTACATTTGCATATATTACAAACTGAGAAATATCATTTTACATTTATTCTCATGACTTTGAAGATAATTAGGAAAAGGAATTTGAAAAATGTATTCCATGTTTTTTCTGGTTACCTAATAATATATTCTATTTCTAGTGTCCTTAATTTCTTTCTCTGGATTTCAAAAATCACCCAAAACCTTTCTTAGGCAGCCTATATGAACTTCCTTTGTCATTCTTTTAAGGAAATACTGCTGGAAATAAATTTTCTCAATCTTATTTTAGTTGTTGTTGTTGTTGTTGTTGTTATGTGCCATCAAGTTGAGCATGGTTCACAGTGAACCTATGAACAAAAGATCCGAACTGAACCCTGTTCTATCCTACGCCATCCTCACACTTCCTGACACACAAGAGCAGTAACAGTATTGATCCACCTGGTTGAGGGTCTTCCTCTCTTTTGCCAACCCTCCCCCCTTCCTAACATCATGTCCCTCTCCAAGGAAGAGTCTTTCCTAGTAACATGTGCAAAGTATGGGAGATGAAGCCTCATCATTCTTGCCTCCAAATAGCACTTTGGCTGCATTCTCTCCAAGACATATGTCATATCTCTTCATTCTCTTAGCCATCCATGGTATGTTCAGTGCTCTTCTCCAACACTACAGCTCAAACATGTCAATTCTTTTTCTGTCATCCTTATTCATTGTCCAGGTTTTGGATGCATAGCTAGTAATCAGAAAGATTATGACTTAAAACAGATGCACCTTAGTCTTTAAACTGACATCACTACTCCTCAATAATTTGGAACGGTCCCTAACTATAGATTTTCCCACTGCAATGTGTTTCCTTATTTCCTGACTGCTTGTACCAAGGGTGTTAATTGTGGAACTAAACAAGATGAAACTGTTTTAACAGTAAACAAAGAGAATTATTATCATAGTGTTGTGGTAGAGCCCAGATTGGATGTCAGTTGAAATGAGAAAAATCACTAACAAGCATCATTTAACAATTGGAACATAGAATGTACATAGCTTGAATGCTGGCAAACGGGAAATTGTTAAAAATGAAGTGGAATGCATGAACATTGATATACTAGGCATTGGTGAGACACAATGGACCAGCTTTGGTCACTTTGAATCAGATAATCATATGGTATACTATGCTTAGAATGAAAAACA
>NW_006399851.1:1963435-1979979 GCF_000299155.1 Elephantulus edwardii
AGGAGAACAAAGTAAAATATTACAGTGGAATGGAATGTGCAGATAGCTGGAACTGGAGAATAAAAAGGGAAGAACTAGCTCTTCATCTCTCTAGCTGAAAGAATTGAAAAACAAATGTAAGCCTCGTGTTGTAGTATTGAAAGATGCTATGGGCAATGTATTGAACGACACAGAAAGCATCAAAAGAAGATGCAGGGCATATACAGAGTCACTGTACCAGAAAGAATTGTTTGACACTGAAAAATTTCAGGAAGTATCACACAAACAGCATTATTTTGTCTAGAAATTCTATTGTTACATAATTGGTTTTTTAGTTATACCTTTGTTGTACATAATATTCTTGTTAGATTGTTGGTGTATTTATTTATTACTGCCGTGTCATTATTATTAAGACATTGGTTCTGTATTTTCACACCTTCTGGCCTTCAACTATTTCTGATAAAAAGTCACCTTTTAATCCTATTATTGTATACTCTGCAGAGTCATTTTCACCTGCTGTTTCCAAGATTTTCAATTCATCTTTGATTGACCATAATAAGAACGGATCTATTTGTTTATCATACTTTTAAAGTTTCCTTTTAATTTTTTTAGTTACATTCAGCCTCTTGAGTTTTTTATTTAATGTTTTCAATTTCAAGCCAGTTAGGAAATGCTAGAGAAGGAGAAGATGAAAGTCAATGATCGGAACCAACCACATCCTTCATAGAAGAATGATGCAAGAGTCTGCTTTCATTCAGTATTACAACTTTGGACACTTTAAAGGGCAGTTCCTTTCTGACTGAAAGAGCTGCGATGATTTGAAATCGACTTTATTACAATGAAGCATCATATAATTTGGGAAGCTACATTTAATTATTATTTTCTGATCCCTCCTTACTCTCCTTTCAGTGGAATCCCCCGTCGTATTATCCCTCTATGTCTCTTCATTTTTCTTTATATTTTTGGGTTTATGTCTTCTGGGCTCTCTTGTCAAGTGCATTTCTTGATTCTGCCATATCCAAGCTGCTATGAAACTCATATAGTAGGGTTTTTAATTTCAGTAATTGTAGTCTTAATCTCCTAAATTCCCATTTGGTTCTGTGTCATAGTCATTTATCATTCTCAATCATGATTTTCTATTTGTTGAATCATTGCCATCACATTTACCTTTACTTAATTATCCCATGTATGTTTTAAAGCTTTATCCTGTTTAGCTCTTTTGAAGATTTTTATCTCCTAAAAACAGCACACTGCCCACTCTGAGACAGTTCCTAGTGAGTTTTTTCCACCTTTATGAATCACACTTTCTTACTGTAATATGTAATTTTAGATCATTTATTTCAATAATTTTGAATTCTGATTATTATGTCCTGTTGGTTGGTATTGTTTCTATTTTGGTTTCTGTTTTACAAATATGTTGTTGTTGTTGTTGTGTACTGTTGAATCAGAACCGACCCATAGCTGGCCCTCCGGTGGGTTTTCAGAGGCAGGGAATCACACAGGAGGAGATTGCTCATCCTTCTCCATGTAGCAGTTGGTGGCCTCGAACCGAGTGCCTTCGGGGTTGCAGAGCAGCGTCTTGCCACATATCCCTATTTAATCTCTGTGGTTGCTTTCCCTCATAAGGTAGTTCCTGTATTTCTCTTCCTGTTTTACTGTTTCTATTTTCCAGCCTGCACACCTAAGCATTTTACACCTGTTTCTTCATAGTGTAATGGTTCAGCAGATGTTTCTCTCAACTACTAAGGTTTCTGTCCTCCTCTGATGAACATTCAAATGTCATGCAATTTTCAAGTCTATGTTTACTTGGCTTTTGTGAGGCCATCCTGATTCTTCCTTAGCACTCCTAGATAGCCAGGCATGTGTGCAAGTTTGCCTGTTTATTAGATGATTTTCATTTCCTGGGAAATCTGGTTAAATCTCTAGCTAGTTAATCTTCAAGTATTGTGACTTGTTGTTCCTTCTTCTGTTTCTTATTGATTTATATGTTATTAGCAACCCCACTGAGTATAGTATTTATGCCCTATGCTAAATTAAATTGAGCTTTTCTCCATTCCTCCTCAGCAATGACAGTATTGTTATTGTTGTTATGTGCTATATAGTCACTTGTGACTCATACAGACCTTGTGTATGTATAAAACAGCTCTGAACCCTGCTCTATCTTGAGCTAACCCTTTTTTGGTTTGCTTTTTTTTTTCTGACACACCTACCTCCATAACCCTTATCACTAAGTCAATCCATCTCACCCAGGATCTTTATCTCTTGTGCTTCCCCTCCACCCTCCCAAGCATAATATCCCTCTCCAAGGACAGGTTCTTCTTTCCAACATGCCCAAAGTGTCAGATGGAGCTTCAAAATCCTTGCCTCTGAAGAGCAACCTGGTCTCACCCTCTCTAGGATGAATCTGCTTATTCTCTCAGCAGTCCATGGTATATCCATTACTCCTCTTCATTAAAGACATTAATTCCTCTTCTATCGTCCTTCATCATTGTCCAGCTCTCTGATGCATAGCAAGTAATTTTGAAGACCATAGCCTGCATCAGGAACACTTTAATCTCTAGATTGGCATCACCATCTAGGTATTCATTTTTATAAGTAATCTTATTTTAGAAGGGAGTTCTACTGGCCTACTGGGTAAAGGGTTGTGCTGCCAACTCGTAGCAGGTGATTTGAACCCACTATCTGCTCTGTGGGAGAAAGATAGATAATCTCCTCCTATGTGATTCATATTGTTATTGCTTGTACCATCAAAATCAGAACTGACTCCTAGCTGAGCCTCCTCTCTGGGAAGTTTTAGATAGGACAATATAAAATCATTCATCTTTCTCTGCTGGAACAGCTGTGCATCTGAACTGCACACATTTTGATTGCGAGCACAAGTGTTTATCACTAGGCCACCAGAACTCTCTGTGTGACTTAAAGTCTCTGAAAATCCACTGGACGGTCAGCTAGGAATTGGTTCTGAATAAACTACATGAAACAACACACCAGATTTAGAAGGAATTGTTTGTCAATTAATCTGGAGTGTTGGGGAAATGGAACATCCCCAGACAATCATGGGCAAATTCAATATAATAATTTTTCATGAAAAAAAAAACCACTTCTATATTTATTCTTTGCTTTTGGTGATTATATAGAACCTTGAAGTATTAGGATTTTCTGCTTGTTTGATTTTGGGTTTTTACCTTTATTTCTCAGTTTCAAAGTTGTCTGAGTAGAGGGAATACCAATCTCTTTTATCTAAAGCCTTCGGTCTTGTCCACCTTTTAGGAAATACTAACTTAAACCTTTCTATGAAAGAAAAATTACCTCCTCTGCTTCAGAGCAAAGCTCATGAATCATCTGATTTCATACCCTCTTTCTTGATACAGGAATTCTGGATTTGTACTCCATGGTGGGTTAACTCAAAGGCTCTATCTTCTTTGGTTATTATTCACAGCTCTATCTTCTTTGGTTGTTATCCACGTTAGGTCTGAGTGATCTCTTTTGCCATTTAGATGTACAGCCTCCGAAACCTAGTGGAGGGTCAGCTGTGAGCCAGAAGTGACTCAACTACAGTAATTTTGATTTGAGGATCTGTTTGCTGTCAAGTGATATAGTAACTGTGTCACATAATTTGCCCGTCTAATAAGTTAACAATGTGAAAATAGCCTTCTGTTTTCCAACTCTTGTTTTTTTATTGGTTTGTTTACAAAGTTTGTACACATGTGTTTCATATTATTCTTCATTCATATTGTGTTTCATACAATCATTCTCATGAATTATGTTTTATAAAATTAACCCCTGTTTTACTTTGCCCACCATTACTCATCACCTTCCTCCCTCCTTCTACTCACCAAACTGTGCAATCCTCTGGTTTCTCCCCTACCTATTCTCAGCCCTACTACTCTTGAGGTCCTATATATGTTTTTTTAATTATCCTTTTTATTTTTATCATAATGGTCTTCTGTAGCATTTGTCCTTATGAGACTGCATTAGTTCACCCAGCTTAATGTTCTCTAGCCTCTCCCAAGTTATGTAGTATTTTTTAAGATCACTGCTTTTGAGTGCCATGCAGTATTCTATTGTGTAAATATAATCACAATTTCTCAATCTATTTGGTAGTGGTTGGACATTTGAGCCATTGCCATGCTCTTACAATGGTGAATAACTCTCATCATTGGTGAACAAACCTCCATTTATATCTCAGTTCTAATTTCCTTGGAGTGTATTTCTAGTAGTGGAATAGCTGGGTCAGAAGGAGTTTCTATATTCAACTTTTTTAAGAAATGCCAAACTGTCTTCCAGAGTGTCACCTGAGAATTCCCATTTTTCCATATCCTCTCCAACATTTATTGCTTGTTGTCTTACTAAACTTTGGCACTGCTACTGATGTGAGATGGTATCTCATTATAGTTTTGATTTTCATCTCTCTTGTTGCCAGTGATTTTGAGCATTTCTTCATGTGTCTGTTGGCCACTTGAACGTCTTCCTCTGGGAAAAGTCTTTCTGTGTCTTTTGCCAGTTTTTAAATTGGATTATCAATCTTCTTTTTCTTCTTAAGATCCAGGAGTATTCTTTAAAGTTTTGTTATCAGACCCTTGTCTGAGATTCTATTGTCAAATGTTTGTTCCCGGTTGGTAGGCTATCTTTCCACTCTGTAAGAGAAATTTATTAATGAGCACAGAAATTTAATTTTTAGAAGATCTGTTCACCAATTTTATCCTCACCAGATTGTACATTTCTGGCTGAATTTCACAGTCTCTTTAAACCATAGGCTAGGCCTTCAAAGCTTGGTCCCAGTTTGTCTGTTATGAACTTTATGGTTTGGGGCTTTAATCTGAGGTTTCTGATCTACCTTGGCTTGATTTTTGTATGTAGTATGAGAAATGGATCCTGTTTTTGCTTTCTGCAGGTAGCAGTCCAGTATTACCAGTACCATTTGTTGAAGAGGTTGGAGTATTTTATTCAGCAAAGAATATAACACCACTAATACAAATAAAAGATATTAAATTTGGCTCACTACTAATTAATAACAAGCTTCTTAAGATTGCAGTTGTCATTGCTATTTATTTTGACTTATTTATTTCTTTTCTCTCTTGGAGAAAGGGAGCTCTGGTATCCTTAGTCCATAGGGAGTTGTGCTGCTAACCCAAAGGTTACCCCTCACTGGCTGTTCGAATCCACTAGTAGCTTCTTGGGGGAAAGACAAGCAAGTTCCTGCCCCATGATTTACAACCTCATAAACCCAGTGGAGGGTCAGCAATGAGTCAATTCAGACTTGAGGGCAATAAGTGAGCCTTAGATAAAGACAAACTGGCTATCAGTTTTCTAAGCAGTAATAAGAAAAGAGAGATCTGTTGCAATGCACTGACTGGTACTGAAGCCCTAACCATGACAGAACTCATTTTGCAAACTGTCACTGTGTTCCTGTTGTAAAAATATTCTTTTAGTTAAGGGTGATATATCTCCTATTGGGTAAATGACAGATAGTTAGGACTCTTATTTCAGAATCCATAAAGTTTGTAATGAAGGAAATGTATCAAACACTAAATTCGAGACCAAATCTGTTAACAGCTCTGTTAGCCTTACAAGAGACTGGTACTTTGAAAAGAGGCTGTGAATAGAAAAAGGAAAAAGATTGATGGACTCTGGTGAAACTATTGGATGACATAAACCTTATGGGAGGAAAAAGTTGTTGTATAAGGATTTAGGAGATATTTTCTTTGTCCTTGGACACTTCAGGTGGGTTAAAAGGTTAAGAAACTTGGCTGCTAACAAAAAGTCTGGAAGTTAAGTTCTGCCTAGAGGTGCCTTGGGTAAGGTGTAGGGAGATGCTTTGCTATTTACTTCCGTAAACTCAGCTATTGAAAACCCTATAGAGAAAAATGATATCCTGACACACATTAGGTCATCACAAGTTGGACTCAATAAAAACTGGGTTTTACCTTTGGTTTATAGGGGAACTTAGAGTTGGATATGTGAGAAACACAAGTCTATGAGCAAGAGGAGTGAATAAGAGAACTGTTGTCTTCTGAAGTTCTTTAATACAGAGGAGGATAGAATATTAGGTGAAGAAACAGAATGCATAGAGGTGTTTCCTAACAGATGGAGGCTCCAGAGGACACTTTTGGATGTGATAGAGCAGGGAGAAAATTGGCAGAATGACCAGGGAAGGAACAGGGAGCCTGCAGAAAAAACAATAACCTGAAGGCTTGACATTTAGAAATGAAGGTAAAAGAAAGTTAAAAAAAAAAAAGAAAAAAGAATTTTCTTAACTGTTAACTTTGTCATCATATACAGAGCCTTATAACTGCATTCTAATAAGTGAATCACTGGGAGTATTAACTATCCCTGTGATATAAAGCTTACTCTCTCACTCTTAATTTGTGTTGCTAATGTGGAAATCCATATGTGTTTGTGGAGAGGATCCTTCCTTAGGTGGTGCCTTCTACCACCTGTTTAACGATACATTGCAGCCCTGGGGCTTTTTGTAGAGTCAGCTATTTGTACTAAAAGGATAATGAATAGTGCAAATGCCACTAAAAAGTAGTTGTACAAATGCCACTAAAACAGAAAGAGAACAATGCCTTTATCACAAAACATAGATATTAACTTCTCAGATGCAAGGAAAATCACTCTGTCAGTTCATTTAAGGAGTCATTTAAGCCATACATAGCTGGAGTTTGGAGTATTTAAACAAGACTAGACCAAGTTGTGCCTGAATCAAGCCATGGGGTTTTCAATCACCTGCTATGAATCTGAGAGCTGAAAAATGAGTAAGAATGACAGAAGAATTTATGCCTTAGGAGTTGTGGTATTGGAGAATAGCACTAAAAGTTCCATGGACAGCAAAAGAACAAATATATATCTTAGAGAAAGTGCAGCCAGAGTGCTCCTTGAAGGCAAGGATGGTGAACCTTCATCTCATGTACTTTGGACATGTTGCTAGGAGGTGTTATTCTTTGGAGAGGGACATGAAGGGTCAGGAAAAAAAAGGATGACTCTCAACAAGATGGACTGATACAGTAACAGTAGCAAGGGTCTCAACTATGTCAGAAATGATAAGAACGGCACAGGATAGGACAGGGTTAATTTCTGTTGTTCATAGGGTCACTATAAGTTTATATTCTACTCAAAACCAACTAGCAATAGCAACACACAAAACCAAGTTGGTTTAGATTATACATGTGTCTATATCCTATTTCTTTATAGATTAGGTCTATTTATATGAAGTGATTAGTAGCCTTGCAAATAAGTTTCCAAAATACATGCATTCTTAGAGCTTGACATGAAAAAATAATAGTAGTTGAGTTTTTAGTCCTCAACCTGACTTATGGAGACAAGTCATACTTTCAACCCAATTTCACTCTGCAGTTTATTTCAAATGATCCTAAGACTTTAGAGTTGAAAGTGATTTTAGATATGATTTAGTCAAAGTTCATTCCTTTTTCCAACTGGGGAGTTGGTGCACCGAGATGTGATATGCCCTGATGAAAATCATAAAGTGAGATTCATGAAGTCCCTGAATCAGACCAAGTTTTCGTTAATCTCAGGTTAGTGCTTTCAATATATCATCTTGCCTCTCAAATCTCATGAGATTAAGATGTATTCATCATTTTTGTTTCATTTTTCTATATGGCCTCTATTTCTTCATGAGTTCACTGGGAAACAGAGTTGGAGATTTTTCTTCTATTCACATTCTCATAATCTCTGAAATAGCAACAAAACCCCTCATAGTCTTAGATTGTTTTTAAACTAAAAACAAGCATTATAAAATTCTTCATATGGAGCAAATATATTTTGGTTATCTCTATATCCTACTCCTGGGGTTGGAGGTGGAAAAAGAAAAGAAATTATTTGACACAAGATTTTCTTAGTTGAGAAGAAAGAAATTGTCAGACTCTTTGTTGAGTCACAGGCAAATTACTTTTAGTGATTTTGCTATAATATTTCCCCAAGCAAAATAATGTATGATTTCTACAACCCTTTGACTCTACTGATAGTAAAAATACTTATATCTCCTATTGATATACTTAACATTGATGGGCACTGTTCAAAGGTTTTTTGTTTTGTTTTGTTTTCCCCCAAAGGTGTTTTATGTCCTTCTACAACTAATTTAATATTTCCTTGACTTGTTCTTTCCAATATGTTGCAAATGACTGTTTAAAATTATTTTCCTAGTCATTGTCTTTTACTTTTACCACTTGGCTAAATATGACTATGTTAATAATGCAAGTGAGGAAAATAACACCTTTTAGAGAGAGCATGCAAATAGCGTGTGTAGACTGCTGATGGGGGGATTGGTTCATTTTGCCATCCTACCAGGCTCAAATTGAGGAGGTTCAGAGGCAGAAATTGAGAATCTTGTTACCATGAAAAAAGAACTGGATATAGTATAGTGTGCTTCGGGGCAAGAGATTTCCACACAAGATAGAAACAAAATGAGATTGTGCCATCACAGTAGCAGTAGTGAATCAGAGATTGGTTGAGCAGAGATAACCTAGAATTGCCACCTCACAGAGCTGGGAGGTATCTTCATCCAGGCTTACTGGTAGAGGGATTGGAAGAGTTGTCATAATCTAGAGGAGGTCTGAAGATCTACAAGCATGCTCAAAAAGCTGTCATGACCAAAAAAATGCATGTTATTTCCTACTTAAATTGTAACATATTACTTGTGAATAAATCCCACAGTTATAAATAAATGCTGCCAGTGAGTTCTGTGTGGCCACTGCAAATGTAATAATGTACTTAACATTAGAGCAACCAAAGTTGTGGGAGGGATTGATGGTGTTAGAATTGATAGGAAAAAGTGAGTATGGCTTCATGTCTGACATCATAGGAATTGACACTGTGCTATTGATGTTGTCAGTGAGGATGCTTATTCCTTTCAGATGCGGCTGCTTTCAAGCGCCTTGCAATCCCTTCTCAGAATATAATTTTAATGTCTTGAGAAGGACTTTAATTTCACCAAATCTACAGTATATACTGTTGTTTCCTTTCTTGAATTCAGCTGCTTCTGTTTTAATGTTTAGTTTGTGGTTTGAAAACATTACACTCCCTATGTATAGGAGTCATTTATTCATAATTGGGGCAATAATGCTATTTATTATTTTACTTAAATTCTTTAAGAAACATTATTTTGCATAAAACCAAACTTACATTAAAAAATTAGGTGCTGGAAAATTTTTTAAATAAAAAAGATAACACTTCCTGCTTGAAAAATATTTATTTTATCAATAAAGAGCCTTGAGAAATCTATTCCCTTCGTCTTGTAGAGCTGGTGATTCAATAAGTGCCAAACAGTGAGAATTCTATCAGAAAGCTCATAGGTAGCAGTCTCCTTTTATAATCTCAGTGATAAACTACAGACTGGTCACAGAAATGACTAATCTCCTCCTTTCCAGGGTGAACCTGATCTAGGTAGTTGTTATTGTTATGTACCATCGAGTCACCTGTGACTCATAGTGACCCTATGTACAACAGCCCTGAACCCTGCTCTATCCTGTGCCAATTTTATTGCCTCTGACACACCTACCCCATTACGCCTGTCACTGAATCAATCCATCTCATTAAGGGTTTTCTTCTCTTGCACTGTCCCTCTACTCTTTTCAAGGACGACATTCCTCTCCAAGGACTGGTCCCTCCTTGCAATATGTCCAAAGTATGTCAGATGAAGCTTCAAAATCCTTGCCTCCAGGGGGCAGCCTGGTCTCAACCTCTCTAGGACAAATATATTTGTTCTCCTAGCTTTCCATGGTATATTCAACACTCTTTTCCAGCACCACAACTCATAGGCTTCTATCATTCCTAGTCATTGTCCAGCTTCCTGATGCATAGCAAGTCTTTGCAAACACTGGATCAGGAGTACCTTAGTTTCCAGACTGGCATCATTGCTCTTCAGTACCATGGAGAGGTATCTGACAGTAGACTTTCCCAATGCAATTATTCTTTTAATTTCCAGCTGCTGGTACCAAGAATGTTGATTGTGAAGCCAAGCTAATTAAAGCTGTTCACAATCTCTATCTCGTCACCATCTATCATGATGCTGTCAATTGGTACAGTGGTGAGAATCTTTGTTTTCTTGATGTTGAACTTCAATCTACATTGAAGGCTGCAGTTTTTAACCTTCTGCAGCAAGCAATTCAGGTGGCCCTGTATCAGCAAGTAGGGTTGTGTTATCTGCATAACACAGATTGTTGATGAGTCTTCCTTCAATCTAAGTATTTGACAAGTTAACCTAATATTTAAGAAAACAAAATAAACACTGGTACTTAGATTTGTTATTATCCTTTACTAACTACCCCAAATATTTAAAAAAACAAAACAAAACTTTGACTTACTGAGTCAACCTTTGATCTAGAGGCTTAAAGCAATCCTGCACAATGGTATACTCTTTAGTATAACAGTATAGACGTTATTGTCAAAATTCTCTGTGCGTTACAGCAGAACCGTTCTCTAAAAGATTTTCAGTATCTGATTCTCCAAAAGTAAATCAGATCTTCAGTCAAATATATTTCTATATTAATTTAACCTTCATAAATTTGTATATCACCTGAGTATGTTCTTGAACCCCCTACAAACTAAATCTACTCTGACACATATGATATTGTCAGGAGTTGGAATCTATTCAATAATAATATAATAACTATTTTTTTCTTAAAAATAATATTTTAATGTGCTTGAAATGAAAATTTATATAAAAATTAAGCAGTTCCCCTTTAACTTTTTAAAGAAAAACTCTTTCTTATCATTAGTTATACTTATGGGTGATATTGTTTGTTTTATGAGTCAACCTATTATTTGGAAACAAAAGGACGTCAGAAATAACTTCAATTTCAAGTTCACAGGGTATTTTAGGGCAATAGTTTCAGAGTTTTCTCTTGTCTCGATCCAACTAGTGTTGTTATTTGTTGTTATGAAGTGTAGTCAAGTCGAATACAACTCATAACGACCTTGTATAGAACACACATAGCAAAGCAAATGATTTAAAAGATCATGGCCTGAATCAGGTATATTTTATTCTTCAGAATGAAATCAATGCTTTCAGTAGTTTGGAGAGATCCCTGACAGCATATTCTCCCAATGCAAAATGCCTTCTAGGTGCCATTAAGTCAACTGCAACTTACAACAATGCTGTGTATGATAGACTTAAATACTACCCAATTCTGCACCATTCCAGGAAGATCTACTGATGAGTCTTCCTCCAATGTTGATTCCATATTCCTCCTTATAAAATCCACCCTGCCAAATGAGGTGTCCCACATATTGATTGGAAAAAGTATGAAAATAAGGTGCATCCCTGACTCACTTATTTCTGGATTTTGAACCAACCGTTCTTTGTTCTGAGAATTACTTAATGGACCAAGTGTAGGTTTTTATTTGTCTCTTAGAAAGGTTCTCAGCTTTTTAATTTTTCTTTTATTTTTACTGCTTTGTTTATCATGTTTCTTCATATGATTTTTTCCTGCAATTTCCTAGTATCACGGTGTTCATGTAGAAATTGATTTTATATTTTTGTGACTATTTTTTGTTTATTAATTTTTTTATGTACCCTGGGCTTTGTTTATTCTCTTTAGAATAAGTATTTTTCTTTGTATTATTGTAATTGTTGCGTTGTGGTCTTGGTCTATGTGTGCCTATACTGGATTCTGTTCTCTGGAAATGACTACCTCTCATTAGTCAAGTATTTTTTTAGAAATTCAACAAATAATACTAATTCATACAATCAATTATTCATTCCTAACAAATAACTTTTTAAGAACATAACCAGTAACTATACACATGACTTTCTTCTGATAGATAATGAAGAATCAGATTGATGACATCTGTGTAAAGAGGCAATGGAGAAGTTCAATACAAAAAAGGATAAAAAAAGACTAGAGGATAACTGTGGAACAGATATCAGCGATTCATGTGAAATCTCAAACTGAAGTTGAAGAAAAGCAAAATAAATCCACTGAACTAAATATGACCTGAATAATTTTCACTTTAATTGAAAAACCACCTCAAAATCAGATTTGATGCATTGAACAGTAATAATCAAATACCAGATGAATTGTGAGATGATGTGAAGGGTAGTACCCATGAAGAAAGCAAAAAATGTTGTTATAAAGGCAAGGGAGAAACAAATACCAGAATGGAGTCAGGGAAAATGCTGAAAATTGCTTTAGAATATAGACAAGACAAAACATAGGGAAGAAATATTGAAGTAAAATAAATGAACAGAATATTTCAAAGGGCAATATAAAAACACAAAAAATCATTGTCATGAAATGTGAAAAGATTGGGAGACAGAAAATCAAAAGGGAAGGAAACATCATTATTGAGAACATCTCTCAAACTGAAAGAACTATAAAACAAATTCAAGCCTCCAGTTGCAACACTGAAGATAGGCTTTTATGGGGAGAATCTTGAATGATGCAGGAAGCACCAAAAGAAGATTGAAATACAGAGAAACACTCTACCAGAAAGAATTGGTTAACACCAAACTATTTCAGGAAGTAGATATGATGTGAAGAGGAAGAGTAGTGTTCAAAGTGGCTTTCTTAGCCATTGAATTTGACTATGCAATTTCGGTGGGCTTGAATGTGCAAATAGGGCATGTTTGCCTATCCACCACTGGGAGATTGTCTAGTCTCACCAGTGTACAGGAGGAATGTCTACTCTCACCAATCCACAAAGGGACTGGCTAGTCTCACCATTAAATTGAGTGAGTCCAGGAGCAGAATGGGAAGATTTTCACCACCAGTAAAGAAGAAGGAAGATAATGCAATGCATATTTCATCCTTTGGGGCCAGAAATTCTTGTGACAGTCAGACTAAGGATCTATGGCAGTAGCAACCATGGCAGCTACAGATGAGATCCAGAGATGTGACATGAGACAGGCTGGACCTTGAAACTGCTATGCCATCAAACCAGAGAAAAAAAGCCTTTTGCCCAAGTTAGTTGGAGGACTGCAGGGGGAGAGCCAACACTGGCAAGACTGAGAACTTTGTAACATTGTTCTAAAACCATGAGGCTCCAGACTAAGGCACTTGCAAGTACATTTCAGAAGCTCAACTGTCTGTGTTATGCTACTAACCTGAGTGATAGCCTTTTGACCTCATCACTATGGTTCTTTGTGGTCTATGAGTTATTACATTGGCTTTTGGACCCAGTAAAGCAGTTAGATTAAAATTGGGATGAGTAGAAAGAAGTGCGGAAGAGTGAGGGCCATGTCTGGTCTCATTGGAATTTGTTTTCTGTTGTTGATGGAGAGAGTTCCCCTTTGTGAAGTTGGTATAGGCCAGATATGGCCAGCCCCATGCCCGTGAAGTAGCATATGATGTAGGTAATGAAGCATAAGAACCAATGGTAATGACAGGAGAAGCGTAAGTTTCACTGAAGACATTGGTAAAAAATAAGCCCAGGAATTAGTGGAATATCAGTTGATTCATTCAATAAATACATAGCCCCAAATGTGCTCATTAGTTTATGCCACTGGACTTTGACATATAACTGTCCAACTGACTGGAAGGAATTAATTATTGTTCTCATTAAAAAAAATGTGAGCCAATAGAAAGTGGAAATTATTGAACAATATAACTAATATAATATGCAAGTAAAATCTTGCTGAAGCTTATTTAAAAATGGCTGGAAGGTTACATTGAATTACTAGAAAATCATGGTGGTTTCTGAAGAATCATCTTTGAAAAAATACCATTATAAAACCATCTCAGGATTAGAGATGTCAGAAAAAAAAGGTGAAGATCTTTAACCAGAAAAATTGACATCATGGATTTAACAATTAATTTGAGCATAGAAGACACTACTGGGATGGCACATGACAGGGAATGATTCAAATCTGTCATTCATAAAATTGCTATTAGTCATATTTGAATTGATGGCACCTAAGTGTAGGTAATTTTGGTTATATGTATTCGTGAGTCTGGGGATTAGACTAACATGTCCCATATACTGAACCAAGTGAAGTTGAGAGAAAAATTCTTTCCCTGATATTTGGTGACAAGTTATGTATTGTCAGGGTCATTTCATAGACTTAATGGTCTATGAAGTTTCCTCATATTTGTTAGTGCCCTCTCTGAAGGTCACAGAGGACATATCTGCATCTACTTTAAGAAAGTTCTACCAAAATGTACAGGGAAGATCCTCTGGGTATACTTGCAGGTTTTGCAGTAGATGATAGCCTATCATATGATTTTAGTGTGAGTACAGATATTCTGCAGGAACTCTCGGAGTGTGGAATGTGTGATAGTGCATTCAGGTAGACATTGGAGGGTTCAAGGATGCCCTGCTTGTTGTTTGTCAAAGGTGTATGTGGTATCTATTAGTGTGTAACTGTCTTTGCTCATAAGGTGATACACTGTCTGACCACTCACTGAGCACAGGTGCAGAATATATTCTTCTCAATTACTAGTTTGGTTGGTCTGTGTGTTCACATTGGTTACTAAGGAAAGAAGGAACAGGGAGAAAACGGAGATTTTGTTTCCCTTGTGTCTAGCATGTGTGTCAAGGCACTCCATAAACAATGGATTTTAGTAAAGTCCTGAAAATTAATCAAGAGTTGAAAAGTAATAGTAAGCATGTTATTTTTGTTAAGTGCCAGTGCATAGTGAACCGATGAATAGCATATAAGAATCTTATCCTACCAGAGAGTCTCATGATTTCTGCCTTACGCAACTCCATTGTTGAAGTCATTGAATCAATTCCTTTCCTCAAAAATGTTCCTCTCTTTTACTGATTCTCTCTTTCCCAGCATGATATTATTTTCCAAAGACTAGTATCTTCTGACAACATGTAAAGTATATAAATCAAAGTTTTATTATCCTTGTTTCTAAAGAGAAACCAGGTTAAACCACCCCAACACATATTTGAGTGGTCTTTTTGGCTCCACAATCAACGCTCTTGGCACCAGCAGTCAGGAAATCAAAAGACAAATTGTATTAGGCAAATCTGCTGTCAGGAAAGTTTCCAGAGGACTGAGATGCACTGATGTCAGTCTAGAGACTTAAGTGCACCTGATCCAGTCCATGGTCTTTGCAATTACTTGCTATGCATTCTGAGAGCTAGAAAATGACTATAGATGACAGAAGAATTGATGTCTTTGAGTTTTGGTGCTGGAGAAGAGTCTCGAACATACTATGGACAGCCAATAAGACAAACAGATCTGTCTTGGAGAGTATGAAACCAAGTTTTTCTTTGGAGGCTAGAATTCTGAAGTTCTGTCTCTCACATACTTTGGTCATGTGGCCAGGAAGGACTGCTCCTTGGAAAAGAAAATCATTCTTGGAAGAGTGGAGGGACAACTCAGGAAAGAAAGACTCCAGGTGAGATAAATTGCTAGAGATACTTGGCAGTGGGGATAGGTGTGTCAGAGTTAGTGAGAATGGCTCACGGCCGTTGTACATAGAGTCTCTATGATTCACAGCTGACCTGATGGCACATAACAACGACAACAATGATTTAATGAAATAATTTTGTAAACATTAACAGGGCAAATGCAAAGAAGAAAAGGAAAGACATATTAATGTAAAAATTAAATAATTGAAAGAGAGAATATAGCAAAGTAAAATAAAAGAAGGTAACAGAATAGATGAACAAAACTAATACCTGTTCCTTTTTGTTAGATTTCTTCCTTTACTGATGGATAAAAATTGCAAATAAAGGAAAAATCTGAAGGAGGGAGGTTTGAGTTTACCTGTAGACTGTACTTTCAGCCCTGTAGTACAATTTGAGTCTGTTAAATTTGTGCAACCATACCTCCTCCAGACTTTAGAAGAGTTGCATTTGAATAAACACATTCTAGAACTTAGTTCTATTTAAATGCATTTAAGCCAGTAAGCACGATTCGAGGTCAACACTGTGGCTTTTATAAGCAGCAACAAAAAAAACTAAAGCTGAGTTGACAAGAAGTATTTAAATTAGACACTAATAGCTAGAGCCTCTAAGACACCATTGCAGAGGGACACAAACATTGGAAGGGGCCTGGTGGGCAGCAGGCTCTGCATTTTTCAAGGACTCTGAAGAGAAAAGCTGAGCAGAATCAGAAAAAGAATGTGTTTAAGTGAATGATCTATCTTACGAATGAGATTTCACCTTGTGCAAAAGTCATTGAAGTGAGGAGACAATTGTTTTGGTAACCTACCAAAAATAATTTTGAAACTGACAGGACAACAAATGTGGAAAGACATTCTGAACCCTCACCTCTCATGCTGGAGGAGAAGTGGGTCAGGACAGAGAACCATCATGGAAGCACTGCAGTCAAACTCTTAACACCCCTCATGGTCATTCACTCTGATCACAGCACACCAAGTCTCGCTGCCCTCTTCACTGGTCTCACTTCCTCCCTAAGTAGGTATAAAATTTAGTGCTTTGTGGAATCAGAATGAGTTAAAATAAATAGTAGCAACAAAAACAACATCAAAAGAAATTGCACTACCCTCAAATGATCACATTATATCATTAGTGACCTAAATTTTTTTTCTATATTTTATTAATTTTCATAAACATTTACAGAGATTTTGGGTTTCCATTCATTCATTGTTGCACTATTCTCTCTACCCTCCTCCCAGTTTGTTCTTGTC